>NC_133588.1:5371708-5721708 GCF_964106895.1 Numenius arquata | reverse complement strand
GCCATGCTAGTTGCTCTCACAGATCCAATGCGGGGCACGGAGGAAGGACCATGTCCCATGCCTGTTTCCCACAAAGGGGCAGCCCCACCACATCAGGAAGGGTGTCTGCAAGGCGCTCTGCCCGCATCCAAACCAGTTTTAATTTGGTTTGTGACAGCAGCGCAGTCCCAGCAGCCAAGGCACCACTGCAGACTGTTCAGCCCCACCGGGGGGAATCCCAGATGGTGACTTGGGGACCTGCCTGAGCTGAGGAGCACCCAGCAGCACCCTCACTGTGCCCATTACCCGCCCTGCAGTACCATCTCTCTGCTGCTGGTGTATCCCAAACGCTAACGTCACCGACAAGCTGGCTGGGAGACTGTAGTAGCACATTGAGTTCTGTTAACTTGCACTGCTGTCGTGAATTCAGAGCCAGCCAACTGAAACATTAATGATCTGGTAAGCGACGAAAAAGAACCAACTCGGAGCGAAGTCTGAAGCACAATTACTTGAGTGTTTGGGATGATGAACACCCATAGTTCCTCAAGATTTCAGCAGGAGGTGAGGGGGTTTGCACTTTTGTAATTCAAGTATATAATTAAGAATAGAAGTATAGCAAGGAACAAGCCCCCATATCCAGCAGTCCACATAGTGAAAAACATGAAAGAAATATCCTATACTAGGAGGAAGTCACTGGCTGCAAAAATCATACAAAAAGAGTATTCAGATGAGGCACTACACTATCTGGTAATTCTTAGAAACACAGCAGAGGTCACTTGCCACACCAATTTCACCACAGACACCAACAGCACTTCCAGCTGAAAAACAACCTTAGCTTTTCTGAAAGGTTTTCTAAGAAATCCTTTTTTTCTCCTTTAGCAAGCCATGAGTCATTGCTCAGTATAGCACAAACAGCCACCAGATACAGACGCTTAAGTGCCAGAAAACGCTCCACTAGCACACAGAGAGTGTTTCAAGTGGGAGCTTCAAAACGGCCTCCAGAACCACACTCGTGTTCAAAGGAGGTGCTAGAGAGCACGGCTGTGTGAAATTTGGCAATACAGCTTCACTGGCAGGAACAGGGAGGTTAGTTTTGGCTCACATGAGATCCTCCACCCTCTATTTTGCTTTGAACAGTTCTAATGAAAAACTCAAAGTGAGATTCAGCTGCAACCACCAGGTTTTATCTCAGGTTGGTCAAAATGAAAAGAAATTTGATTTCTGTGTGCATAATGTTGGAGGGGGAATACATTTCTCCTTAAAAGAGACTCTGTATTTTGAGTTATCTTTGGAAGAGAAGGTAGCCAGGAGACCTATAATTCTCTCACACATATGCAATGCGTGTAGGGAAGCAAAACACCGACGTGGTGGAGGATGGGTTGAATAGGTAAGTGCATCATCCAGCTTGTAGTACCGGGCAGCAGACAAGCCTGTCCACTTCACTACTGCCAGAGGAACAGTTAGCCACTCCTCCCACCTATTTGCAGCAGCAAAATGAGAAAATGCTGCTCTTCAGCTTTAATAGTCATTTATTATTGTCATAGTCATTTATTCATTATATAGTCAATAGTCATTTATAAATGACTGTCATAAATATTGACTATTTATATAGTCAATTTATTTATTATTTATACTGACTGCGGGGGGGGTCGGACTAGATGACCGTTGAAGGTCCCTTCCGGCCCAGATGATTCTATGATTCTATTTCATTCAGAGAATTTAAGGATGCCTCTAGAAGAGCTATGATGCCCAAACCATTATAGCTTTGCCTCTTACCATGATGTATTTTGGAAAATCTTGAGCCTCAGGACACGAGAAGTGGAAGGAGAAGGAGGCAAATCACAGTGTGCTGCCTATTTTGACGTGTGGTAGGAGGAAGGAGAGACAAAATCCACTTGAGGATGGTGAGAAGGAACACAGGATAAGCAGGACAGCCAGCCCCGCCTTGACAAGCATGCAAGCAAGCTGGCTGCCTGCCCTTCCAGGATCTCCAAACACATCAAAGGCAAGAGGTGGTTACAGGCCACTAAGACTTTTTCCACTCAGAAGACCAATGATGTTAAAGGGAGGGTTCCTTCCTAAAAAAACCAAAATATCTTGCTAACACAGACCAGCAACATTTACTTCAAGTTTTCTGTTCCCTGTAAAACCAGAGAACATATACTTAGCTTTCCTCTTTCGCAGACTACACTGAAAATGTCAGAAAAAGGGACAAACCAGCTTATAAATAATTGCAAAGACCTTCCTGAAAAAGGTTGAGAGGGAGGTGGGATGAAAGCTCCCAGCCAGGAAAGCTGGGACTGCCAAGGAGCAGCACAGAATAAGGGCAAGGACAGTGTGTGATATCCCAGCTCCATCTGTACGCAGAAATGAAAGGCACTGAGGAAAATATCAGTGTGGGTTATGGCAGGCGTTCCCAGGTGTGGGGGAATCCTCGGGGGAAGAGCACCATCAACAGAAAATACAGCAGACCTTATAAGAGACAGCTGACGTGGCAGATCCTACAAAAGCTTGTCTGCGGTATCTGAACATCTTTTGTTCTCTAGCCCCATTCTTTCACCTGGCAGCTCACAGATGAAAAGACCTGAGAGATGTTCCTGTCACAGGAGACTTTTCCTCAAAAGGCTCCTAAAAGGAGGAGGGACCAGGGTAATGCGGGGTCCACTACGGGGGATGCGTGGCAGGGGAAGCATTACCCTTCTAATAACGACTCTCCTACATATCTGGAAATTCTCCCTACCCCTATCCCCTCGTTACCTGCAGAGTGATAACAAAGCCAACATTGTCCATCAAGTCTCAATCTGCAGTGACTCATTTATTCTCAAGAACTTTGTGTTATTTTTTTTCAGCCTGGCATCCTAAGAAAACAAGGTTTACATGATCATATTGCCTGTCATATGTCTTAACTGTTTGTCCCTCCCTATTAACTTTTGAATCACACCGGACTGGGGATAGAGGGCTCGGAGAGAAATTGAGTTTCTCTTATAGAAATTGAGTTTCTATAACATCGGTGAACCTACCTTTGATTGGGCAGGACAGAAACCCCAGTTCATGTCCCTGCTGAGAGAAAGGCTAAGAACAGAGTCGGCACCGTCGGAGTGAGCACAGCTCTTGGGCCTGTCCACACGTGTGCCACCTGGCCGACCAGCACAGCTCGTAGGCAGAGGATGGGCAAAGGAGCTGAGAGTGCTCTATGGGGAATGGGGTCGGGTGGGGGGCTGAGCAGGACTACTACGATGAAGCAGCGCAACATCACAGCAAGACCAGCCTCATACATAAGAAAACTTCCCCCCCCCCCCCCCCGCCAAATTGCCTGTAACTTCATGACACATCACCAGGGACAAACGCCAATATTTCTGAAGTCCTCACCGAATCCAATCCGAAGCCACACACAAAACAGCAACTAGTCAGAGAGTTCATCCATTAGATTGGCTGCTACAGCTTTGTCTTCCCTTTTGCCTAAGTATGGCAAGCAATAGAAAAGTCGCAGTGAAGTCACTTTATCTCCTGATATTGCCGCTTTCTAGGTCTGCACAATTAATGCAGGGTTTCTTGTAAGAAGTGGAAAGCGTGTGATGAATCAAACGTGAGTACTCTGGAAACAGTGTTCCCCTAAGGCCGCAAGGCTTGGCTCTCAAGTGAGTTTGTGACATTGGTAAAAAGCAGCTCTCCCCCCCGAGTGCGCTCTGCAGGGGCATCTTCCTATATCTACTGACCAAACTATCGATTTTTAAGGAAAAGTAAAGGAACAAGAAAAATGTCCCTTTTTCCTGCAGCACCACATGATAAATTTCATTCGCCCCATCCTAACTGCTTCTAGTGACAGTGCAGTGTTTGTCTGAATTTTTAACAGATGTTTCTAAGTACTCTTGACCACTTCTCTCTCCTGAGGATTTCTGCAGTGGGATAGCTCTAGATAGTAATACAAACAAAGCTTGTAAGAGGCTCTCGGGGATAAATCTGTAGACACTGCATCTAGGATGGGTGTGGGTATGGGTCCAAGCCTTATGAAACTCTGTAAATATCCTCTAAAGACCAGCAAGCTGGACTGACCCTGCCTGCAGATGTTTTTGAGCTTACCAGCCCCACAGTGAAAAGCAAGACAGCTTACAGATAACTGCAGCGCTCCTGAAATAGCCCAAGAGCAGGACTCAAACTGAAAGTTATAAAAGCAGGAATATACTGGAGCAGAAGAGAATAATGCAAAGGATGATGTGTGATGGTATAATTCCATTGCAATAAAAAATACCAAAGATGCTGTGGAGGGGATCAAGTCTGGGCTGAGGCAGAATTTCCCAGATGTCAGGTTACCCTTGGGAACGAGCACACTGGATTCAACTGACAGGTGTGAAGGTACTCATGCAGTCAGAACACAAATTGCTTTAAAAAAAAAATAAAAAATAAAAATAAAAATCTCTGCTTTCATTTTAAAAGAAAACGAGTATCTTGTGCTAATGCCTGGCAGGGAGGCAGCGACATCTGCCTGAGTTTGTACGCGGCCTGAAACAATCAGCAAAAACATGAACCCTTGTTGCCACGCTCATGGCTGCTGGTTTACACGATCAAAATGCGACCGTAGCTATTTCATACCAAAATGAAACCTATTAAAGCTATTGTCAGTGCCTCACAGCAGCTGAAACTGTTTTTTTAAAAGGTCAGTCTACTAGCTGGAGAGTGAAAACAAGCGAGGCGGCTGTGCCAGCCCTTAGGATGTGGCTGCATCCTGCAGTCTGGTTTTGCATTCCCTTAAATGTCGGGCAAGAAGCAGCAGCGAGGTCTCTGCGGAGCCCGACTGCCCTGCCAGCGGCGGGGGGACGGGGGGGCGGCAGGCAAGGGGGCAGCGGGGAGCCATGGGGCGAGCCCGCCCGGGGCCCCCACGCATGCCCCCACCACAGCACGCTGCACCTACTTCACGCCGGGGGCAGAGAAAGGGATGGCTGTAGAGGACACTGCTTTTTTTTTCAGCCCCATTCAGCTTTGTGGCGGCTGTGTCATTCACAACAATACCACAAGCCCTCCCCCACCCCCCCAGAAAAACCCATAAAAACCCCCAACCTGAGAACCACTTCCCCACAAATAGCACAGCATAGCTCCAAACACCCCCACCCCTCCGCACACACCAAGCCTTTGCTGTCATCTTCTGTATTAGCATTTCTGTTAACCCTTTTGTAAGAGCGTTTGACTCGGTTTCAAAATTCCTCATTCTGAAAAACACTTGTTAAATATTGGCCCTGACTGCTACACAAAGTGATAGCTTGGTAGTCATAACCCACAAGATATATTTAGCTTCACAAACTCATCATCAATGGATTTTGAAAGCACTGTAGCCAACAGACTGGAAACCACATGCAATACAAACACATAATAGAACTTTTAATGTGCAGAGAGACTAAACAAAAAGATCCTTGACCTTCTTGCTTTCCCTTGCATACCATTATCCCCAGCGAGACAGCAAATGGAATGACGTGGAGAGCAACAGCTACCATCAAGCAACTTTGGAAGCCAATTTCTACAGTAGTTAAGCAGTTAATGGCGTTAATCAGAATGATAACTTATTAAATTCCACATTTATGCAAATAGCGTTTTGGCATATCACATGGAGACCTGAGTAGCAGAGCTCGCCAGGAAAAGGTCCCAACATCTCTTACATTGGCTGTTCTTTTTTCTTGTTTTTTAATACCACATAAAATAGTGTCCACGACGGTTGGCACATCAGACAAACAACACTTAAATAAAAAGTCAAAAATTAATCTCCATCATCCCAAATAGATTAATGAACAAACTGTTTCATTCTTAACCTTTACGAAGCAGGGATTAATCTCTACAGCTAAATCCAATCCCCATCTTTATCTTTTTAACAAGAAGTTGGCATTTCCTATAGACCTTCCTAAAACAGGCAATGTTTACTGAACAAGGAAAACAGCAGATACCCCTAACTCTCTCCGTGCTAGAGTAGCTTGGGTATCGATAGCACAAAAATATAAAGAACCAGAGTATTTTATGACTGTGACATGGAAGGACATCATCTGCGCACGATGAGATGAATCAGGAAAACTGCAGTTTAGGGTAGGCAGGACTTACAGCAATCTTAGTTTTGTAAAGCCTAGGTGTAAAACTTACTGTTTTCCAAAAGAAAAATCTGGCAACATTTTTGGCTCTGGGGTCACACTTAAATTAAATGAGGATGAAAGAAGCAGAGGATTGGCTAAACAGCTACGAATTGCGCTTTTAATTGTCTTCAAGATGTAAAAAAGAATATCAATGCTCATGCCCATCGTTTTCGCTTTCGTTGGTGCTGTTGTTTAATAGAATTAAATTCTGCACAGAATTTTTACCCATTCGTTTAGTTCATTCTCTGTCTTCAGGAAAATGAGGTGGGAACCACTTGCTGCAGGATGTTGTGAAAAATGAGTAGTTCACCAACTGAAATTGTACCTCTATTTTGAAAATCAATAATATTGCTTATACACAAGCCCTAACTGTCGGTTTATTGATGTATATGTAAATATATGTGTATCTGGGTACCTTCTCTTTGTTTGTGCAAAGCCTGCAACACAATGTTAAAATATCTGTGGAAAAAATAATTGGCCTTTTTTCTCCCCTTTGGGTAAAAATTTCTGTTTTTAAATGAATGTGCAGGTTTCCTGTTGCTGCATGAAGCCTTCTTTTCAAAATACCGTCACTGGCTAATTCTAGGTTTAATTAAAACAGAATGTTTTATATCACAAACACTTTTTTTTTTTTTACAGCATAGATCTTCTTTACCTTAAAGTGATTGCTGGCTGTTGAGAGAAAAGGGAACTTTCTTTTTTCTTTTTTTTGTTTTTAATTTAGTGAAATAATTCAAAGTTTTACAGCAACTCTCTTTATGGAGTCAACTTATGCAAGCACCGAAGCCTTTCCAGAGAAAACAGGATTCTCCCCACCTCCCTCTGGCTTTTCTCCCTACTGAATGCCATGGCCTTCACTCAACCAAAGGAAATGAAAGACAGACTGAGACAACAGCATCACGTGGGTGAAGGTCAGATTGATTTTCAGCTGTGTGGTGCTGTTTTATCACCCTCAGGACAAAAGTTAAGCCCTTTATATTTTTTTTCACGTCTGCTTTAACAGAGCAACTTGTTTTTTCCTGAAATTTTGGTTGGGCTCCATACCACCACAATTATCAAGGACAGCCTAATTTAAAACATTTGTGGAGATCATCTTCCTTGGAGTAAAATCCAGAGCAGCCCACACACCACAACACTTCTACCCATGAGTTTCCTCTATTCCCTATGTACAAACAGTGACTCCTTGAAACTACTGAGGTTTCTGCAGTGACATTCGCTGACAGCAGCAGGAGAGCGGGATGCAGCTGCCGGCTGCTCAGCCATGATCCCGGGCACGGGGAGAGGAGCATTCGCTATCTCAAAAGGGGCAAGTTCACAACTGGTTTCTTCTCCCCATCCTCCTTCCCTCCCTCTCCCCCCGGCCTGGAGTGGCCAAGCTCTCCAAGAGCTGAGCCTCCCGCCTGTCACTCGGTGATCCGGACATGCACAGCCAATTACTGTGGCAGCCACCGGAAAAGCAGAGAGTTTTGCTAACTCAGATTGCACTTTTCCCAACTCCAGTACCACTCACAGCTTGCTGTAGGGACTGCCTCTCCTCCTTCCTCTTTTAATTAAGACTGATGCTGCCCCACAGCAACAATGTTATTTCCAATATAGCAAATTTTAGCCGGTCAAGTCTTCAAAATGGAGCTGATTAACATAAAATGAAGCATTTTGTACATCATAGATATGTATATGTGTACCTAGTCATTGAGAGAAAGAGCATCTTCCCTCCCGATACTTGCATTTCCAGAGTTTAAACTGGCAGGCAGAAAACTCGGTATTCTCTCATTTAAGCTATGAGACAAGAAAATCCTACTCACTTTCACTTTCTTTTGTTTTAAATTTTGGGTTACATTGGTCTTATTTGTGTGAGGGATGCAGCAGGGTTGTGACTGCCTCCTAAAGACGACAATTTATGCTCCACAAAAGCAAGGAATTCTCTCTCCTTTATTCCTATGTACCAGAGGCTCCAGTCAAAAACCCAGTTACAGGGGATACCACCGAAACACCTAATGCAATACAATTCCTACATGAAGCAGCTCTTGTAAAACAAACCAGGGCAAGCATCTGTAAGAGAGGAAGGCGTAGAGAAGGGCTGTAAGGTGAAATCAAGCAGCCGCCCAGGTTGGATCTGGATGCGGTCTGAATGCAAGTTAAATCATTTGCAAGGTTTTTGTGAAGAAAGATTTGACTAACACATCGCTTTAGCTCGTCTGAACCTAGCAGAGACTGCAAATGGAGCAGCCTGATTTCTCGCGGCACCTAGAATCATGGAATCATAGAACGGTTAGAGTTGGAAGGGACCTTAAGAGATCATCGAGTTCCAGCCCCCCTGCCATGGGCAGGGACACCTCCCACCAGACCAGGTTGCTCAAAGCCCCATCCAGCCTGGCCTTGAACACCTCCAGGGATGGGGCAGCCACAGCTTCTCTGGGCAACCTGTTCCAGTGTCTCACTACCCGCACCTGGAGGAGATCTGCAGATGCTGGTCCCCGTGAGATGGTGCAAGGAAGGCTCTGCACATGTGCGGAGCCCCAAGGAAGAGCTGTCTCCGGAACAACAGACTAAATGAGCAACTGCATCTGAGGGCAAAGGAGAAAAGAGTAATATGGGAGGGTGTAACTTAAATGTATAAACTGTGATGTGACGCAGTTCCGTGCAGGGCCAGGAAAGGGCAAATGCCAGCACAGCGTCAGGGAGCAGAGCGCCACGAGCAAAAGGCGAAACGGTGGCAGTCCAGAAAGGAACAAGCCTTCAAGGAGAGAGCCCACAGGGACACCAGCACAGACAACGGGGAGAGGGAAGGGAAGAGAACGGTCACCCTCAGGAGACAACCAGAAGAGCTCACGTGAGCAAAATCCCATGCGATGCAGAGACAGACCACAAGCTGAGCATCATCCTAAACGTTAAAACACTGTCCTGGAGGCCTGTTGAATTTTTGGCTGGTTTTGGCTTTGTTGGTTGCTACGGTTTATGGATGCAGATTGAACAATGCAATTCAAATCCGCTTAGACTACTCTTGGAGTCCAGTAAATCACCTGCACTCAATTTTGCTGAGAGAAAATCAACACAGGTGTATATATTTATATTTCTGTAGACTGTGAGGTCATAAAGGGAATTTATTCTACTTCAGTCTTTCCAAGTTTTCTAATGAATAATTAGTAGATGTAGATTTCTAAAATGACCATTTAATATAAATTATATCCAATCTCATTTATTTTAAGAGATATCATTAAGTACAAAGTCTGCATGAGTGAACTGAGTTCACTGTAGAGGAAATGACTGGGAATTACGTTCAAAAATCTATTCAAATGTTTAATGTAACAGATTCCCTGGAGAAGAGAAAAGCAATGGGCTTCTTCAGCCTTTCCTTATGTCCTCCTCAGCAAGGCTAACAGTAATTGAGTAGCAACAGAAGGAGGAGCCAAAAAGTCTTTCACCATTATGCTGAGGAAGATTTTCAAGGAAGCCTAGAGAGGTGGACTCACAGGCCAAGAGGAAACTCACACACACCCCCGGTTATAGGTGTCACCAACAATGAAACCCACCTGGATTAACGACCTTGGCTCTTCCACCAATTTCAAGCATGTTATTGGGCAAATTGGTGAAGCCACAGTTACAGTCATTTTCATCCAAAACAAGTCAGGCTGTTAAGAGGGAAGGTCTTGAATTCTCACCCAAACCCTGACCTCTTGTCCCCGCCTTGTGCAGCTCCATAGGGCACCAGATCCAGGAGCTGCACAGACTAAAAATTAATCCTTTTAATTGCCAGCAATGTCGGCTCCCAAAGGCAACACAAACCTTGTATCAGCATAAGGTAGGAGACAGAAGGAAGGAACACCCCTTCCAGTAACAGTCAAAACTCAATCCAAATTAGAGCAATGACTTCTTAAATTCATGACGATAAAAACAAGAATAATACTTCCTTGTGTCAGAAAGGACTTGCTAGTCTAAATTTTTAAAGAGTACGAAGTGCTCACATGCCCTAGGAAGTATTTAACATGAACAGACCAAGTGCCTTGAAAACCCCAGATCAATTTTTTATTAGTTAAGGCGATGAAAGCTGGTTGTAATAAGCAAGAAGTTTGAATAACGTTGCCTATACTTAATACACCTTATTTAACTTGAATTTCTACTGAATATATTTTTGACAATTTTGAATTAAATATGAAATCTATTTTTAAAATTCACCTTACCATTAAAAGCATCTATTAAAATTACTTCAATGAAACAGCATTCAAGAGGTACGTACCTCTTGCCAAAGCTTTGAAGAAAGTCAGAAGCTGCTTAGACCCCTGGTGGAGGTCTTTTGCTGTGAAAACCCAGTGTGGGGAGCAACAGCCTCTCCGGCAGGTGTAGGTTAAATATTTCCCTTATTCAATTTATTTGACTGGTTCAGTCCAATAACGAGTTAGTTCAGAACAGAGAAACTATTTGGCAGACGACTGCTAATTTGCTTCTTGCCAACGCGCAGCAAAGAAAGGCACAAGAGCCCTACGGGGAACGCAGGCACCCGGCTGAGGTCGTCCACGGAAGGCCACGTACCTTGGTGGATCCATCCTGCTCACAAGGGACTTGGATCCATCCTGCTCGCAAGGGACCGCCGTGGTGCACGGGTGCGAGCTGCCGGCCAGCACGGGTGACACTGCAGAGCCCTCCCTCGGGTCGGCGCTTGAGGCAGGCTGAGCCCTGGGCTCCCGGAGCCAGAGGCCACGCGGAGATGCTCTAGCGAGCGCTCCCAAAGCCAGCCAGCTGAAGAGGACCAACCCATGCTGGCACGTTTCCCTAAAGCCAGCCGGCACCGGGGGGTGGAGGCTGCTTTCTGGCTTCCCCAAGCCTGGAGCACAGTTAATAACATGCCAGCTGTATCTGCAGACAAGCCAAGTTTAATGAGGCTACAACAAAAGCATTCAAATATGCACTACAGAACTTCTGTGGGGATTTTTTCTAGAGCTTGTGTTAAAAAAAATGAAAGATAGGAATCCTTGACAATGTTTGTACACACACTTCCCTTATTTTTAATTGATTTTTTTTAAACCCCATTTATATTCTACAAATTCAAAGAAATCAACATCAGAAAGACTTTTTTAATCCCACTACTTCCAACAGCAAAATTATGTTGCATGATGAGTGCTTGAAATGCACTGCTGTTGCTTTTTTCTTAATAAACATTGAAGTCTTAATTGTTTTTCCCCTACATGGCCGGACACCATCTTTCCGTCTGCCAGGTCTTCACACCAGGACAAGTACTACCCCTCACCTCCTGCTAGGGAACCAGGACAGACACGCAAACATGACCACATCTCTAGCACCGGTGGAGAAGGAGACACCTTGCCCGCTCGCTGCCCTATCAGCCAGGCTTTGCCGTGGGCATCGGTCTCTTAATCTGGGTCAAGATGCAGGAGGTATCAGTAAGAGGATTGCAAATACACATTTGGAGACAGCGGAGGGCGCAGCAAAAGAAGTCTGCTCAGGCATGAGTGGGTGGAGAAGGTGGAAAAGGGGTCATCACTCACTGCCTTCTCCACCAGAAGAACCAGAAGGTATCAAATGAAAGCAAGTGACAAAGCTGAAGTGAACAAGAGGGGATACTTCTCCCCAGTGCATAACTGAACTCTGGGTTCCCACCATGAGAAATGTTAAATGCATACCTTGCTTCAACAAGAAACTTCAAAGTGGAAATTCATGGAAGAAGATTATCTGAGGAACTTAAATGAAAAGCACCAAGAAATGCCCAAATAAGTTTGCAGACAGCTAGGAGAATATTCTGAGGAAACGGTGCTATGGGACCATCAGGCTGGCTCACTACTGCCATCCTTATATGAAGACTACCTACCCGATGGTCTGCTAAGGGAAAGAAATCAGGGGAAAAAAGCACTTTCAGTGCACCTCTCGTTCACTGTTCATATCTGCAGTCTGAAGAACTTGATGGCTCTGAATCCGCCAATGCTGTTGATATGGCCAAGATGGTTTTGTCCCTCAACAGCCCACAGGAAGGCAACGCACGCCCTTGCCACAAACAATCTATGCTCTTGTCTGTCTGAGGCAGGACAACCCCAGCACATCCTCCACCGAGCTCTCTAAGGCATTATTAAAAGGCCACTGTGTAACAAGCCCGCATCTGTTGTAGTCTCCAGGCTATCCTCACTGCATTTCTGAATTGAGTCTCACATATTGGGTTTTGTCTACAACCCCCTGAATGCTGGGACAGCAGTGATCCTCCTTCCTGCGGCCACGGCTGCCCTTGCAGCACTCGGCAGGCTCCAGACCTGGAAGGAGCCCTTCTACTCCAACCCCTCCCTCCTCTTTTTCAAAAAAACATCTATTATTTACTTAGATTTCTATTTTTTTGCTGAAATACAACCCTGCCCTCCCCAGACCCACACAATACTCCCTTCTGCTGTAACATGGCGATGAATTATCCTTTTCAAACAGAAATCTAAAGTGGGGGGAGAAGGAGAGGTGGAGCTCGGGCACCCCCGGTGCCCCACAAGGGCTGTGTGAGCCCCGGGGTGGTGCAGGGGGTGGTGGGAGCCAGACAGGCTCCAGCTCCCGAACGCAGGTCCTGCCACAGGCAGGGGCCCTCACGGCCGGCACCTGGCAGCTAGCTCCTGCTTCACAGCATTTGGGGTGCTTGGGTCTCTGTTCATCACCCCGTTTCTGATGCAGCAACATATCAGGAGACGAGAGTATCAGGGCTTTTGAGACAGCCAAGCGCCAAATTGTTCAAGACGTGCTTCAAGAGGCCTCGTTTAAAACACGCACCCACTTTCTCTTCTATCCATTTCCACGTATACCTGTGCTTCCTCTTTGCAGACTACTCTTTGAACTAGATAAAAGTAGATAAAAGAACTCAATTAAAGTAGCAAGAATGAAACAGCCCCTTGCCAATACAAGCATGCTAACATGTCATCCTCAGCTCCTCACTCAGCCGTATATTTAAAAAGGACAAGGAAAACCTTCTTCCTGCATGAAGAACACATGCTGCTTGAGGAAAGACATCATCATTGCTAAGAAAGGTTTGTGCAGCCTCAGAACGCACAGCCGGGCCGTCCACAATGACTGCTGGCTACGGGGAGGCTGGGAAAGGGGTAGGGATAGCTCATTGCCTCCCCTCCTACCGGGGAGGGTTTTGGTTATATGCGACCAAACCGCCCGCAGCCGTGCTGGCAGCGCTCCTATCTGCACGCACAGTGCCTGGTGCTGCCTCCCTTGCCACCGTCCCCGGGGGGGACCAGGACACAAAGGTGGCGGTGGCGATTTGCGGGAGGCGGCGCCTGGCGCACTGGCACGCTCTTATCGGTGAGCACACTGCCCGGCTCCTCGCCCCGGCTCCTGCGCGGCTGGGGATCTTGCTGTGGGCTCGCCACCGTGCCCCTGCCGCGGGAGACCCTCCGTGAGGCTGCAAAGCATATCCCGAGCTGGGTGTTTATGGCGAGCAAGCATTGTTTTAAATTCACGTGTCCCGTCCCCGTCCCCCCCCCCGCAAACCCTCACAGGCACCTGCACGCCTGCAGAAGGCGAGAGACAGCCGGGAGAGGATTGCCGAGGCTCGCTCCCGGCTAACGCTTCCCCGTGCCGAAGGCTGGAGCCGAGGAGCCTGGGGGTCTCACCTACCTTCGCCTGCCGGACGACCCTCCGATCTGCCAGGTGAGCAACGCTGTTAGGGAGCACAACACTTCGCACAACTTCCACAAACATATGCAATGCATTAAACGCTACGCTAAAAGCACCCTCGCAGGCAGCCCCCACTCATGGCAAACACCCTGCGTGGGTGCAGAGCCAGCGCTGGTGGCCAGCACGCCGGGCAGTGCCGGTGGCCCACAGCAAGCGGCAGCTCAGGAAACACATTGCACAGGATGCGCTCACAAACCACCATATCAGCAAAGGTTACCCCGTGCCTTGTTTGTCTTTAAATTTGCAGCTGTGCTTCTGTTTGACTTCAGATCCAAATCCAGAGACGGGAATATGCTTTATGTTCTACGGGATAAATACGTATTTTGCTGAGCACCCGCGTAGAAAGCCAGGCAGCCCAGCACCTTACCAGCACGCTGATTTTCTGGTACGTGTAGGCACAAGTCCTGGAAAGAGCCTCCTCGCAGGCTGGGTGGGAACCTCCAGGTAAACTCAAACATCACCTGGGTGACAGCAGCCAGGGGAGCCGGACCATCCAGCCAAGCATAACCCTGCAATAATCCGGGGTATCGGAACTCTCGGCACCGATGGGCACAAATACTGGCTACGTGGAGGCATGCAAAGCGCTGGGCACCGCAGCCAACGCGGCTGCCCGAGCCCTCGGGAGCCCTGCTGCCCCTGCACCTGGAGAGGGGACGCCTGGGACAAGCTAAGGACAGGAGCCTGCGCTTGGAGCCCTCCAAGTGATTGACAATAAAAACACTGCCCCGGTGCCCATTTTCAGATCTAGACAGCGAGAACGGAGGACTCCAGGGAAAATCCATGTTTTTACAGTTTGTGATATTACTGAGCTTTTCTGGTGCCAATTTTAAAACACTGCTATGACCTCTGGAAAGAAGGAAAACTGCATTTCAGCACGACAATGTAGAAAAGAACAAAAAAAGGAAACGTTATTTTTTTTAGCTTGAAACACTAGTCAGGTTAAGAGAAAGGAGCAGAATTCTGGCAAGGACAAGAGCACTCAGACTGAGCCACAACACAGTAATTAGGGCCAGTAGGTCATTAGAGACACAGCTGTATAAACTAGGTGTATAATTAAGTTTCCACACTGCTTTTTCACAACTGTATTTCAGTTTCTTTTGTAATGATCGGTAATTCATTAATTTAAAGAAGTAACAACAGCAGCAGCAAAAAGACAGAAAATCTCTGACTTGCCAATCAGGTGCCACAAAAGATTACAATTTTGGGGAGGGCTAATTTTGGAAATTCGTGTAAGAAGCCTCTCTTTGTCAGCGGGAAGTACAAAAGTACCACCTCACAAAAACATTTGTGAGACGTCACTTGTTGACAAGCTGCCGCGTATGGTTTTCTGGATAAGCATCCCGCATATACGGTTGCGTGGCAATTTTAATTCTTGTAGCAGGTGAAATACAAGAAAATGCAAAATTATACACTAGCATGAAACAGTCACAATACCTCATTTCAAACGTAAGCCTAGTGTACAAGTTACAGGGCATTTAAAAGGAGCAACTGCAAGACTTTAATTATAAACTAGTTCCTACCGTACAGTAGTTTAGAAAAATCAGCCGCTTCCAAGCTGGCAATATCCATATATAGCTCTGCTGCTGTTTGAAACAGACAACCTGTAAAGTTATCAACAACAGAAGAGGACCTCATGAAATGCTCAGAGACCCCCACCAAAACCTACTTCTGTCCACTTCATTGATGACCTAGTTTTCTTTAAAACACTCTGCCTTCAGTCGAGAAACTGAAGAAAAGAGTTTACATGAAGATATTCTGACCCATAGGAGGAATGGGGTGATATGGGTGGAGGAAGCAAACAATAACACAATAAAATACTGGAGCTAAACCCAGGCTAACGCAGGTGGATTAAAACACACAAGCAAAATGGCAAATCTCGTGGCTTTTTAGCCACTTTTCATCAGACAACAAACAACTTGGCATCAGCCACCAGACAATGACATATCGCAGAATAGTTGCTTGATGTATGCAGCCTCTGGCGCTGGCTGGAGGACACACTGATTTGTAAATCCATCTGCAATTCTTTACTCTTGTCACTAAAGCTATAACATAGCATCCTGCTATAACACCTACGCTGCAACATCAGTGTGCAAAAAAATAATGTCTAAAAGAGACTGCACGTGATGTCAATGGCAATTCCTGAGTCTTCTCTGGTTACGGGGACATGGGATACCAGTGAGTTTTAAATTAATTTTAAAAGCTCAACACAGCCGGTGTATACACTAGTTGCGTTTAGTTATTCTTAAGAGTATTTTTCAGGATGCTTGCTAGTTGTTTAAGGCACTATTTCCAGGACTGCTGCAGGAGAGCTCGTTTGTGGGGGCAAGCTGGGAGACGAGGGAAGACATGAGCCGGTAAGGAAACGTGATGTTCCTTCACTACAAGCTGCCCCCATTTAGACCCTTTTCAGATCCCCGTAGACACTGGAAACCTACAACCTGCAATCACAGACATCAGTCATGAACAAAAGGTATAAAAGGCACCTAATTCTGTCAGAAGGAGAACGTCTCTACTACACTGACATCAAAAGGAATGCCATGCACTTATGCTACCAGAGATGTCTAGATTTCAGTGGTGTTTTGTCCTCAAAGAAACAAGTCTGAAATACATGAAAAAGCAAGGGGGGAAATGGCTGTTTGTTACCTCCTTACATGTCAAAGCAGCTGTGTTCAAACTGTATTATAACTTCAACACGCCGTAATGAATTTCTAAGGGATTCCAGTGAAATAGATGGTTTATCCCATTCTTTGGAGTGATCTCTTGTAATCCTGCAACACTCCTGAGCTACAATACCTTCCTAACTTCAGTATCCCAAAGGAAGTCATTAGTTATGTTGTAATATCAGCCTGGTGATATTATCACTACAAATATTACCTGTATTGATCTGGAGCCATGTACACACGACTGCAAACCCTGCTTCAGATTAAGACGTGAAAACCTAGCTTGCCAAGAGGTGAGGTGCTGCGTTACAACCTCAGATGTGTCAGGCAGGCGTTAGAGGCACAAGGAGTGCAGGGTAACTAAGGACGCGGCCAAATAGCCTATTTTGTGGGGTAAAATCTTTAAAAATACCACACTTCCTAAGGCGGCCTTATATTTTCACCCAGGTAGTGCAAGTCTTTTTGGATGAACTGAAGAAAGAGGTGCATTTTGCATGCTTTCAATGAAAATTCTCATGGCTATCAAACTGGTGGGGCTGAAGGGTTGGGTTTTTATTTTTTTTCCCTTAAGGTAAGATATGTAAATACCAAGCAACATTCCAGATTGTCTTCATGGAAACATTCCCATTCCAGAATATATGAATGCAATCTTCCTATTAACTTTAAATCACTTCAGGATACTAGATTAAACTAAATAGAAAACAGACACTCTTGCTCTGGAACAAGGACATCCTCACATGGAGATAATTAGCACCTATTTCATGTATATGCAGATGTTTATATGGTGCCTTTTTATGGCAAAATATCTTCATAAATCATCAGCACATGTGAAGACAGTAAAAGAAGATGAAATTATGCTACCTGCAATCAAAAATTAGCAATGGGAACACTTAAAAATTATTTTGATAAGTCCCAAAAAATATAATTTATTTTTCTTAGTCTCAACTGAGTGCTACGTTGAGGATAAATAAAACCTGAGGTGCGAAAACAGTGACTGTATTGGTAGGAATAGAATCTCTAGGTTGCTACATTTCAATGTATATTTGCCTCAGGAAAAAAAAAAATTCTCCTTTTCATAGCACTGTTGGTCACCAGTCATAACCTTACATTCCTCCTCTGGAGTCCCCCCAGCAGTGCCCGCTCCC
Organism: Numenius arquata; assembly: GCF_964106895.1. NCBI lineage: Eukaryota > Metazoa > Chordata > Aves > Charadriiformes > Scolopacidae > Numenius > Numenius arquata. The sequence goes on along the minus strand of NC_133588.1, from coordinate 5,704,155 downwards.
CTCTGCCCTGCACCACTCCCCCAGTTGTGCCAGTACAGCTGTTCTGGGGGGCCACAACAGTGAACCAGACACCTGGGCTAAAACCAGCCCTTCTTGTGGTGGGGCTCACCCCCAGCACCACGGGCGGCTGCACCAGCGTGACTTAAGGAGATGGGGCAGCGACGGAGCGGTGGCCACCCAGGGACAGCTGCCGGAGATGTGCCCTGCAGCTGCAGGGCCACCCGCCTGCCCTGGGGGGGTCCTGCCTGTCCCACTCCCCATGCCGGATGGCATCAGGAATGACTTGACCCTGCGACTGCTCCTTTGAAAAGGACCAAGGTCCACAAGGGCTGTGAACTTTGCCTTCCAGTTCAGAAAATGAGGATTTTTCTGTTCAATGGCATTTTTTCCCTTGCTCCCCTGCAGTAGAGTACGAATCTAATTTGCAGAAGTCTCAGGCCAAAGCCATCGTTGCTGGCTGCCCAAGAAATGACCCTGCAAGAAGCAGCCTTTCAATTTTACGCACGTTCATGTTTGCAGCCTATGTAGGGTTTAAACAAGTGTGCAGAGCAAGGAGCCCTGGGGGCAGGCTGGGGCAAAGCCCCAATGTCCCTCTGTCCTTCCTCCCAGCAAGCAGATGGGAACGAGAGCTGGGGGGACCTCGTCTCCGCAGACCAGAGCGAGAGAGGGGAAGGTGCTCTCGGGGGACTCAGACCGAGCCAAAGCCCCCGCCCTGACCCTCCCTCTCTTGCTGTACTCCGTCTCCTGTATTTTTTCTTGGATGAGCATCATTTTACTTATGCCAAAAAAAAAAAAAAAAAAAAAAAAAAAGAGCAGAAAACATGGACTAATTGCCAAACAAATTAAGTGGCCAGGGAGGAATACGGACTCAGGGGAAAGAGGATGGGACACTGCTGCACCAGAGGAGAAACTAACCCTCCTGCCCTCTGCCAGCCTCAACCTATACCTCTGCCATAACAGCAACTGCCTAGAAATATTCTAGATGAGCGCGGAAGAAAAAGTGATGGCAGAGTATTCGATTCCAGGAAGGTGAAGGATGAGAATCTCTGATTTAAATACATATGAACATATTCTGTGCTCCCCCCTCCTAAGATTTTATTTAATCTTTGGTAAAATCTGCAAAGCTTTTTACTACCCCCGTAAATCGGCTTAGCGTGCTCTGCAGAATACCTGCTGCTACCGCCGGCCACGCAAAGGCGGCCGTGCAAAAGCAAGATATGTTGCAATTGTTCACACCAATGCCCTGAGCTTGTTCCTACTTTACAGAAAGTAAAAATCAAGATCAGCGTCAGCTAATGCCGTCCTCACTCCCATAAAATTCAAAAGGCGATGCAATAATAACCCAGGGAGAATGGTGTATTTTTAGGGTGGGATTACGAAACTCGCGCTATGAATTTTAATCTCAGAAATTGTCATGTTCTTTTATGGGGTTCAGAGGCCTTTCTTCCTGGGAGTTTTGCACACTTCAGTCATTTAACTTTTTTAATCTTCCTACATTTGGAGAGAGAGGGAAAAATACCCTGCCTGAAACTTTTAGCATTAAAAAAACCCCACAACATTTTTGTCTAACGTAATTACTGACAGATTCCAATTGGAAAGCTGTTGGTTTTATTTTAATTTTATTAAAGGAGTGAACAAAGGCTACCCAAGGCACCACAATAAAATTACATTAACTGTAAAATTACATTATTAATTCTTTAATCTCACTTGAGGCCTCAAGCTGTTGCTATGTCCAATTACCCAGCTAACCACCTGTCAGAACTGTAAAGCTAGTTTAACATTACCTCCAGGACAGTTGTGTGCCCTGTGTTCAGTCAGGTCTGCCAGTGAATCGAAGTCCTGCTGACAGTTATCGCAGGTGTAAATTGACTCATCCTCCATGTCTTCATCTTCCTCATTTCTCTCTTCCTGGCTCGTCACACTGTTCCTCTCTTCCAGGGCCCGGCTGTCCTTCGCTTCACTCTCCAGCTCTCCTCCCAGGCCACCTGCCAACAGCAAGAACATCCTCTAAGTTTGAGAGGTCTGAAAAATAAGAGCTTTAAGAAGGATGTTGCACTTATTAAGATACATTTAATTACAGCCGCTCTCACATTATTCCCGACACCTTTCATTATATTAATGTGGTTTTTATATCATGCGGTGCAACAATTCTCAACTGTATTCTCTGCTGCTTAGTGTGAATCCTGCAACACTCTCTCCTAATCTTCTCTGGTGGGTGTATAGCAGGAGCCTCTAACTCTCTGTCATATAAAGTTGTTAGTGTTTTATCACTTAACCAGATTCTCAAAGCTTTAAAAATTGGCAAGATTAATTACAGCCTGCAAAGAAAAGGCATGTGCTGAATTTTAATTCTCAGTGCTCTCCTCTCCCCGCCGCCTCCAAGCCCCAATATTAGTAACAACAAGAAAAAAAAACGCTCTAGCTGAAGACCCTCCAAAGCACACGTATACCCCAGGACGCGAGAGGTCCCGCTGAACTAACGAGAGGCACTTTGCTGGGCAAATGAGCCTTGCGCTGCACCGACCTCGCCGGGAGCTGACAGCATTGCATCTGACCTTCAGGTCTCTCCGATATTTTTTATCTTCATCTGTGACCGGCACGTGGGCTAACACAAACATCTTTGCCAAAAAATCCACAAGTTTTCATGCGTGTTGGCGTAGAAGGAGACTGAGCTCTCTGGCAGCTCCAGAAACACCCCGGTGCAGTCGGGCTGTGCACCCTGGGGCCATGAAGGTGGCCGCTCCATGCACAGGGTGGTGGCTGGCTCTCCGCTGGCAGTGGGGTAGGATGCAGGGGCAACCGGCCCCCCAGCATACACTCAGCAGCCTATCATGAGGGATGGGCTTGCAGCCACATCCTTATGACTCCAGGACACCCCCTTGGCCACAGTGGCCACCCAGATATGCCTGAAGCCAGTCATGCCCAGTGGCTCCATGCAGCACTGCAGCCAGCCCTCACCTGGATTCTCCGGAGAGGCTGCAGGGGTGAAAAAGCCCTTCTAAATCCCTGTTGCCCTCTCAGGAGGGAAAGCATCTGTCGGACGCACTGGCCACGCTGACCGGGCTTTGGTGACCAGCTGAAACAGAAACGCCCACACCTCTTCCACACGCATGTCCCACCAACACGGGCCATACAGCCGCAGGTACCACCATTTCACCTGCCTCCACGAGCACTCACACGCTGCGAATACACCCTGGGGGTAAGACGGGAACATTTGAGGAATCCTCCAGCAAAGTGAAAGGGAACCGCAGGCGCTTCCAGCAGAAGACATTCCCCCACACCGGCTGACCCCGAAAGCCCAGCAGCGCTGGAGCCAGGCAGGAGGGAGATGCCACCTTGTTGGCTTGGGATGTGTCTGGGTTTTAAGCCATTAAGGAAACGCCAGCAAACAGAGAGATGAATTGTTTCTAAAATTAGATCAGCGCCAAAAAGATTAAGGACAACCAATGCTGAGAACATGAAACAGAGCTGAAAAATAAAATTTATTAAAGATGAAAACTGGTTACCACAAGCACTGCAATTCAGACACACACATTAGTAGGGCTCTGCTACCACTATCCAGCCAGAGCACATTTTATACCATCTTCTGCACTGCGCGTGATAACATAAATCAACCGGTGTAAAACGCTCTGCAGTTTTCCGTGGAGCACTCGTAACATGACGTACCCTTCGAATTGCAATGGAAATATTAAAAATCAATGCCTGCTTGTGGTGTATCACAGCATCCCTCTTAGCAATTAACTGATCTGCACATTTTCAGGTTCTTTTACTGTTAAATTATACATACCCTTCTACTACAAAATTTCCACTAAGGGCTAGATATAATGTTCGTCTTAACAAATCAGATATGCCACTTACACAGCGGTAATGAATTTAAGGATTTGGTTATAAAAAGTATCACTCACTAAGCTCTTCATATTGTAAGTCATCATCTGTACTATGTTGGTTCAATAAAATGCTGGTTGCTGAACCTTGTGCTTTATAGACTCTTCCTTAAATAAAAATGTATCGCAATGAAAAAACACATGATTCTGGTTCTCTTTATACTGCTACTTCACCAAATAAGTTACATTTGAGGCTATGCTAACTTTGCTTTACTTCACACACAATTTAATGTATATATTCAAATTATCACTTCCATTTTGTCATATTTACTTGGCCCACCTTTTTACAGCCTCTCAACCCAGACTGCAATCACAAACATTTGAGCTCATTCAATCTTTTTAAAGCCTGTATGTCCTGCAGACTTGATAGTTAATAAATCAGAATGTCAACTCTCTGGTTTTATAAGACAGAAACCTATAAAAATAGTCCAAGTATATAAATCTAACCCAAAGAACTGCCACCTGCTTCCATGCTGTCTGCTGACGAACACCTTAGGGAAGTACTCCCGAACTGACTTTGCCACAACCTGAAGTTTTTAGGCAACTTTGGGAAGGTTTAAGGGACCTTCACTAACGTTTTTAGCAGAAATATTGTCTTTTGACAATTAACCTAAAGACCAGCTGATCTGGTGAGCACACTGTGACAAATTCATCCTTGGTTTTACTCCAACACTTCTTGACTACATCAGGGATAAAGCTGTTTGACCGAGTCCAACAATAACAAATAATTTAGCACACTGCTTTAGGAAAAATAAATTGTACAATGTGAGATAAGAAAATAGATTCCCGACTGCAAAGCAAAATTCCAGAAACATTTTTTAATTCCCTGTTGAATGGGAAATCTGATCCTTTAGGCAACTTTTCAAAAGCGTCGTTGCTTGACAGAGTTGTATGTCAAATAACACAACAGTGAATCTTGCATAAATTATTTAGCAAATGCAACATTGCTTTAAAATGAGATTTTTTTCCTGTCTTCAGCCAGTTGAAGGAATTTTACATGTCTGCCACGCCTCAGTGTTCCTTTGAATAACACGGTCTTTTAGATTCCTCTGTCGAGCCACATGCTTGGTGCTTGCCTTGTAGAAACCAAACACCACCAAGAAAAATCTGGGGCGTTTCTTGGTTTTTTTGACCTTCGTCTCCACTATTTTGACCACAAGCTGCCAGCGGGGTGTGCGGGGTGCGGGCGGCCCCAGGGAGACGCTAGGTCCTCGCCCGGGGGAGCGAAACAGCCAGCACTGCCAGGGCAGTGATGGGAATGGGTGGTCCATCCAGCAAGGAAAAGCTTCAAAGGCAGCCCAGCTGCTCCCGCGGTGAGCTCAGTTTCCCTGACGAGGACAGCAGGCCTCAAGCATTCCTCAGGAATTCATTTCTGCGAAGTTTTACTGTAGGAGTTTGCCACTTTAACCTGCAATTTTCCCGCTGGCAAGAACTGCTGGAGAACAAGGCCCCAGCGCAGCCGGGCAGGACGGGCGCACGAGGGGGCTTCTTATGGTGACCCAGACAAGGCACTGCTGGCACCAGGAGCAAGTGTGATTTTGGAGCTAGGCCTGGCTCCGAGGGGACACTACCACACAAAGGGGCTTCTTGGTGGCCAGAGCCAAATTCTGGAGTCTCCTAAGATCAGCGGCTACCTTACAGCATCAAGCACAGGTATGCGTATTAACTGACAGCTACTTTTTAAGATGGCCTTGGACATGAGTGAAGTTAATTCAACAGTAATTAGTTTCTATCTAGATTGCTAAAAAAAAAAAAAACAACCAAAAATACCTGACCTGTGAGGAATTTGTACAGGGAATGCCTCTGCGAAGGTGGCACAGCATCATGGGTGCACAGCTCCCATCCGGCACCGGGACATTTGTGCACACCACAAGGGTATGGCCAGACTTCAGCAGAAGGGAGCTGCTGGTACCACGTCTTAGGATAAATGATTGCCAATTAATTCTAAAGTGGGTGGAAAAAGCCCCTGCATTTCACAAAAATTTTATTAGTAATTTTTAAATGAACCTGCCATCTCTAATGATGGCTTTAACAGTTTTCTTGCATGAGTAAGAGAGGTTACAATTTGAGAGATCAGCTTGGAAGTACACCTCACTCTACCAAACATGTCAGGAAACAGGGTTGGGGGGCTTTTTGTTTTTCTTTTCTTTTTTTTTTTTTTTTCCTTCCCCCCCCCCCCCCGTAGCACAGTGGAAGGCCTGCAGGGCTTTACACAAGAAGAATATTTTACCCTATGACCTAAACAATCTGGCCAACAGTCAAGAATATGTTATTCTAATTGCCACTAAAGTTAATGTTGTTAATGACTCTTGGTTTTTCTGTAAAAGCCAGCTTATGCTCTAGAAAGTTACTATTTCAAAGGGGACACACGAAGAACTGGGAGTGTTCCTGCCTGACCTGGTGGTCCAAGGAATGCGGCAAACTTGGCAAAGCTGGAAAAGCGAATCCCCAAAGGTCCTTCTTGAAAGTTGCAGTCAGTAGAAATGCCTTCTGAGCTGTGTTCAAAACAGCTCTGTTACAGGAACAACGCGCTCCTAAAGCCAAATATTTGAAAACAGATTACATGTGCCATGTTCGACTCGGGCCTCGCTGAAGTCAAGAGCAAGTTTCCACTCGCTTCAGTCAGACCGGGATTTACGGCACCGCCGCCAGTCTGGGGCTACGGTTGGAGCTGAGTGCGGCACAGCCCCGGCCCTGGACCGCAGCGCCAGCCCAGCTACGACGGCAGCAGCAAACCACTTTGGGGACTTCAGTTGGCGACGCAGGACTGAAAACAAGAAGGTCAGAGCCACACTGGAAGCGAAGCTGACGCCTACCTACAATTTCCACTGAAAGACATGGAAACGGGTGACACCGTGCAACAGACGGGCCAGAGAAATTAAGAAAGGAACAAACCTCTTGGCCTATTTTTTCAGCTGTGGAATCAAATATGGAAAGTTTAAACTTTTTATCTTATCAGCACAATACAGGGCAGGCAAGCTTTTCTGCCTTTGTGCCAGTAAATTTTCTGGGGCTTTTCTTTAATTTTTTAATTATTTCTTTTTTTAAGCCTGAGGACTTTTTAAAGCTGGGATTTATTTTTAAACTAGGATTGCTCTTTGGAAAACACTGTTTAGTGCAGGGTCACGTCTGGCTTTAAATACCTCCAGTTGCAGGGCTTCCACCAGGAGTTGTTCCTTTAGAGTAGGCATATACTGATTTAGTGCTAGACAGCACTCCCTATCACAGCAACTTTGCCATGCAGAGCCGCAGTCTACGCAGTGCCCGAAGTTGTGCTGTGCAAATCATTGCCCGAGCGTGTTACACACACAGGCACACACGCCGCCGGGCTCTGAGAGCTGGAAGGCAAAAGAGAAAACAAAGAGGGGGAAAGAGGCATCTCTTCACTCCTCTGCCTTGGTCCAAAGGAAAAACAGTTAAAAGTCTCACAAAGGGCGACGATAACTCCTAGCAGTTTTCCAGAGGTGCAGGACAAGCGATAAAAATAAATGAAACCGAAGAAATAAAAACTAATTGCTGGAGGAATGAGGGGTGCTGGCACACACCTGCTGGGACTCGGTGGAGTCCCGAGGGGTCCCGAGGAGCCCGCCCAGGGCTGCGTCCGCCCAGGGGTGCTGCCTTCCTGCCCCCCCCGGCCGCAGGGCTGCTGCTCAGCTCCCCGGCAAGACAAAAGGAAAGGAAATTTCGTCTGTAATTAGGAAGTGAGAACAAAAGAAACAAATGAGTTAAAGGAAGAGCCTAATCTAAACATTCATTAGTAAACGTTTCACTCGGTGTCAAGTGCCAAATCAGTGTGGGGGAGGTCTCTTACTTTTGAGTGGTTTATTACATTTTAGTGTCGTCTCTAGTAAGAGGGTCCAAAGTTCTCTGTCATTTGTGGTCAAAGAAGAATGAAGAGAGGCAAAAAAGCCATGAATGTTTCAGTAATGAAAACACAAACCTCAGCCGAAATCTTCCCATAGGACGAAAAGTCTTGGCTTTGCTGGGTAACCCCGGTCCGTGGCTCTTCAACCTTTCAAACCCCATCTTTTTTGTAAACACTTGCACCTTGAACGCAGGTGTGTGTGTGTGCGCTACCTCTCAGCGGGCCAGGGCCCTAACGTGAGCCGCTGTAACCACTGCCACCATACCCACACAGAGCAGCCGAAATCCCCCTCCAGCCAAGTAAACCGTGTCAGAGAGCACACAGATTGCACCCCAGCTCTAGGACCAGGTACCAAAGGCAGCTCGTTCCGCACATCGAATCCTTACTACGCGCATCAAAAGCGAGCAGGTCTTTCGCGCAGTGTCGAACTACACGGGGTAAAAAAGAAAAAAAAAAAAAAAAGAAGGTGCCTAGCTGCAAAACAAAGAGCCAGGAAGAATAACACCTGAAACGCCACGGTGTGTTCATGCAACGTCAAATTACACGGGATGACTATGCGAGAGAGCAGAGCGGGTGAAGCACCGGCTGCACACAGTCCTGCCGACGCTCAGTCGCCACGAAACTCGCCTCCTCGCAGGCTGAAGAGGTCCGTGCATCAGATCTTGCCTTCCCCCAACGAGGGGAAAAAACAATCATAATACCAAAAAAAATTATTTGATCCAGCACGTAGTTAATGGTGTCGGCCTCCTAAGACTTACAACTTAATAAAATTGATCTCACTGCAGTACTGTAATGAAGAACAGTAGGATAAGGCTACCCTTGAACCATGAAAATTGTATATTGTTACCTCCTCGTGCCCTCCTAGGGCTATGGCCGCTGCAGCCTCTCCAAGCTGTCATTTGTCTGACTCTGACAGCAGACTCCACCGACAAGCGGCAATGCTGGCTACGAGAGCTTCTTTGGGAAAGGCAAGGGAAGAAGGAGAGTGCTCGGTGCTAGGTATCTCTCTGGATAATAACCCACAGGATAAAAACACACATTATACTAATAATGCGTTTTGGTGTGAAGTGTGTTAACAATAAAATATACAAAATTCAGAGACTTCAGAAAGCGCATATTACAGCATTTCACAACAGAGTCTTATTACACACCAGTACGTATTAAATCATAATACAGTGGACACGGACGGTTCTCATCATTCTTCTTTAGCTTAGCAAAGAAAAACTACCTTGGAAGGGTACCGCACCTCCTTCTACATCTGCTTGTACACGTGCTTTAAGAGAAAGGGGTTCCAAGCTAAACGCCCAGTAATAACCAGCTAACTGCTGCCGGTGGCCACACCACCGCTGCCTGCGGCTGCCAGCACTGCACCGCTCACAGAATTGTTAGTGACACCCCTGCACCCCCTCAGCATCCTTCCATTAACTTACTTACACCAACACTTCACAGGGAAAATGTTCATCTTACTTCACTGATAAGATACAAATTTCTCAAATTAGCAGCTACAATGCTTTAGAAAATCTGAAGTGTCTGCCTTGAGTTTAAAGGCATGGGAAGAGCCAGCAGGAACACGCTCCAGAGGACTGGCAACTCGTTGCACCTTCCTTTGCTGTAGCACAGTTGCAGACCCCACACGCAGAATGGGGAACGTGTGTAACCTGTTGCCTCGTGGCAACAGAAAATGATCAGAGGGCTGGAGCACCTCTTCTATGAGGACAGGCTTGGGGAGCTGGGGTTGTTCAGCCTGGAGAAGAGAAGGCTCCAGGGAGACCTTATAGTGGCCTTCCAGTACCTGAAGGGGGCTACAGGAGAGACGGGGAGGGACCCTTTATCAGGGAGTGGAGCGATAGGACGAGGCGTAATGGTTTTAAACTGAAAGAGAGGAGATTTAGATTAGATACTAGAAAGAAATTCTTTCCTGTGAGGGCGGTGAGACACTGGAACAGGTTGCCCAGGGAAGCTGTGGATGCCCCATCCCTGGAGGGGTTCAAGGTCAGGCTGGATGGGGCTTTGAGCAACCTGGTCTGGTGGGAGGTGTCCATGCCCATGGCAGGGGGCTGGAACTCAACAGTCTTTAAGGTCCCCTCCAACTCTAACCGTTCTATGATTCTATGATCCTTTATTCAACATGCTAGAGAAACCTTTTATTAAATGCTGCTAATTTTTTTATTGATCAAACTGTGAGCCATTTCATTTTCCATTATAGCAGAAATCTCCTATAGGAGCATTCAGATTAAGTTTCTTTATTCTGTCTCTAGTAGCATGTCACTTTTAATCAGTTTTTAGTTTCATTATGGCTTAAAAATTAGAAAGCAGTTTCTCTGTTCTTTATTGCTTTTTTTTAAGTTTAGTTACTGAAGGGTTATTAAACTTGGAAAATTTACAGACAGGCGTAACGTGCTAAATAAATTCCTCACTGTCTCTAACCAACGTTAACATTAGCTTTTTTTATAATTTTTAGGTTTATTTTCACTGAAAGACTGCTTGTAATTATTACTCGTGTTCTCCCCAAACACTTATGTTACTAAAGTGTGAAATGTCTTCTAACACAAAGACAGTTCTCTAGGAAGTAATTACAAAAATGCATTCAGGGGCAATAATTTTATATTAACTGTCAGCAGCATACATCTTCTGAAAAGGCACTTGTTATGAAGGAATTATTTGTGTGGAATTTGAAGGCACTGAAGGCGAAAGAAAACTGCAGAAACGCATTAAACTGAAACTCCAGCTCCCTCATCAAGGGTCAGTTTATGTTTAAATCATTACCTCAAAGGCAACCCCACACCTTCCGAAGAGTCTATCAGAAAGACAATTTCAATTTATGCACAAATTGGACACAGTCTCCACTTTTCTGTTTGGAACAATTTACACCCCCTTTTTAAGGAAATTTCTGAGCAGCTAATCAAAAAAGATATATCTGAAAATTATGGGCTTCTATTAACCTTTCACTGATGAAACTAAAAACACTTGCTAATGATTTATGGGTAGTTACAAAAAGAGTGGCCTCAAAACTGACCAGGAACATTAAAAAGATATCTGTGTCTGTAACGGATACAAGAAAAGATTTAATGAACATTTTATAGTAACTTTTAGCCTGTGGGCTAATCCCTCAGTCCTTAGGAAGGCAAAAATAACCCAGTGAAATTAAAAATTGAAAGAAAAAAAGTGAAACCCAGCAATAGTGATTAAGCATCACATCACTTTAAAAGTGTTTTTTAAAAAAATCAGATAAGGAAATCATAAAAACACCACCAAACAGTAAAATTTCCTCTTAATCGTACCTGCAGGTAATGTTTCAGCCTTTCTAGTGCTTTCACTAAAATGATTTAGATGTTACTGCGCTATACAACAAATGCATTTATACACTGAAAAGCGGACAAAGAGCTAAGTTATTATTATTTATTTGCATGCAAGCAGCAGTGGGATTGTACTTTATAGTGTTAACAGCACATAGTGTTTATCAGCTCTTCAGCGTTTGGCAACTGGTTTCAGAGTATAAATAGGGGATGTAAACACTTCCCCGCCACAAAAAGCACAAAAGGTGGATTTTAGAAAATGCAACCAAAGGCAGAGCAGAGCAGCCCGGAGGGTGCCAAGCGTTGGGTTACTCAAACAGACCCCGACTGCAGGGTTCTCCCCAGGTCCTGCCCTCCGTCCCCCCAGGAACCCCGGCAGGTTGCCCTCCCACCACACTGCAAGGAGACACTGGGGTCTCCTCCTTGGAAAGGATGGGCTCAAAATCCCTGGGGGGTGGTTTTGGTGGGCTACAGTGGGCTGCAGTGGGAGCAGGGCCCAGTGCTCATTAGCAGATGGCAGAGCAAAGGAGGAAGGCACCTTTCCTGTGTGCATCTGACCCGCAAAGCACAGCCTGTGTTAGATCAAAAAGTGACAGTCCTAGAAGAGACATCTTGCTTTCTACCACGACTCGTTTCTGGTCTGTTTGCTACCAGGGATATTCCGAGCAGAGACAACAGTTACCACTACTTTCTCACAGTATCAACACCTCACACTTCTTTCTGATGTCAGATAGCAATTTGCTTTGTAGATCTCTGCGGCATTCAAATCAAATAGTGTGTTTGCACACAGCTATCCAAACTTCTCCGCTGTCACCCGCAGAAAACTCCCATCCACTTGCTCAAGACATCTAGTAGTTGTGCAATGGATTATCTGGCCCTGGAAACAAGATCTTAGTGTCCGCTTCCAGATTCTTAAGGTGCATCTGAATGGGAGTAACTGCCACCTCCAGTTCTGATAATGAGGTTCAAATCAAAACTGATCTAAAATTCATTTATGTGCACAAGGGAATTAGTATGCAGCAAGTATTAACTTCAAAGTGAAGTGCACTTCTTCATAAAAATGTGCTTTCAGTCTTTGACATGCAACTGTTAAATAATACTGGCCTCGTAATCTAATAAACCCCATGTAAATTTTCAGCACAAAACCAGCACTTTAATTTTATTTAGGTATATGGATATTTTCATAATGCTCAACTTACTATTTTTCAATTCTCTGTTGAAGACAAGTGCCCTGTTTCCAGTATTCCATGGAATCCCACTCACACCTAACACAGGACATCTTAATCACATTTTAATTCATAGACATGACAAAAAACTTCTTTTTCTTTTAAGGAAATGGTGTGAATTTTTTATATTTTTTTTTCACTTTAAGGTAAAGCCAGATAGCTGTAAAACTTAAATCTATAGCTCCCTGAGCAGACAGAAAATTTGGAAGGTTTAATGAAATTCACATGTGGCTTGTTATTGCAGCTGCATATCAAATGCAAAAATAAGGTATTGACTGGTTCTGCTCAGAATAGCAGCTGCTGGAACTCATTATTAAAATAAACCTGATGATTTTTAAAGAGAGAAAAATTACAGATGATGTAATTTACCAGAAGTGACAAATGTGACTATGTATCTCAACGTTTGAACCCCCTTTGCCTAATTCAAAACACAGATTCCTTTGTTGTTCCTCTGTAAGGTCCGGGACTTTGAGTTGTCCTTTCTGCAGGTAAGTCCTGGCCCCCGGAAGATTCCCGTCCTCGGTGTGTAACAGCCTGCAGTGTGCGCACAGGGGAGCAAGGTGCAACAGGAAAGCAGAGCGAGGCCTCAATACAAAACACCCTCTTATGTCCCTGAATATATTTCTGTTCAAAATGCACTTTTCCCATGCTTCAGGCATAGATTTGTTTAAAAACCATGCTGAAGAAGAATGCCTTTCACAGCCCAAGCCTATAGGATCCTACAGGTAGCATTTGCATTCACCTTTTTGTATCTATAAAAACCTCAAAACTCAGAAGGAAAGAGCCATAACACTCTGCAAACCATCAGGAACCAAGGGGTGGAATCGATACAAAGGGAAAAGATGGAACAACAGAGGGAAAAACATATTGGGGCAGGAAGAAAACCACACTTAGGCAAATCGGAGAAAGCAATAATTATTTCACTGACTTTCTCATGAGTCTTGGTTTGCTCAGAACCTGCCTGGGTTGTTTTCCAGCAGGAATAACAAATGTGCAGCTGAAGGAGCATAGAAGGGACCCACTTCTGCGATAACTGTGCCTGGAAGTCTTCAAAACTGTGATTAAAGAGCTGAGAGGTTTCTGTGGGGCCAGGTTCATGAAGTTATTAGCTTCTTGGGTAAAACTCCTCTTTATACCCAGGGTATGCAGGGTTGGACCTGGACCATAACCTAGTTGTGAGTTTTACGGTCTGATCAAATACCAAACATCATCTTGGAGGAAAAAAGCTCAATGATTTTCTCTCTACAGATCTGGTTTGCTTTGGAAAAAAGGTTCTTCAAATGCACCTGAGGAATAAGCAGCATTTTCCCAAACATAAGCTCACGTCTCTCTGCTACCAGGTTCTGCTGCACAGGAGCCCTCCAAGCAGGGCACAGCTGGCAAAAGGAGCAGAAATTGGGAAAACTGTACCTTACACTGCTCCAGCTGGAGGGGACATCCACAGGCAGCACAAGGGATTTAGGAGCCCACTGAATGGCAAGGGACTGTAGCAAAACCCCACGAAATTGGAAATTAATGAGAGTTAGGCACCCACGCGTCTAAATGGCTTCAGAAGGGTAGGGCTTACAAGCTTTCGGAAATGTTACCCCCAGGTCTCGTTAACACGTGTACATCTCTGCATGACCAGCCCCGGGCTGGGCACGATGTCCTGATGCAGGTATCCAGACCACAGCAAAAGAATTCAGTTGCCTTTTTTTCCACATTCATTAACTTAACAAGATTCTCAAGCAGAAAAGAGAGGAAAGTCTGTAAATCTCGTATTATGCAGGATGGGAAAGGGTTTTTCACAGGTGGCCAAGCTATTAGAGGAGCATCAGATTCTACAAAACGTATTACCTACGCGTGACCGCGGCCAGCCCCTACTGCACACACACACACACCTCTCGCCCAGCAGAAACACCCAGGACGTTAATGCAAGCCAACAGGGAAACCAAATTTGCAGAACAACTCCAAAAGTTTCCTGCCATTTTCTGCTCATTCTCTCTTCCCGAGTTTTGAAACATGATGTGATTTTGGGCTGCGGGCTCAGTTATATTTCAGTTTGTGTTTAACACAAGCTCAGACGCAAAAATTAATGTACCTCAAATTTCCTTTCTCATTTCTTTCCTTAATACCAAACTCTGAAGTCCTACACGTTTCACTTGACAAAGCCATTAATTCAGTAATTTCACATAATTAAATCGAGCAAAGCAGAGTATTTAAATTGGAGCTAAGTGAAATATACTTCTGTGCAGCTCATGCTGTTAGAATTGTGCTGCATGCTATTCTGCTGCTGCTCATTTATTAATTTGGGATCGGCTGAAACGTGACACTGCGTAATAAGGAATGCGCTGCCTTCAGTGGAATTAGAAATTAAATAAAAAATAATTTAAAAAAAAAAAAATCATAGAAGACAGTGAATCAAGCACCAAATGAAATAAGTTAATCCCTCTGAATGAGCCCTCAGCAGAGCACTTCTCCACCCAGCTGAAACCTGCACCCAGGTTTGTACTTTCCCTGCGATAACTAATTTCTGGCAAGAGGTTTTCAGCTGTTTATCCCTGGACTAAGCCGTCAGCTGCAGCAGCTCTCCAGCGCAGTGATCCTTTTAGCAGTGATAACACTTTCTCCTAATATCTTCCTGCATTCTTTCTTCTAGCCCTAAATGGCAAATAAAGTGTGAAAAGGCATTTAAAAGAGTTAAAGCTAAAGTGACTTTAAAGTCTTGTCTCCCTCAGCTGCTCCTCTTGTTGGGCAGGTCCCGAGTGTCAGAGCAGGAGACAGCCGTGTGGTACAGCCAGAGAACTGGCAGAGCCCTTGGATCTGCCACAAGGAGGATGATAACGTATGGTAAAAAACAAATGGACAGATAAAACCCTAGTTACAGATTTTTGCTGGCAAATGACTAATAAAGGGGAAGAAATTAAGATGAAAAATAATCCAAGTAGTGGAAATACTTTATGTAATTAACAAAAGTCTCTCCAGAATATAGTGCTGATTTTTTCCTTTCGATCAGTGCTTTCTGCTTCTCAAGTTTCTTATAAACTACCTTAATTGGGCTCTCCCAGACACACTGAAAGTTCCTCCACTTCTTCCTCGGCCTCGAAGGACACCTGTGAAAGGCACAGCTCTGGACTGCTCAGGATAACCCTTACCAGATACAGCTCGTAATGACCTCCTCCCACTAACAAAAAAAGGGGGGTAAGGGCCCAGATATTGTCGCTGTTGTAATTAAGCTTGTGAGGAGTTTAGTTGGAGAGAAATTAGATTTATTTACACACTGCTTTGTTGCTGATGAAGCACCAGCTATTTGGGAGAACTTCTAATTAACCCTAATTTAGTTGATACGCTCTTTAGCAGCCCCATTCCCTGTGTACTTTGCACTAGGTAAAAAGTAGTAATAATAACAAATTATCCATTTTTAAAAGGCACATTTCTTTGTAGGGGCCTAGTCCCAATTTTTTTTTTCCCTAAAATTATTGAATTTGCATTTTAGTTGCCAACAAATGGGCAGATGCGTACTTGGGAACTTCATCCTGCAAAACAGCTTTTTCAACAGCCACACGTGGGCACGGCCATCGCACCCACAGCCCCACACACCCCCCTCTCCCACCAGCCCCATGGAAAGAGGGTTTGGGGTTTGCTTTGGACCCCTCCACCCGCTTTACAACTAGGAGTCTATTTTTAAAGCGCTTCCACTTCCTACATCTTCGGTCAATTATGCAGTCTGGCCACAACGTTCATTAACCAGATATAGTTTTAAAATATTTCATTACAGTATCAAGCTAAAAATCACTTAACTCTTCTGATGTGTTTTCTCATTTAATAGTTCACTGATGGCTCCACCACACTTCCAGCGCCTGTGGTGCGTCTGTGGGTTTCTCTGCAACTCAGAAAGCCATTTAAAATACAACAGGTTTACAACCTCAGTATATTAAAAAGCCCTAAAAATTCAGCAGTTTTTATAAACAGTTTTGGAGGAAGAGCGACACCAATTCTTATTTCGATTTCACACACAAAACACCATAAATACCGAGCACTGCTTTTTGGAAGTAAGGGTGAAAAATGAAGCATAATTTAATTCTGTTACACAGAAGCATCTGCCCTTGCTTGTCACAACACAAACCCAGAAAGAGCATTTGCAGAGGTGATATTCCTCATCCCTTCAACACTGCAGCTGTCTACACTCATAATATATACAGAAAAAATGAAAAAAACCCGTGGATTTCTGCAACATCCTTTCCAGAAGATGTTTTACCAATCCGGCTACCAGCTAACTTGTGCGAGATTTCAGCCTGAAATTCACCTTGATCAGAAAAAGTACATTTTTACTGCACAACCTTTTTTTCATAAGATTATAGACTAAATGCTGCTCTCAGTTATACCTGCCTAACCCCGCTAATTTTGTATACGGTCCCTGGATGTTCCTGTGGAAATTTGGCAATAAATGTATTTTGTTTAATATGATCAAGGAGGAGAAGCCACGTGCTTTTTATGCAGAACATTTCTCATTCGTTGAACAGGATAAATGGTCACCTGGACTCACGGGCTAAACGGAAAGAGCACGATATGAACTACTATCAAAGTTTAAGTTCCAAGTTTTCTCAATTTCTGTACGGGGGAACACATTCTGTACAAATTAACGACAGCATTACAAACCGACCAGTTTTCTGCGAATATAACCTACTTGATTAAATAAACAATGCAAAATGGAAGCCTTCCCTATCGACACTGAAAGAAGAATGACAGACAACATACATCTTTTTGGAACATTGTCAAAATTACACAGAGGAAAACTTCGATTCAGAACCTTGTCTTCAAACTTGCCCAGCATAAAATTACTTTGAGATTTTTAAAGGAACTTCATAGTAAGGAAAAAGGCAACGATCTTTCTGTTGCTACAGTTGTATCTCCTTGATGTGTCAGCAAGAGCAGTTTGGCGTAGCCCTTCTTGGGAGAAGGCTAATTCAAGTCCAAGTTACACATTTCTTTTAACAAAAACCATAAGTGAAATCAAGTAAAGATGGAACTAATCAGTCCGTCACAACAATACGTTTATGAACTGCGAAAAGATCTGATTTAAGTCTTTGGATAAGAAATAGTTCTCCAATTTTCTTTCTTTGGATGAAAATAACCACAGTCTCCATTTGTGTTCACTTATCTGACAAAATTTGGGCACGGGAATTTAGTGGCATTTAATTTAAGTTTCCTATAGCCCCCATCCAAGCTAAATAATACTAATAAGCACAAGTCTACACCATGCCCAGCTCCAAGTGCTCTGAACCTCCTCTCAATTAAACGAGACCCAAGAAATTTAAGTTTCAGACCGTAGTTGGAGGATGTTTTCCTGCCAGGCTGCTTCAGCCGGCCCCAGCTCGCCACGCACACACAGGGGCACCCGACCGGCGAGCGCCTTCCCACCGTATTTCTCTCAAATTGGGAACTCTCCCTAGCCTTGGTTCAAACAACAGACAGAGCATTAAAACACACGCACACACACTACGCAGAGAGCCTCACCTTGCCACAGGTTTTCTTTATCCAAGCAAACGCTTCCATCCAAGAGGGGAGAAATTTGCCTTCACGGTCCCTCCATTTTACGCTAGCAAATAACTCATTCAGAAATACTGCAGCTTTCAGCATTAAGGCTTTTAGAGGGGAAAGTGTGGGATGAAGGGGGATGTGAAATCCACCACAAGGAAAAGCACTGAGTTCCGAGTTTGCCTTTTGGGTTTTTGATGAGTTTACTAAGAAAACGTTAACGTCGGAGTCACTAACTAGAATGCTCAAGCTTAAAAAAAAGCATGTTTTCTTTAGTTATAACGATGCAATAAAATTTCACAGCTCTCAATAACACCTTTTGGGTTTGAAACACAAAAGTGACACACGCGTATCAGTTTATTTGTAAAACGTAAACTTCTCCCTGCTGCAGGAGCCTGGAATATGAGAGCTCAGAATTGTGGTTCTTCCCTTTTCTGAAGAAAAATAAGCCTTTCCTCAAACACAGTTTCAATCCATCAACAAAGTTGCTGAACTTCCCATATCTAGAAAATTATGTCAGGAAGATATATTGCATGGATTCACTTCAAATGCATCAAAGAGTGGTTATTTTCAGCCAAATTACAATGCTGCTGCTTAAATACCACTAAGCTGAAGGAATCCTTCTTTATCTGTCACAAACTGCCAACTTATCCTCAAGGAAACGCCAAGCTAGAACGCGAATGTCTAAATCCACACATTGTTCAGTAGAATTCAGAGTAATGCCGTTCTGACTTATATGTTTACATTTTTCTTGCTAATTGATTTACCCCTTCTGAAGGAGATGCCACGAACAGGAGGCGTCCCTTCCTTCTCCCCTTACCCCCGTGCTCCAGCTTCATTACAACCCCAGCGCTGTTGCCAAAATGAGATATTGCCTCATTTTTTGGTACCGTGCCCTTGAAGGCATCTTATTAGAAAAGACCATTTCTTAATTAACATTTTTGATCTTTAATCTATTACACATCCCTTTAATCCCATACGGAGGAGCTTTTGGCCCACTTCCGCGGCGTGGCGGTGGGAGGCAATAGGCTGGCAATTTGTGCTGAGGGCTCTCTCCCAGCTGGGCTCCGGTGCGGCCAGCTGCAGGGCTGGCTCTGCTCTCGCTGGTCAGCGGCAGACATTAGCATTTATTATTTTATTGCCTTTTTTTTTTTTTTTAATAAAGACTTTAGAGAGGCCACCACTCAGCGTTAAAGACAACAGGCAGAACACAAAGCTTGCGGATGAGCTCAGACTTCAGCAAGTGGCTGTCAAGTTCTTAAAATAACCAGCAAAACTCTAAGTGGGAGATTTAGTCGATCACCAACATGTGAAGTGTTAAGAAAAGTACAATGTTAAGTCCCTTACATCATTTTACTTGCAAATAATTACAGCAATTACAATGTGCTAACTGGCAATTAACATTACAGGCTTCACAACTCACCAGAATTTTTTAAAACACGCTGTGGCCCTATGTAAATTGTCTCTTTGGTACTTCTGATTTGGTGGCTGTATGAGCTAATGGCTACACATTAGCTCAGCAGATCTCGGAACAGAATTGTCCACGTGCCAGATAATTTAATTAGAGGCTTGATCTTGTCAGAGCTTTATGCAACACAGACAGTGTTTCCAAGCAAAGCGTACGGGTTTTTTTTTTTTCCTTGCTCTTTAGTGTTTTGTGACTGCCTAATAATTTCTACAAACGAATGCCAAAGCCATCCAAAATGAGAAAGGAGGCATGGCTACTATAAAACACACAAATAGGCAGGCATTTCAGTCCCAAGTGTGAGGAATTCAAAAATATGTAGAGCAAGAGGCATCGAGCACCTCTTCCACACACACCCCGATCTACTGCCAGGTCTCTGCACACATCTATTAAATCTACATTGCGCTGTTACTCAGCCCCAAAAAAGACAAAGGTCACTTGTCTCCAAGTGAGAGCCATAGGGTATCTCAAATCTCATTATAAATGGTCCCATTTAACAGTTTTCTCATTTGAATTCATACACAACAAATACAAGATTATGAGATGAGCTTGGTTTATTTTGACAATGACATCGTAATTCCTTACAGCAAGACCGGAAAAAGGCTACTTTAAACACTAAATGACAGAAATACAAACTTACCTTCTATTATGGGAAATTATAGGCCATATTAACTTTTAAAAACCCTTTTTTTTTTTAATGAGTATTTGGCTTTAATTTCTGTTTTCTACACATTCTTATGCTACAGTAACCATACTTGTACTCTTGGTCTACGATAAGCTTAACAGTTCAAGACAATTTAACCAAAAATACAGCAATAATGGTTACAGAAACTTTTACAAGTCAGGTCAATGTTGAGTGAGACCCACTAGAGGTCCCTTCCAACCCAAATGATTCTGGTTTCCTGTACTGAATAAGCAAAGATTATTTGGGCAAAGCATCATAAATTTCATGCAGTTCTTCACTGCAGTTTCATATCAACATATCAACTTATCATATTTCATATCAACTCAGCCCAGAAAACAAAGCAGCAGAGCTTGTTTATTCCATTTGTTTTTCTTCTTTTACAACCTTGTTTATAAAACCCCATTCTCAGGGTTGGCACAATTTGGGTTTTTTTTCCCTCAAGAAGAATGATTACTGGGGATCCACCACCGTGGCATTATTTTTTATTGGTTTTTCTCATCTAAGCAACAGGCCAACGTAATATATTCTGTTATTCCTGTTTTACATTGATTCAGGCTGGGAGTTTTGAGCTACCAGTTACAACTGCAACGTGTAAACTGGTCGAAGGAGAACATCAGTTTCCGTGAAAGCCGAAGAAATCGTTCACCAGGAGACTTTCCTTCAGCTGCTCAGCTGTCTGATCTCACAAAGGCAAACCCCATTGCAATGCCTTCCTACAGCAGCACAGTTTCAGCTTCCCTGGCCCCTACCAGCCAGCCAAAGCAGACTTGGAAAAGCAAAGACGCTGACCTGCAGAAACAACTCAAAGCAAGATGGGCTGGCAAGTGGCCATCCATCCCGGAGCCAGAGCCAGAGCCCTCTGGGAAAGTCAACCTGCAGCACGGTGCACACCGCAGCATGTGGAGACAAACACTATGGACGTGGGGCACAAGGAATACTTTCTACTAGGTTGGGAGGCTTAATTAGCATTTGTAAAGTGCTTTGAGATCCTACACAAAAATATTTATTGAAATAAGCTCTAGAAAGCACAATTTGCCTGACCGGTCAGTCTGCTTCTGTCCTCAAATCTGCAGGAGATTAGCAAATCCAGAGCGCAGCAGAACAAATTAGAAATGAGAAGGATTTATGAGGTGATCTTATCCATCCCTCTGCTAATGTAGGACCATTCCTACAGTGTATTTTCAACTGCTTTGTCCAGTCCAGTTTGCAAACGACTTAAGTGATGAGAGATAACACCCGAGTCTATTAGATTCCACTACTGGGAAATGTTTCCTGATATTCAGCCTGGCATCTCCTTTGCTTTACTTTAGCCCATTACTGCTAGTTACGCTCCTGAAGGCTATTGTAAACAAGAGATACAATTTTCATCCTAAAAACACAGCCATTTGCTTGGGCAGCAAGAGAGAACAAGGCAGCATCACTGGAAAGAAACACAGGAAGGGAGAGCAGGAGCGTGAAGAAGATGGGAAGGTGCTATGCTACACCTTGCTCCTCTCCAGCGCTCCCTCCAGCTCAAGGGCAGCGTCCTTCACTGGGACGTTCACACCAGCGGGAGACCTGAACGCTACCAAGGGATGGAGACTCATGGCCAGGCTGGGGCTGTGACACCCCAGAATCCTCCCCTTTACAGATGCTGCTTGTAGCTACTTAGGGGGCCTGGCTTTAGGTACTGAGAAGCTCGGACACACTGCAATAGACTACGCTCACTCAGCTTCTCTGAAGCAGGCAGGCTTTCAGCAGACACTATCTTTAAAGAGCCTGGGAACAGGTAGGTGATGGGGTAAGAGGAGTACTCGACAGCTCGCTTTGATACAAGCTTTTCTTTCCTCCCCTCTTTTACCATGGAAATTAATTCTCCTCCTCTGTGCTATCGGTATAATTTTCCCAATTAACATTTTTAATAGTAAGTATTTTCTAGGAAATGCCGTGATACACAGGTGTGTGCTTCTAATTTAAATACTGACACCCATGCTGTGTTCACATCTGAAGATCGCTCCTTCTTGCCGAAGATTCCCTCCCCAAACAAGAGGGGAACACCTATGGTGCCGCACCACCGGAGAGGCCCCGGTGGATTCGCGGGGCGGCTGTTTCCATGACAGATGCACGTGTCGGTGCTGCACTGCACCACACACAACGAGGAATCTCAGTTTTTACACTTCTCCTTTCCCTGAAGGTGCTACAGCTGTGGGATGTCTGTTGGACCTCAGGGAGCCCCAGGGACCCCTGTCACTCCAGCCAGCAGCACCACGTCCCCCTTCCCACCAGCCTAGGAGCGCTGGAGCAGAGGCTTGCTCCCAGGAAGCCCTCGCCCCTGCAGATGCAGAGTTGTGCTGTGAGCTCCTCCAAACAGAGTAATCTGGGAAGGGCTTATAATTACTCGCCTTGTTTCTTTTTATATTATCCCAGCTCCAAAAATTTTACATCTGTCTTGGATGTTCACCCATCACCACATTATCTGAGTATCATGTACTTGCCATCACTTCACCTTTTGTTTAAGAAAACACTGCCAAAAGTACTTTCTTTAAAAAAAATATAGTATTTATAAGTAAAGAACGAAGTTTAAAAATAAATTTTACAATTAGGAGAGGAAAACTAATTTTTTTCCTCTTCTGAAAGGACACATAACTATGCTACATCATAAAAACCCACACATTACCAAGAAAAATAAAAGTTCAACTTAGAATAAATGAGAAATGCAGCAGCCAGAGCTACAAACCTCCCTAGCTTTATTTCTAGTTTATTTGGGCTTTGGCTGCTTCCAAAGCAGATATTTAAAATTTGGAGAGCCTAAGATTATACTGACTGTGCTGCATACAGCAGGTCCACGCAGAGACAAGGATGCTATTTTTAAAACCAATATAAGAAAGCCAACTAGTTGAGATCAAACATTTCATAGTATATTGAAAAAATATTCAACCAAGTTAGTTATCAAAATCTCTTACGTTCTTTGCTATGTTCAAAGATTAATTTCTTTTGAAATCCTTATGCACCGTAATCAGAACCTTCTCATATTGAACTACTAAAGAAATCAGCTTTTACAAGATGCCCAAGCTCATGAAGGCACTCAGGACAGGAAATTTCAGAGTACTTGCCAGATAACAGGTTTCTAATGCCCACTGAATTACAACCGACCTTTTCAATGCTCGGCAACAGCCATCCCAGAATTTCATGCTGAGGCCGTTCAAGAGGGTTTCTTTCAGTGTTCTGCCATTTAGAAGTTAAATAAGATAAAATAACATACACATAGAAATAGACAAAAGGCTTGGTGTCTATGGGAGGACAGCCTCACTCATCTGGACCTTCCTGACTTACTCCTGTGTCCTGGATTGAGTGACACAAGATTAATTTCTCCTTCAGTAATTTGACTTTTCAATAATATCTCTTCTAATGCTAGGGAAAAATGCATTTTCTAGAAGACTCTAGTGTCTGAATTTGTGGAAATGCTCCCTTTATAGCCAGCTATGGTATGAGGGTTTCAAGGTCTCAGTATTTTCGAGCTAGCCAGGCGCAGGGACAAGGAGGAGCAAGACCCGGACGCTTGACCCAAGCTGGCCAACAGGATTATTTCATACTATGATCATATTCAATATAAATTAGAAAGTTTGCTGAGCTTTCCTCTTCTAGGATGGCTGCCATCCTGAGAACTTCTTGCCCCAATGCCAGACCCTTGAGCCCTTCCCTTCCTCCCAAAGCTGCAGCACTTGGACTGTCTGATATTTGTTGTTCACTGCTGGGAATGCAGAGCTTCCTACCAATGTCATAGAACAGTTAGAGTTGGAAGGGACCTTAAACATCATCGAGTTCCAACCCCCCCTGCCCTGGGCAGGGACACCTCCCACCAGACCAGGTTGCTCAAAGCCCCATCCGGCCTGGCCTTGAACCTCTCCAGGGACGGGGCAGCCACAGCTTCTCCGGGCAACCTGTTCCAGTGTCTCACAGCAAAGAATTTCTTTCTAGTATCTAATCTAACTCTCCCCTCTTTCAATTTAAAACCGTTACCCCTCGTCCTATCACTACAATATATTGGCCGAGTATAATCCCTGTATATTTTATATTGGTATCGGAATCAATATTGGTTCTTTAGTATTATTGATGTTAATTATTTAGTAGTATTCTATTAAATCTGTTTATATTTTAGCTCTTGGGTTTCCTTGTGTTTTCTCAATTCCCCCTCCTGGGTGGGAAAAGGTCATCAGGCGGTAGAATAATTGTCTAAATGACAATAAATTGTTGTGGGTTCTTCAAACCATAGCATCCTGACACAGCCCATGCCCAGCAGGTTGTGCAGCTGGAGCAGAACCAGCAAGGGCTCTGCAGGAGCTGCCAGGGGCACATGGGCAGAGGCAGGGACAGCCCTGGGTACTGTGAGACCACAGGGGGTGGGGTCCCACAAGGATGGTGGCCTCGGTGGGCACCAGGCAGTGGACCGTGCTGGGGTGTGCAAGCCCAGAGTGCTGGAGGAAGGCTGAGGGGACAACAAACTGTGTGACTGAAACAGGCCTCCAAAAAGGGAAAGGTGAGCAAGGATAAAACATTTTCTGTAGCTTATCTGAATAAACAGAAAAGGAGAAAAAAAAAAAGTTAACACATGAATACTTTCAGGGGCACGTCTCCATTTGCTTCATGAGAGCTTGGCTTTCTCATCCTTTTTGTTCCTTCGGCAGCCAAAATTAAACCCAACCCTACAAAAACAGTAAGAGGAAAACAGAGAAAACGCTCAACATTTTGGGGGTGGACAGCAGCAGCATTGAGATCAGAAGACCAGTGGCAGAGGAGAGCACAGGGAACAGCCAGGAGGGAACAGGCAGGGAAAGCCATGAGTAGCGGAAATGGCCTTAAAAATGTCCCAGCACCGACTTTGACAGCCCTGAGTGAAAATAAGTCTCCAAACTGCATCAAGATGCTCCTCCTCTGAAGGTACCAAGTGAAAATTGTGATTTACATAGCTGGGCAATGCCATGCAAAGCAGAAAGAGAGGGGGAAAGGAGTGACCACAGGATGGTTTTTTTTTATTTTGTGGTTTGTTTCTCAAAAGCTGCTGCTTCCCCTTTTCTTTTTTTTTTTTTCCCCTCCTTGAAGGAGGGAAACTTTAAAAGAAATCACAGAAGGCAATTAAAAACCTAAAGTAGCGTACTGTATAGAACAAGCACGTGGGAAAACTCTTAACGGCAAAACAACAAATGTCTGTGTCCTAAAATGTTGCGTTGGTTGGTGGTTTTTTTGCCATGCTGCATTTCGTTAACGTGTCCCTTGCAGGTGTGCCCAGTCGCTGCAGCGAGCTCGGTGGCTGCGACAGGGAACCCCGGAGCCATTGAGGGAAGAAGGGAGGAAATACCAACCTGTAATTTATTTTCATGATTTCTGGAATGTTATAATTGGATGATACTAACGTCGTGTGCTAATAGATGGTTGGGCACTGGCATTGGAGAGGTCCTTCCGGTCCTGAACGCTGCAAAGACCCTCCCGTGTTCTGCAAACACACACGCACCAAGACAAACCCTGTGCCATTGGTCCCGAGCACTCAGGCTACGGGTCCACGGTCCCCTAATTCCCTAACTCTTTTCTTGATCAGTATCATAACTCATAGCTGCACACAGAAATAAGATACCTTCAGTTACCTCAGAAGCAGACACACAGAAAAATGAGGCTTTTAGGTCTGCAGGCTCCTAAGGAGAAGACAGAATCTGCTCTGTTTGCCCCAGACAATTCAGCTGAGCTTCCCCAGGGCCTCACAGTCAGGCTAATGAGAAATTCCCCAGCAACCCCCATGTAAAATGCTTTCAGAGGTCTTTAAAATGCCTTAAATTCTCTATATATTTAGTAAGATTTTTTTACTTCTTTAAGATGTCCCTTGTTGCTCCTCAAGATAATACTCTCGTGATGTATTACAACAGCAACGCAGGGTTGCAAAGCAAGGGTCCAGCCAGACAAATATTGAATCTTATTTTCCTCTTGGCTTTGAAGGAGCAGAAAACCCTTTGGCAAAGCAGAGGTGGGCGCTTGCCTGGCCCCCCCAGCAGCCCTGTTCAGCCCACCCTCCCTAATGCTTGGGGGCGAGATGGACGGGCTTCCAGGCTGCACTTGCTGTTAAGAGGAAAAAGCAGGGAGAAGAAACACTTGGCTGCACTCTTCCGCTGGGACAGAAAGCATCTCTGCCTCTTAGACAGCAAAACACTACTGACCTGCTATTTAACAGCAAGCCAAGTCCTCAGATTAAGAGAGGAAAGGAAAAGCTTTTTTTCCTCTTTTTACATTAAGAAAAAGAAAAATGTTTACAAGACCTGGAGAGGAAGGAAATTTCGCTATATGCCCATTGTTAAACAGGGCTGGTGGACACCCAGGTTATTTACCCTGGGCGCAAGGGCAGCCTCTGCCTCCTTATACATTTTCCTGATTCTCTAAGTTAATACATAACAGCCTTTAAGCTGTGGTTAAAAAAAAAAAATCATAAAGCTATTTGTAGTTGTATCTGAAGTATTTGAATAAATACCTCAGTGAAACTGCGCCGAGGGTTGGATTCCTCCAAAGCATTTTACCTCTGCCAGTAGAGCTTCTACTGGTTTGATGAACAAAGATAGAGCAGCATATTACCTTCTCTCCCTACAACTGCATCTATATAAATACTTTGCTAGTATTTTTAAATTAAAAAAAAAAAAAGTTTACGAAGGACACTCTACCTGCTCCTGCTGTCCCTACGTACCATGCCACCATGGGACCGCCGCTCCCCCGGCCCTCAGCAGCCGCGCAGAGTGCCAACAGCATTTTTCAGAAGTCGCTTTGTATGTGTTTGCACACACACAGAGATGTACAAACACACACAGGAGAAGAAGGGAGAGAAATATGTTAATTTGAAACATCTGGCAAATGTTTCAGAGTTAACAAGTCCCGGGTTTGGCCTTTTGGTTTTTCTTCTGTTGGGGGTGGAGGGAGGAGGGTCAAGGAAGGGGAGGCAATTTTGTCACTTTGGGCCAGGGAAAGAAGGGGCATGAAAGGAGAAGCTGAAGCGTGTTTTTTCACCCTTTATTGAAGTTCAACATCACACTACTGGAGCTAATGCAAACAGGAAGATCATAAAAGAACATAATGAAAGTCTTGCACACTGGGACTGAGGGACTGGTTTCAGTTACTGAATATAGCTTTGGAGGCACACCACACAAGAGCCAGTGACTCCACGCGGCTGCACCACCACGTACTAGGGCTTTTTAAGCTTTTTCTATGTAGTTCCTCACTCATCTTCCAGCCTGCAATCTGTCCCATGCACATCCTGTCTTGATAGGATACCGCACTGCACCTTCATATGCATGCAAGATTGACATCTGTAGCTGCTAAATGTATTAAGAGGAAAACCTCCCCATTAGCACACATTTTCCTTAAGCTGCCATAAATCACACATACAATACATTTTATTCCACATCTGATGTCTTGAATGAGAGCTGTAATTATGGGAGTAAATGAAGAAAAATGGAGGAGACTCAACTAATTTGGGAAAAGCCTTTCACAAGCTGTCTTTTACTTACAGCGCAGTCCCCAATACCATCCAGAAATCCCAAACCAACTCCCGCTCTGCGCAGAAATGATTTTTGTTGTTGCCGCTTTGATCCTCAGCCTGTGTTAAATTTACTACAATTCAAGATTTGTGATAGATAACACCGGTACCTCCACTCCACTGCTGTTTGAGACGAAGGTCAAGCAAGGGAGCCGGCGAGCGCTCTTTTCATGCGCCGTTAGCTCCAGGCACAAAGGGGCCTTCCACATCACAGCTAGGGGTTTGCAGCAGCAGCACCACGGTATTTGCTATCGGAGACTAGCGAAAACACAAACCCTTCCAACAGCCAGAGAAGATGCACCCAGCGCAACCAGGAGCGCCGTTGGTACAAAGCGAAATGCCACAAAGTGCCACACAAAGGCAGCTTATGCCTTCAAGAGCGGCTAGATGCCGACTAAGAAAAGCCTCCTGCGAGCCAGTCCCCCCGTGACTCTTATAAAACCCATGCTAACCAGGAATGCAGCACCATTGTTAATTTTCATATTACTGCTCAGTTTCTGAGCTGTTTTCACGTCGCTGCTGAGCTTCTAAGAGAATACCATCACGCAGCACAGTGCGGAGAGAGCACAGAAAGAGTTAGTGGCTTCAAAATCAAAAATATTCTGAGAATTCCATAAATGTTAAAGACATGATAGACAGTAAAACGTCTTTACACAGGACACAAGGAGTGACTGAGATGTGGTTAGTTACTTTAAATGCAAATTAATCTAACATTTACCCTGACATTTGTCTTATCAATACACATTACACACCTACAGACAAACTTGCTTTATCCCATTCAGTTTCTTGAGGCTCTTTTTATTCAAATTATCAATGTAACACAGCTGAAGAATTTACGTTTAAGCATTATTACTATCAAGCAAACCAAAAGCTGGTTCAAATGTTTAATCTTTCTACCATAGTGATGTAGCACTTTTATTCTTCAGCCCTGACAGTACTTTCCAATTTCCTCCAAGAGGAGAAATACACACATTCCAGTAGAGACTGAAGTTTAAAATTCCTATTAAAGTAGCTTTTATGTAATTAGATTGGAATGAATGTGCAACAGTGCCCATTGCAGAAAACTTCAAAGTGGTTATACTGGAGAAATCACAACCCGTTTCAGTGTGCCCACAAGAAGAAAGAATGGCTCTCCGGAGGATAAGAGTATATTAGTCTCTGTATGTAATAGATTTTATTGACCATATGGAACTGATATAAAAATTGTGTTGCAGTGGGTAGTCTTGGATTTGAGACAGGAATGTGACATACAAAATACAGTTCCTGTAGAAAGCCTGGCAGCTTTCTGGCAGTTTTTGCAACCAGAAGAAAGTAAAATATTTACCTGATTGAGTCACTGATGAGTCCCAAGTCAAAGCAAAATCTGAAGATTCACCCTCTTCAACTGAAAAAGAACAAAAATAAGTTGTGATTGCTAAAACAAACCAACTGGAAAGCAAAGCCATCAGAAAACTAGGTCCGCTATGACATTAAGTATTAAAACAGACTTCTGCACTGGTAAAAAAGAACTTACTGCTTTCTATAAAATAATTCATAAGGTAGAAGTTTAGTAAAGAGGTTTTCCCTGTGTTTTAACCTAAATATGGGATTTCTGCTTACTGTTACCTGTTCAGGAAGAAACTGCAAGTTCATGTGAAACTTTAACAGAGGTTTAAGTATCACTAGCTGCTAAGTATTCATATTTGAAATTTTGTACACTCACAACAACTTGCATGTGCAAAATTGCTGGGCATTTGAGAGCAGTAACTGCGGAAATTCTTCTTTTTAATTGCAAAAGTTGATCATCTTCACCTGCCTGCTCTGTTGCTGTGACACCAAACAAATATAAGTCATGGGTCTTTATTTCCTGATGAAAAGTATTTATTCCATGCACTGGACAATCTCTAATTCTTTTATCTAAATTGTGTTGGGTTCAAATACAAATTCTACACAATTCTGCAACTGAAATCCAAACCACATCACAAAGCCACAAGCACAGCCCCTATCAAACAGATGGGACGTGTGTGCCCAGACCCTGGGTCCTGCTCCAGTGAGCATTTACATTGAGTGTTTACATTTTCATCACAAGATTCTTGATTTTGTGCTTTCCTCCCACTTTTTTCAATCCAGTAAGGAATTCTGGCATCCTGTAAGCTTATCTGTCAGGTTGGTGTCAATGGTGACATCATGTGGCATTATGAACACAGAAGATAATTAACACAGGCAGTGCCTTGACAAATTTTGATTTTATGTCCAGACCATAAACAAATGCATACTCCACAGAAGGGCATGGCTCCGCTCCTGTTCGTCTTCAAGTTTACTAACAGTGGAGCACGGAACTTGGCCACTTCTTCTGAAAAATCATACTTGACAAACAGTTGTACTTTTTACAAAAGGTCTACGTTAGCATAAAGGCCACGTCACATTAATATTAAATTCCAGAATGACAGAGAAAAACAAGATACAAAGCTAGGAGCTTCTTGAAGCCATTATCGGTGCTATTCCCTGACAGCGGCAGAGAGGGCTTGGCTCACGCCTGCTCCCTCCTAGGGGCTCACCTACCATTTTGTGTTCTGTGAACCACCATCTTGTTCCCATTTTGACCCATCTCTTAGTAGAAAAACTCTGGCCATGGTTATCCTAAATACAATTTCACTCTTACACAAATCTATCTCTGTTTTAACATTGCAATCTACATATGTGGGGTTTTTGCCTCAAAACTAAATAAGCTAAGTTAGCACTTCATGTACCTTACTCATAACAGACACGTGGAATGTTTTATTTATATTTTATTCTTGACTGCTTTTTGTTTGGCTTGCTTGGACAGTTTTTTATATTACTACTTTTATGCTGAGGTGGGTTTCTTTTATTTCTTTACCTTTTGTCCTAGACAGATAAAAAAAGTCAGTCTGCTAAAATACATAAAGGCAATAAATTCACTCCTAGTCAAGTAGAAGTACGAGATCAGTAGTGGTCATTGGCAATTTTAGCAACGCACTGCCTTTCGTGTTGGTTAAACACCGGAGACTGCTCTAGTCCTTGAGCTGCTGTAGGGCAGCTGGCTCCAGCACGTAACAAAACTGCATTTTTTGGAATCCCTTAAATGAGGGCAAAGGTTTGAGTCAGCCTCTGTTGGCATTAATTTGCTTTGCTCCCTAATGACTGAAAAGGGGACAGAGAACATGTATGTGAAGAAAATGGCACTTAAATTCACTTTATACTACTGCAGCCATGGTTTCAGGTTCTCCCCCTCCATTTGCACAGACCCACCACGTCGCTGACAGCGCTACACCTCCGTGTAAGGAGGGGGCCGGTGGGATGGAGCCTCTTGAGCTTAGACACAGATGCATCTCCCTGCAGCTGCTGCTCACACCACTGTTCCTCTTTTTTTTTCTTTATAATTTTTTAAGCAAACATCATCTTTCATAGAATCAACCATAAGAAAAAGTAACAGCTGAGGCCTCTCCAAAAAACATTGCTGTGTTGGACTGATGTTTCTCTTGGGCAGCAGGTCAAATTGTCCCCTTGGACAGTGGGCACGGGGCAGGAGCACTGCCAGGAGGAAACTGGGACCCCACGCTGCTGGCTGTGGTGCCGGCTGGGGGTGCCCAAACACATCCAGGCAGGACATGACTACTGGGCAAGGCCAGGCTGGCACGGCCCAGGGCCGGTGTTAGGTGGTTTTTATGGAGCAGCGTGGTCACGGTGATGGCCAGTCAGGAGCCCAGAACCAAGCACTTGATCCTGTCCTGCCCATCCACCCACTAAGCCAGGCAGCGGGCATAGAGAAACAAGGGGCAAAAGCACGTCGCATCCAGAAGAGAAAGATTAGGTCTATACACAGGTGTAATTAAGAGGTCCCAGAGGCTGGGAAAGGAAAGGTGTCTGTGAAGCTGAAGAAAAAATAAAATAAAATAAAAAAATAGGTGATCAGGCTTTGTCACAGGCACCAAGTGTAATTGTAGGGAGACACTTAACCCCACTGTGTGTGGTTGAGTTAAGTGTCTCCACACTCTCCATAATGGGCATAAAACCAAGAGCTGAGAGGTTCCTCTGTGGCTGCCTTAATCTTCTGGATATAAACTGTTATTTAAGGAGCCGGCATTTGAAGTGGTGTCACTGCTGCCTTTACCTCAGCAGTAAGCACAAGCCACAGAAGTCAGAGGGAGAGATAATCGGTTTCTTCCTCCCAAACTCAACTTCAACACCCAAGCAGACACAGCCAAAATTTGCCCTCCGTTGCACACGGCTGTTACTGGACTCGCAGGGAAGCAGAAGGAGCTTTCCTGGGATGGTTGGAGACCAGAGGGTGGTCTCTGGGGACAGTAGTCCTACAGACCCCCATCAGCAAGCAGACCCCCCTGGGGGCTGCCTTAGGGCTTGGCCAAGCCCTAAGGCAGAGTGGGTCCAGAACAGATTTGGTTGCTACAGCTGTGAAGGGATTTCCAGCTCTCACTACTGAGAATCGATTAAAAAAAAAAAAAAAAAAAAAACCACACCACACACACACACCACAAAACCCTTAGTCCATAATACTAGTCAGGAGTCATTCACTTCAGTTGATTTTTCAGTTAAAGTTTTGGTTTCTTACTATTTTTCTCATCATTCCTTGAAAGCTAGGTGGACTCAGGTGAACAGTGTGCATTAATGTTCACTTCACTTTGTGGATGCTAGTATATAAGTAGCAGTAATGGACAAAAAAGCCAGTGAAGAGGTACAATGCATTCAACACAATCACTTCCAAAATACATTGCACAGCAAAATAATTCCTGTTTCATGAGCAGCAAAATATGTTTTCTAAGACACATCAGCCACAGTCATAAGTACTGAAGCCATGGACTAGATGCTTCCATCTTTGTAGTTAACGACTCTGAAGGCGTAGACACACAAGGTCATGGCACTGATGTTCCCACAGCGGGCAGGAGCCACCCACGAACCTGAAACACTCTGCAGCTTGGGAATACCACAGGAAACAGCAGCATAGTTGAAGATAGAGACACGAGATCTTATACAGCAACTAGAGATCTTATATCAGCTCTAAATACTTCATGGGAACCCTAGTGACATAATGGTGAAGGCTCAGCATTTCATGACATTTTGGAGATGTTTCATACTGGGCATTGAAAGTGAAGACACCCAAAATCACTCATGTTGAGCTTTGGGCAGGATGTTCACGAGTTTTTGTTGGGTACTTGCCATTTTCCTTCACAAACTCACCCCCATTTTCTCCCTATATTTTGTTGTGTGCCTTCGCACCTGGCTGCAACCACAGGAATGATCATTTTTAAATGTTTTGGAAAAAGCATACCTTTACTCCTTCAGTAATACAGAGACAATACAGCAAGAGGACCATTCGGTCCCACTCTGCTTCATCAACAGAACGGCACCCGAGGTGCACCACAGTCCACCAATGGAGAAGGCACACATCTCCCAACGCCAACTTCACTACACAGTTGATTAGAAAAAAAGATGGGCAAGAAACAGTTTCAAAGTCAAATACTAAACCTCGACATCAACACTCGCAGCACTAAACTGCTATTTTTAAAGCATTAACATTTTTTCCTTCTCTTTTGTAAAGGGTCCATAGTGTTTGCCAGCACACAGAGATAAAGTACTGGAAATGAAAACAGAGACACTCTTTGCTGCATCCTTCAAGGTGATGATTACGAGATAGTTATAGGAAACTCACTCAAGAATATGCCTGCTACAACAGCCGTTCCCTTTGGTGAAATCTGGAGGCATCTATGAAGTTGAAACCCTTCAGGAAGACTGGGTTTGACTGGAAAATAGCCTTGGTCTGGCAGCGTAGAAAATGTTTTTTGTTAGTCAGCTCAAAGATCAGTAACCTTGTGCACTGCCCACCCGTGGCCTGGTGCAGGGAGGAGTTAGACAGCAGCAGGAGGACGTAACGTTTGCTTCCACCCCCCAGTTCTGCCCCAGCACAGGAGGACTTGCTGCTCTCATGCCTGGAGAAGACCTCTGTTCTGCTCCAACTCATTGTGAGGCCTGAATGCAAGAGCCAGAGCAGGGACAGGGCTGATGCAGGGAGGAACTTGGCAATGGCAACATCACAACACAGCACTCACACACACACACCCCCCCCCAAATATCTGCATTTTGCCCGCTCGTCTCAGATGTTCTCCAAGGATGCTTATTTAATTGCTAGGTCACGAGTGGTACAGGCTCAAAGATTTCGGTTCTTTGTGCTCAGAGAAACTTCTGAAAGGATTCAGCATCCATTCCCCTAAGAGTCAGAACATCTATTTATGGGGCTACCATTACCTGAACTCCATTCACAGTCACAGTGCTTATTTAACACTTTATCACTCCCAGGAAAGAAGTTAACCTTATCAAAGTAAGACGCTTCCGAACCAAATGTTGATTTCTAGATGCAATCAAGCTTTACAAGTGAGCAACAGCCCCTCAGTAATTCAGATGGCGTGTGTATGCTCCCTTATCCTATTACACAGGCTTCAAGGACCACAAGGACCGGTTTAACACTTCCCATAATATAAAAACTCCATAGTATGCTAACTAAAATGTCAGGAACTGTGACAGTTTGGGAAACCGCTGAGAAATGTGTCGGGTTACAAGCAAGTCCCCGGCTGATGGGGAAACTTTCCTGAATTAGGGCTGTTACCAAGAGCTGCATTCGGGACCAGGGCCGCTCCTTCACCCACAAGGAACCTTTGAAAACACCACATAGAGAGCAGTTTGAATGCAGAAAATGCCGGTGCCACTTTGTAGTTTGGAGGATTTTGTCAGATTTTTGTCAGTGACAGAATGCTCTCAGATAAACCTGGGGAAATCTCGCCGATGCCTGCGTATCAGCTGTAGTGTACGTGTCAAGATTCACAGCTTTCCCTCTAGAGAAATACTCCAGCACCGATCCGCATTGTAAGCCAGTCGCACAATAATCACATATTTTCCCTGACCTAGCTGTAGGTATTCGCAAGCCAGAGCTTTGTGATCTTCTGTAATCTTTGCTGCCTTTCAGGAGCACATCTCTCCGTGCTGTCCTAGCCAGCCTTTGCTCTGTCCCTCCCATCACATGAAATTACATGCTCCCGAATCAGCGTAAGACACAGAATAGCCCCATCTGACCGCCATTCATCTGCTGCGACTCATCCCACCGCACTCGCAGCCTGGGATTTGATACAGCGCTCCTAATCCTGCAAAATGCAGAGCAGCTTCCATTTCCACGAAGTCAAAGGGAGCTGAGGATGCTCAAAACTTTGTGGACCGAGGATTGCAAATTAGCCAGTTTCCAGCTGCTTGGCATGGCAGGAGCACAAAAGATGTTAACAATCTTTACACTTTAAATAGCCTGGTATTTTCCATACACAACGAGAGTCTTGGAGAGGTGTGGATGGGCTTGTTCCTGAATCGGAAAGATAAGGAGAAGGGGCAGGATGCCTCTGCTCTCACTCAGCCTACTGCCCAGAGTAGCACAGGACCAGGTCCTGCACAGCACCAGGAGCTGCTACCAAAAGTTGCAGTGGCAAACAGAAAAAAAAATAAAAAATGAAAAAAAATAGAGTCTGGAAATGGCTACTTTGAGCAGAAGCCGGCTAGCCTCTTGTGTTCTGATTACATCCCAGCTGGGCATAAGGCTTTCGCACTCTCCCACTTAGAAGTTCCCTGTTAGATTCTCCACCTCCTAATAGCGATGAGACAAAAGTCCGCAACACAAAAATCTGCAGAAGAGCAGCAGAGGAAAGCAGCAGTATGAAAAAGAGTCGCATTTGTTTTTTTAAATGAAGTACCGCTGCAGCAGAGCTGCAGACCACTGCCCAGCAGTGCAGCGGGGTGCCCAGCCGGCCCCTAGCCAGAGCACGCTGCCCCCCGAGGAACTGGGCTGCCTTTCTCCCATCCCTGTGCAGAGGGAAACCTTCACATTCAGCAGGAAAAGAGGAAGTTTTGTGGGGCTTTGCCAGTGTACTGAGAATAGGTGCCTAAGAACATATTCAGATGCATCTCTGATGGCTGGAGAGCAGCCCTGAGGAGAAGGACTTGGGGGTGTTGGTGGATGAGAAGCTCAACATGAGCCAGCAGTGCGCACTGGCAGCCCAGAAAGCCAACCGCATCCTGGGCTGCATCAAGAGAAGTGTGGCCAGCAGGTTGCGGGAGGTGATTCTACCCCTCTACTCTGCACTCGCGAGACCCCACCTGGAATACTGTGTCCAGCTTTGGAGTCCTCAACACAGGAAGGACATGGACCTGTTGGAGCAAGTCCAGAGGAGGGCCATGAAGATGATCAGAGGGATGGAGCACCTTCCCTATGAAGACAGGCTGAAAGAGCTGGGGTTGTTCAGCCTGGAGAAGAGAAGGCTCTGGGGAGACCTCATAGAAGCCTTCCAATATCTGAAGGGAGCCTACAGGAGAGCTGGAGAGGGGACTCTTTGTCAGGAAATGTAGCGACAGGACAAGGGGTAATGGTTTTAAATTGGAAGAGGGGAGAGTTAGATTAGGTATTAGGAAGAAATTCTTTCCTGTGAGGGTGGTGAAGCACTGGAACAGGTTGCCCAGAGAAGCTGTGGATACCCTATCCCTGGAAGCGTTTAAGGCCAGGCTGGATGGGGCTTTGAGCAGCCTGCTCTAGTGGAGGTGTCCCTGCCCATGGCAGGGAGTTGGAACTCGATGATCTTTAAGGTCCCTTCCAACTCTATTCTATGATTTACTGCACCTTGCAGCTAAAAGGAAAGGGAAATCCCCCTGGTGCCTCCCTGCCAATATCCAGGGGAGCACAAAGGTACCCAGCAGAAGCAGCCGGGGGTGCTTTATACCAGCCATCTGAGCCAATTTACTCCCCTCAGAAAACCAACTTTGCAGGAGGACAGCTGCCAGGTCTCCCTGTGTTTACTAGATATTTTGCTTGTTTGCGCGATCATTTCCATCTACCTTTAGTAACACTTTGCCATTTTTTTCCCTGGTGGTCAGTGGAAAGGAGCACTGGGACACCAGGGCACCCCCAGAGAGGTGACGGCATATTCCTCACTGTGCCCTAGCCCCCGGGAACTGCGCATGGTCCCCCCACAGATCCCAAGAGCAGCTCCAGAGCCGCCTCCCTGTTCTCTCCCCAGTGCACGGCCGATTCAGCCATCGGTGGCCCTTGGCCAGGAGGGGTTTTTCCACCTTAAATAGGACCATTATATATTAGTCCTTTCATGGGCCAGCAGGCCAGGGAATAAGACAAGAGGGTTTACTGACATGGCTTATTTAGCTAGTTCAGAACCTAAATTTGCACAAGTTCTCTAGCTGCTTTCTCCAAAGTCAGTAACAGGGCTTGGCAGAGACTCTGGGTTTTGCTGGCAAAGTCTGCCTTTTTGTGTGAAGGAGGGAGGAGTGGGGAAACCCAGACTGCTGTGCTCTCTAGGTCAGGGAAAAGAGAAGAAAAAAAAAAAAAAGAAAAAAAAAGGAAGAAGGACGAGACAAATGGGGACAGAATTACAAAGGAAAACTGAAAAAGAGATAGGAACAGAAAGAGATTTGAAGGTGATTAAGGAGAACAAGACAAACAACAAAATAAGGTAGCACTAGCAGGTTTATGCAAAGGAGATCTAATTATGGGTGGCTAAATCCTCCAGGACATTAATATTCCATCGTAATGTGTCTAGTTTCCTCCTTTCCAGACATGGCAGGGAGGAAATGAGAATCACTTAGATACACTGTTTAATGAGCAAATGATGGACGATCACCAAATACAGCTTGCCTGATAAGTATCCATTAGCTTAAACTCGCACAGTAAATCTGCGCGCAGCTAACGGGCCTGCCTCTTCTAACGCCACGGCAAAACTTAATGTAACCGCAACTACAGAAAGGAATCACTGTAAATAAAAACCTCATCTCTGCAAGACGAGGAAGACCATAGGACATACATAACGGCTAATCAGAGCCCTTCCCATGGACCGCACACCTGACTCACAAGCCAGAGCATATTTATTCCCAGTGCTCATATTTAGTTTTTGTGTTTCTAATTCACAGACTCCACTGGAGACAGATATTTCCCATCAAAATCTATTATGTAAATAAATACAAGAGTACGGTGTAATGAAATGCAGCCAATGTTTCAGGTTGCTCTCACGATCAACACCTTATACATGCAATACATTAAGCTTATAGCTCTTAAAACTGGGCCTGCAGACACCCCTTTTCCATACTTTACATTATAGATTTGGGATCAATACTCTTCCTGACGGTTCTACAGCTTGTCACTGAAGGCTAATCCCCAGAGGGCAGGGCAGATTTTATTTTTCTTTTCTCCTTTTAATTGCAATATGTGGTATTTAATCTGTGAAACGTGCAGGAATTTAGAGGTTGACCTGGAAGAGGCACCTGGTTGAGAAGGCCCCTGCTCTGTGCCATGTTTGAGACCCACAGCAGCAGCGGCACCTCAGCCCTGCACGAGAACCACATTTTCCCAGCACTCTGGTGCCAAACCACCCCAGCAACGGCCGGCACAGGGAACGTTCAGTTTTAGATCCCCCACATCTCATCAGGAAGCATCACCCCACTGCTCTGCCACAGGGAAACAGTCCCTTTTGCTGGGTGTGCTGTCAGTCCCTCCTCTGCCCTGCATTGGGCTGCGCCACCTCCCTGCGTCCCCAGTACAGGGGTCCACCTACCTTTTTGGACAAAAATCTCTTTTAATAGTGGCTGTTTCTAATTGTTGCTTCCACTTCAAAAATGCAAGAACAGGACTAGAGTTCGGCAATCCTTCTGCTTTTTCTGCCTGGAGTTTGCCTGGTCATGAGGCTGTGAGGGTGGTGAGACACTGGAACAGGTTGCCCAGAGAAGCTGTGGATGCCCCATCCCTGGAGGGGTTCAAGGCCAGGCTAGATGGGGCTTTGAGCAACCTGGTCTGGTGGGAGGTGTCCCTGCCCAGGGCAGGGGGGCTGGAACTCGATGATCTTTAAGGTCCCTTCCAACTCTAACCATTCTGTGATTCTATGACCCTATGAGGCTGGTGGGGCACATCCCACCCAGCACAAGGGACCCATCCCACCGATGGCCCATCCGTGCCCAGCACGGAGCTTCCGCTGATGTGCTACATCCCCAGATCCATCCTCTGCCATAAGCTCCACTGGAAATGGATGGGAGCACCCAGAGTCCCTACCCTCACCTGCCCCGGTCAGGCTAAGCTCCAGCCCACACCACCCCAGCTTCGGTGGGGCAAGAGCACAGGCATGGGGCAGACAACAAAGAGGTGGGGAGGGAAGTAGAGATGCACGAGGACACAGGGTGCAGGGTAGCCAGCTCCTGTGGACAGGGATAGGGGATGGCAAGCACCAGCCGCCTCTGGGTACGCTCCTCCCTGCATTATTATATGCATTTCTAAGGCAACTGTCACCATAGTGTCTGCACCTTCTTTCAAAAATAGATCTACAAGTAAACAGGCGCTTTAAAGCTCAAGTGAAACAAAACAGGTGAATCTGGCATTCCCCACGTTGCTCATAAAATCATGTATTTTACTTCAGCAACTGAAAGTTTAAATATTCTTGCTCCATCTGGAATGCTGCTGGATGACAGAAACACATACGTGTTGAAACCCTAACAAACCGAAACAAGGAAAGTAAAGAACAGGGGAATTAACACACCTACAATTCATGGCCAAGACTTTAATTCCATGAGTTGAATTTGCATGTTGTGAAATGATCCCTTGCTCTGCTAAAAATGCCAAAAGCAGGTTGAAGTTACCCAAAGACAAGACAATAATGCAAGAGACCACGAGAAGTGACAGACCAGAGGTGGGTCAGCAAGTGCAGAGACCAAGCTGCTACTCAAAGACTTGCAATTTCTTACACCTTCCTCCAAAATTTGTGTGTAAGAGTTGTACTAGTGATGGCTCTGCTACCACCCATGTGGTTCTGAGCACAGACACCTGGTGAGTGAAGGTACACAAGTCTCAGGTATCACCTAGGACAGTCTTTGCAAACACATGGGACATGGGGGCTCTGCGTTGGAAGACAGCAGAGAGTTGCAGTTGGCAGAGACAAGGTGCATATGGTAGAGTTCAGCTGGAGGGATGGGACAGGCCAAAGGGATGCCAAAAAGCCCTTTATTGTTTCCTGAACATAAAAAAAAAAAAAAAAAAAAAAAAAAAAAAAAAAGGTGGCTACAGTAAAATGCAGTTTCAGAACGAAGCAAAGCACCATGAAGTTCTAACACTGGGCTTCGCACAGGGGATGCAAGGTCTCACCAAGTCAGATTTATTGCATGCTTTGCTTCTCCAGAAGAAAAAAGAAAAGAAAAAAAAAAAAACACAGACAGGAAAGAGCACTATTTTTACATTAGGACTATAAAGTTCCCCTGTAAACAGGATACCTAATAAAATAATTTACATATGCTGGCCCTGTCTTGAGGCAGCTAATGAGGATGCTGAAAGGTTAACATCTAACACTGATTAATGACACAAAAAGAGGGGAATATTCTGAAATTAATTTACATAAACTTTTATATGGAAGCAAGAATCAAACCAGGGAAGAACAGAAGTAGACAACTAGGCTCTGCAGATAGGCAGCGAGGCCATAACTCTGTACACTACCTCTTGCTCTGGTAAGCACATAAAGAGATTTACGTGCACCAGCAGACCCAGTACACACTACCTCGGACTGCTGTCTGCTCCCCACTGCTAATAGGCATCACCCTTCTGTGTTCTGCTTAGTCAAAACCATCCGACCAACCATCAGTTCCGTAATAAAAAAAGCTCACAAAAACCCCTGTTCACCGTCCCATCTGCCACGGTCAGACCAAGAGCCACGTCCCTCCAGACCCTCCTGCCGTGGACAGCAAGTGGCCTTTTCCTTACCTTTGGCGAGGAGCTGCTGTCAGGATGCAATGCTCTACAGCTCATCTCAGCATCACCATAAATCCAAGTCCCACTTCACAGCAATTTTCCCACCATGGATTTCATCCAGACCCAACAGAAGCAGATCTCCTATTTCATGGGAATGTGGCGCAGTATCTGTCAGCCTCCATCCTGAGCTGTCCCAGATAGTGGGGGGACCCTAATTTTCAAACTTAGGTTCAAGGTAGAGAGTTTAATGCCCATGAAACATTCACACTTGCAAACGTGATAAAAAGAATAGAAAATTACTTAAATAGCAGCAATTACCTTGAGGGTCGCTGATGAAATGGTAAAACATACAAAAACTCTACTCTTACACATGTTTAAGTCTCTTACT
The DNA here is from genome assembly GCF_964106895.1 of Numenius arquata. Lineage (NCBI taxonomy): Eukaryota > Metazoa > Chordata > Aves > Charadriiformes > Scolopacidae > Numenius > Numenius arquata. Next base: position 5,663,508 of record NC_133588.1, on the reverse strand, counting down.
TCATAATTCTTCAAAGCAAGTTTTACTACGTTATGCCTAAAGCCCTCGTCCCTGCTGCGGCGAGCTCCAGCAGGAGCAGAGCTGCTGCACCAAACACTTTGTTTAGCATCAGGCTCCCCTCCACAAATACACCACTCAGCGCCCAGGGCTATTAATCACAGCTGAAAAAAAAAAAAAAGTATATCTTTGACAAGATTTCTACACTTCAGCCTGAAAAAGATACACTGATTTTTACTGCTAATCCGTCAAACTTGGAATTTTTTTCACTAGTGACCTATGTTTGCAGCGTAGGTAGCACAGGAAAAGGAAAAGAGATGAGGCTTTTCCTGACCAGCCATTTTAATTAGAGCTGCGAGGGCTTGGAAAAACCCATCTGGTGAGTGGAGTTATTTCCCCCTTTCCCCTCCTCTTGGGATGCTGGTCCCAACCAGAAAGACCCAAATTTCCAAAAGCGTAAGTCCGCCGGGCTGTCCGTGCACCCGCTTTGCTGCCATCACGGGGCCAAACAAGGAGGGCTCCAGCTTTCCCGAGCAAGCGTGGGTTTTCCAGGGCTGTTTGTAGGAGTTTGTTTCTCGAGCAAACAGCTCGCTGTGTCGCTTTTGTGCATGCAAGAGTACGCGTGTGTGTGTGGCTGTGTGTGTGGCAATACTCCCCAGGCTCGCTCATTTTAATGCTGCTTTCTCCCCAGATGAAAATATACATATTCTTATTAAGAAAAAAAAAAGTGTAAAGTATAAATTTGCATCTATGATAGTTTCTGGTTCATAAATTGTATTTTAATAATAAAACAATACACTCTTCTGTACTGCCTCTTAAATACTAACAGGAAAGTCTGTCTTAATTTTTACGCAAGCCTAGATACTTTGATGAAGGAACACACAAATGGTATGAAATAAATACCGTGAAGTGAAATAATAGATAAAAGGGCAAATAAAAGCAGCTGCAAAGCATGGAAAATCCAGCAACTCATCCTGCCTCCTTCGCCACGAGAAAAGTTTCTTCGGTCACACGGAATAACCCACGTGAGCAGACACTCCACACTCCCCAGGCTTCGGTACCCCACACTTTCCTACTGCCGAATTTTATCGCACAGGTCAAGGGAAATTCTCCAGCTGAGATCCTTCCTACTAAGACGACAGGCTTTGTTGGCTGCATTAACGTGAAAGAAATTACAATGAGGGAGAGAAAGTTGTATATATCATATATATCCCTTCGTAGAGTCAAATTTAATTTGCAGAAAAACTAACTCAGCCACCATAAAGTGGAAACTAATATTTTTTATGACCCCTTAACAACCTGTCCTTAGTGCTAACATACCATAAATAAATTTCAACATCTTGTTATACATGTAGTTTATTTTAAACAAGACTAAAAGGGGAACACAGTTCTTATTGAAAATTGGCACACGTACAAAGAAAGGAGGAAAGCTGGCTTTTAAAACTTTATCCCAAAGCCTATTTTTTTTTATTCCGATTAAACTTACAATCTTTCCACTGAAATGAAACATAGAGTTTCCAAATATTTTATAATTCTGAATGGATTTCCCCAGTGTAACAGTAATAATATTTTTACAGTAAAAAGATCCACTGATTTAATAAGTGTGATTTGTGTATTTAGAAAATTCATTAGAGCAGACATTCCCCGACATTTTTAGATTTATTTATTTATTTAGCCTAATTTGGGTACACTACTTCAAAAGAACGCTTAGAGCTTCCCAGTTCCTTAGTCACTCACTAATAACATCTAATAATTAATAAAGACATGTAAATTCTTAACTCCCAGAACTATTCCAAACTTACTATCTGTACGCTTCATGTCATGTCTCACTTATAGATATCTGCATTACTTTGTTTCATAAAATGCTGAAGGGACACGTACTTATCTTGCTCTCCACCACCAGTGAATATTCAGGGATGCTGCAACCAAAGCAAAACTAAACCGAAGCCAGAGCAAACCTCTCCTCTAGGAGCCTGCAGAGTCTTCCAGGCAAACGTGGAGGCTTTTAGCTGGTTTTACCACACGGTTGTGTCCCTTCTGAAAATGCCCAGCACCTGCACGCTTGTGTAAATGCACACTTGTTTCTACACCCGTGCTTGTGTAAGGGTACGCATCTGTGGTAGCTACAGGGGACAGGCACTTCTTCAGCCACCGTGCAGAAACGCTGGTGTGGAGTCAGGTGAGTACATCGGGATGGTCTCATTAGTGCCCATTTTTACAATTATCTGGGGGACAGGAGGGAATGAACCTGCCAAGCGTGCAGCTGTGATACAGGAAGAAATGGCCCAGTTTAAGAGTAAATGCAATGCTCGGGACAGGAACCCTGAAAGTATCTGCAGAAACAAAGGCAGCACAAAGGGCATGAGCAACCACCCTCATCCCCCTTCGTAAGGCTGCCAGCCCCTTCTGCCTCTGCCTCCAGAGCTGTTAAAATCTCTATTCTATGGACAGAGACCATGGGGAATAACATTAGCTGAAACCATCTTTACTTGGAGGCAAATTATATTGTGTCTGCTCCTCTCTGACAAGTGCTCCTGTCAGGGCTTTGTGTTCTGCAACATTTCCTTGTCATATTTATTTGCTTGTTTTGATTTCTGGTCTTCTGTCGGGAGGAAGGCTGCCAAAACCCTAAGTCCTGTCTCCTCGAAGTACTGCTAAGCCTGGGAAACGGGGCGTGGGGATTTCCACACGCAGTTCAAGCCAGTACGTTGACAGAAGTTTCCCTAAAGAAATACAACTTGCATAAAGTTTTGTATTTTAAGTTCAGCGAACTAAATGAATGGGACTTGAAAGAAGAATGAAAATAGCCCCACTTCCCTAAATAAAAGGTACCATAATAGGTGTTACGAAACAACACTCGGAATAAACTTCCCATGTCAGAACCACACGCAGACGCAAGGTTATTCACACATAGACAAGCTGTAGCCGTGCTGATAGTTTTGCTGTGTGAAAAGTTAGTTCCCTCAAGTTTGAAGTTTCTGTTAAGGCTTCCTATAATCTGCAGATATCTTTCTTAAAGCCAAACTAACACATAAAAGCTCCCACCTTCCAAAAGAACTTTATTCCATTCTAACCACTATAAAATCTAACCACTATAAAATGCTCAGATAATTAATTTACACCTGAGGCAAACAAGGTTACTTAGCTGAACTAATGTTTTTTCCCAGGCAAACTTCACCCATAGCCAATGGGTCAGTGAAGCAGAGCTCCTCTACAAATTTTTGTGACATCTGAATATATTTCCTATCCACACTTGTATTTTTCCCTGTTAATGAGATTTCTCTGTTGTTCTGTTGATTTCCTGACAGAATTACATAATCCTATGGAAATTCTGCAGTAAATAAAAGCTGTGCCCGTGCTGGGTCCATGCTTACTCATGCTTCACAATGTAGGCGGGCTTTGGCCGTGCAGGCATCAGTACAGAAACGACTCCAAGTCATGCTGACAAATGAACTGCCTCGGCAGCAATACGGTAGAGAGGGGGTCGGCTGCTGACATCCCTTCGGTACGAGTTACGGACACTACAGTGTTCTGGGAAACCATCAGTTTGTATTAGTGCTGACTGGTTTCAAGGATGGGCTGTTAAGGTGAACGTCACTCAAGCGTATGTGAAACTTTCTATTGATCAGAAAGCCAACCCCATAAATCGATAAAGGTGCAGACGTCCTTTCTCCTCCATCATGCAAGTGATTTGTCTAAAAATGTGAAACCATGCTTTTTTGTTAAGACAAGGCTTTGTGATAGTCTCTGTCTGGGAAGCAGCAGACAAATGTTTCTTCTAAACACGTGAAATAATCATTGTGATTCTACTACACTCGGGGAGACTTGAGCTCACGCCTGACCTCCTGGCTCTTCCCACGTTACCCCTTCAGCACCAGCCACCAGTGGCCATGCCAGAGGCTTCCTCATGCACCAGTTAGTGCTGGTACCTCGTGAGCGAGCTCTTTGCCATGGCTCTACTCACTGCAACCCGAGCATCCCTCACAGCAACATCCCACAAGGTGGAAATTCTCCACTTTGCAGACTCCTAAAATCATACCTTTGACTCAAATCCAGGGGAATGGGATGTGTTCTTCCATATCCTTTCAGATAAACCGGGAATATTTTACTTCTAATATGGCAAATATTGCACTTACCCACTTCTCACACCGACCAACAGACAGCCTGACACCAAGGCAAGGTGTGTTGGCAATTCTGACTGCTCGCACTGGTAACGCAGCCTCCACAACCGCTCACCAATAGCTCCAACATATGAAAGACTAGAAAGCTTTAAGGTATTTAACATTAAAATATTTTAAGTCCTACTTAAAAGTCAGGAATTTTTTTTTTTTTGGCAAAGAGAGTTACTAACCAACTTTCAAACATAAGATGTGTAAGTCGCTCCTGTTGAAGAAGGAACCACCATAGATATTGCACTCAAGCCTGGACATTTTTATTCTTCTTTCCAGAGTGCAGAACACCCAAAAGAGCTGACGCTTGCTCTAATTCCTTAAACTTTGAGGAAAAAAAAACATCTCTTGCTCTTTTAAAATAATAATCTATAGACATTCATTAAAAAAAAAAATGAATGCACTTGCATTTTAAATAAGTTAACGCACTGTTGAATTAAGAAAATAAATCTAAAAGCTATTCTTTTTCACATCTGTGCTTCAGTGATAGACGCTGTGCAAAACCACAATCTGTCTGCTAAAACACCACACTTCCGCCCACTCAGCTGAACCCAGAGATGACTTTAAAAAAGGCATCTGTTTCTGGTCTATTGGAGTCGGTGGACTTTGGAGCGAAGCCTTCTCTTCTAACCAAACTCATCCCTTAATTTACGTGGAAGTAACAAGATCGTAAAAGCAGCACCGGGGTAATGACGTACAGCCCCAACGCTTACAGAGTACCCACAGAAATGCGGGTAACTTGCACTCTGAAAGGACCGAGAGGGGAAGGGAGAATTTGAAAAGCAACTCCAGGACTGGCAGGAGGCAGAGGAGCTCACCCCCAGAACCCCCTTTCCGGCTCCACCCTTCCTTCCCCACACCTTGGATGCCCCACAGACGAGTGCAGGAACGAATGGCTGACATTGACTACAGACTACCCACGGAAAACATTTTTCCCCAAACACTTTTGTTCTTTCCCCCCCTCAAACATCACATACACGAGAAAAAAACCAACCTACCACATTTCCAAATCTATAGCTTAAATGATACCTTTTAACAAAACCCTTTGCTTCAGCAGCAGCGAAGTGTCATCTTCAACATACCTTGGGCATCTGCACCACTTGAAAATAATCACCCACAACTGGCTTCATAGGCAGTAACACCTTCTGACGTGTCATTAGCTGCACATTTTTTGCCCACAAGTGTGCTGACAACGCTGGGTTCGGGGTTGTAGTACCACATTATTCAAAAGACAGCCAGTTAACTCTAGTTTCCAGTAAACTTTACCTAGAAACAAGACCGATTAATACTCCTTGATCTCCGTCACTGTTGTGATGCCACCAAAGCACCAGCCAACAGGCCAGTGACCAGTGAAAAACCCCAAACCTCTGGCAGCCAGGGCCACGTTGAAAACCAAAATGAGAAAGCTTTTAATAACTTAAAAAAAAATGCAGCGCAATGTGCTTTGAACAACAGCTTGTCATTTCAGCAAGTTTATATTATAGTATACATCTCCTTGAACTAAGAGATCATTTGTTTAAATTGCTTGATTATACATAATGATCCTTCTCTTATAAAACAAGATTCAACATTGCCACTGGGGGAGAGGGTGGAAACAGCACAGAAATTTAACGAGAAAGAAAAAATATCATACAACTTTTGCAGTAACAAAACATTAGGAGAATTTTCACTTCACTGTTGAAAAAAGCAGAGCTAGAAACATCTTGTTCTATCCCAGCTATTAACACTAACTCTGCATTCACAGACTATAATGTAGAGCTTTAATCAAGCTATAGGATCCACACGCTCACAAAATATTTAACTTTAAATACATAGCACTGAGTTAATCTCCAACGATTTATGCCATCGCCTCCTGCCACTCTACATTTTCCTAAACCTTGGAGTCCAATTCACATATGTAAGTCAGATTATTTTATTTTTAACCTAATAGGGATTGGATATCATTTATTTCAAATCTGCCAAAAAGAGTATGGTTTCAAAGCAGTCTTTTACAGTTTTATAGACCGAAATGAGAACAAATATTCAAATCTAATAAAGTTTGAGAGCTAGAAAAGTGAAATAATTTGCCAGCGAGTTGGAAAGCAGCTTACATATACTTTATGAAAGTTTTTTGAAAACATCCCACAGGGCAGACAGGAAACATAAGAGCTTACCTATTCACCTAATTTTTATTCTGTAACTTTTAAGAGAAAAAACATGGATTTTGTCTCTCTACACTTAATCGAGCTAAATTGAGAGGAGAAAAGACAGGCCTGCTCCCAAATGAGAAGAGGCTGATAGAAAGTGATGTGTTTATCCTGTTGAAATCGTTTACCAGCCCGGATCCTCCCGCTGCCTCCCAGAAGCAGCTCCTGGTTGCCCACCCTCATTAGGCTGAGCCTACTGAGGAGGAAGCAGCACGTAACCATTACAGACCTTCACCTGATTGCCAGGTGATGGGTGCAGACCTTCTGCTCATGGTGGTCTCTGGACAGTGGGTGAGCTGCCCCGACTGCCAGCACCCCACAGGATGCGTTGCCGATTTGTGCTACCTGGGGACACAGAGGTCCTTCACAGGAGCAGGTCCTGCCCAGGGGATCCCAGCAGGCAGGGGATGGCAGAAAACACCACGCTGGGAGAGTAACTCAGTCTAACATGAGATTCATTTCTAAAGCAAAAAAAGAGCCCAAATACAATCATCTCTCCATCGTTCACACTTTATCATGAACTTAATCCTGAAGTTTTCCTGTTTCTGGAGGCCTAGCTAGTTCTTACTACAAGTTATTTCTCATTTAATTAAATCTAACATTTATGTGTTTGACAAGAACAGGGAATACGCTTTCTGACCACCCAGCCACGCTTATCCATGGCGCAGTGGCTGCACTATGAGGAGAAAGAACCATAAGTGAGAAGAATTGAATGTCTGGAGAGAGGTCTTCATGATCTACATTTAAACACAAACCCAAGGAGAAAGACATACCCTTCATAGCATCCCTTCACCTACACATGCCTATGGAACGTTACCGCTCCTGAGCGATGTTCATTGCATTTGTCCGCGTGTCTGGCACAAGGCGAGGAAAGGACAAAAGACGCTCAAGAGCTACAGTGACTATGCATGCACAGAAAGGATGAACCATTTTTCGATGTCAAGGCTTTCACTGGTCATTTTCACAGTATCTCAAGAGAACAGAATTGCCGTCACAGCTAAGTTTATCCCAAACACCAATACTTCTTGCGCTAACCATTCAGGGTATTGTTTTTCTAACATACATCAGCTTAGTGCTCTCTCCAACCAGGCACTTGGAAACAGGATGTACTTACAGACGTGTTTGGGGTTTGCTCCAGGAGATATCACAGATTCATACACAGATGCAAACCTTCAGTGCAGTATTTCACACACAGCATAAACATCTGCGTGTCTATATATATGTTCGCATGCATATCTGCAACGCCTTTATTTTTAGCTGGGACCAACTGATTCCGGGATCTATTTAACTGCTTTATTTGACAATTGAGTTTCACGCTGTCAACTACCACTTTTTAAAAATTGAAGTCAGTTCCTGGCTACACAGACTGCTTTTCCAGAGCAATGGTCACTGAATACTGTGGGTCCTGCCAGGAAGAGGCTGGAACTGGCCAAGGGACCATTTTCACCCTGATTTACAGCTGGGAGTTTGCGTGTCACCGTGGCAAGGCAGGATGGTCACCTGGGGCAGAGGGATTTTTCTACATTGCCCTGTTTTGACAACTGAAGGCTTTAAAAACAAAAATTTTGCTCTTCAAGAGTTGCAACACTGTTTCCAGTGATTCCCCACCCTATCCTTATAAACATTTACACTTTAATAGACAAGAAGGGATAAATAATAAACAAATAAGTACCAAAATACCCCAAACTACAAACAGCCACGTTCGCAACCTTAAAGAAATCCCCTTTCGTTGCTCCCCAGCAGGTAGTTTTTGCTGTGCTGAAACCAAACTGCTGGAAGAAAGAGCCCAGCACTGCGGTGCCTGGGCAGGAGCAGCTGCAGGACCCTGTCTGCAATGGGCAGGGGGTGCCACAGGGACGGCCACCAGACAACAGGGACTGCTCGGCATCCTGCCTTCTCAGTGCTTCCTCCCCTGCGTATTCGCATCCAGAGCGTGTATCAAGCCCAACCATGCCACTGCCCCAGCTAATACCCAGCATCGTGGGCTAACACACGCTCACCTGCATCCATATTAACATGGGTATCGGTACCCGAGAAGGCAGCATCTTCCTCTTCCCTTTTATTGCTCTTTTTATCTCAAAAAAAAGTGTTATTAAGCACGTTTCTAAAAGGCTGGTTTGTGTTCTCCAGGTGTTTTAGGGCATACAGCAGTTTGATGTCGAGTATAAAGCAGAAAAATTAACTATGCTGTCAACTTCCCAGCAGCAATACAAATATATACCTTAACAGATCTATTTAGGTTTAAAAGCTAGTAAGTTAGCTAAGGAGAGGAGTCGACGTATCTTATCTATCTTCATTAAGTTTGACTTCTGAATTCTAAAGAAGGGAGTAAATCACCCCCTGATGCTGTGGCCAGAGCTGAATGAGTTTTAGATGGTGCCTCTCCTTCCTCAGGCAGGATTGATGATGCTGAAGGCCACCTCATAGGCCCACGGTCATAGGCAAGTGTCACAGCCAAAGCCAGCACCTGGGGCTCCAGCAGTACCGGGCACAACTAAGGAGTTCGTAAACATACTATATTTATTAAAACTTGCCCTTTTTAGGTCAGTGTTGTTTAAACTGACACCTTTGGTTTGACATACTTGTGTTAAGGAAGCAAGTCCCTCGCTGTGCCTCCAGCCCAGCCAAGCCCTGCATGTAGAGATGCTGCAGACACCGAGGCCCCAGGGACGGTAGGGACTGCTGTGGGGTGAGCGTGTCCCCTACAGCCAGGGTCCTCCTTGCTTTACACCCAGCAGCAATGCGGCACTGGCATGGTGTGGGCTGAACACCTCTTCCCAGCTCTGGGGAAGAGCTTGGCACGCAGGGAGGGCATGTTTTGTAGGTTGTGTAGCATTTTGCCAAGATACAAAAACTCCCATTTGTTCCCTTCTCTGCCACTTTGGCCACTTATACCATGAAAGGATGAGCAAACGGGGCTGCTGGGAAGATTTTTCCCACCATGGTATACAAAGATCAAAGTCCCCATGTGCTGCCACCACCCACCTGATGGGCCACGCTGCCAGCCCCATCACCCACACGGGTGGGCAGGGGAGTAAGTTGTTGACTTTCTCCCCACCCAGACCCTTCGGGAGGCACCAGTGAAGTCTCCCCAAGCTGGGGAAGCTGGGCACAGCCGATGGCTGCCAAAAAATCACCCTGCTCCTGGGTGGAATGGGCAGGAAGTTTGCTGTCATTCTTTTGGAGATGCTTGGGGCTCATGCTGTGGCTCCCTGTCCCCCTCCACCCCAGGGCAGGCAGCAGCAAAGCTGCCCAGGGCAGGCATTTACCTAAACCCTCCAGCAACAACAAGCCAAATAAATGTAAATTAAAATTAGCAGCACCCAAAGATGGTTGGTGGGGATGGACAGCTTGGGTAGTAGTGAGGTCCCTGCAAGTTGGGGGCACTTTAAACAGCAGAACACATGTCAGCAGCCAGGCAGCGGTGGATACCAAATTAGCAGTCTTGAACAAAATACAATTTGAGAAATAATTAATGACACTGTGAAACACTGTGATAATTTTAAGTATTAAAAATGTAATCTTGCATATTAAAACAAATTTACTGAAATAAAAATCAATAACTCAGTGTCCTCTGTATTTCCTCCAGACAACTAATTTAATTAATCTTTTTGTTCGCTTGGATATAGATTTTAGATTTGCATTTTACCATCAGAAAATAGCTTGTACGATACTACAAGACTTTCACAAAGCAAATACATTTTTACATGGATTGGATTTTATTCCCTCGGCTGAAATTCTGATCACTGAGCAGCAAGAACACTGCCGTAGCACACAGGATGTCACTCAGGATGTGACAGTTTCCTCTTGTTTTAAACTACCTTAAAAAAAAAAAAAGGTCCTTCTCAAATTAGAAACAGTATTGCTTTTGATCAGCAGAGACTGCGAACACACTAGGCCCAATCCAGTTAGTTACGAGTTTCGCTTTTAACTTTGATGGAAATTAAATGGGAATTAAATTCAGTACAGCAGAATCGGTTCCTCGAAACGCGGCTAAGGTGACAAGCCTGTGACTGCATTTGTGCCGTTCCTCTCCGAACGGCCCTGTGGTGCCACACCACCCCGGCACCCGCCTGCACGTCCTGCTTACTGCTGCCATCACCCCCAGGGACAGACGATGCACCGTGCCATGCCCCAGCTCTGCTGGCACAAGGTCCCCAGTGCCACAAGGGCAGGGATGGGCAGGAGCCCCACACGTGTGACCAAAGGAGAAAATACCCTCCCCAGCACATTCCAAGGGTACAATAACACATCCCTCCCTCTTGTTGAGCTGCACTGACTCCATTGGTACTAACTTCTTTCGCAATACTCAAGTAAATACGTGCAAATAAAAGAATCCAGTGGTGCAGAGGTTCAGACCCTAAACTGAATTTTAGGAGAGTACTTGAAAAATTTGGCTCAGACTGCTTTTTTTTCAGGGTCATTCCAATGCCATTTTCAAGTAGACCTTAAATTTGCTGCATCTTCTCAACCTGTGCAATCTTGAGAACTGAACTTGAGTGGGTCACATCCCTTATTGCTTCAAAACTCACTTACCCTTGACTCTCCTGTGTTTGTCTTGGTAGAACTTTGCTTGAATAACCCATTTGTTGGGCTAACATAACATTTTGCTTGGCCTGCGAGCTCTATCTGGGTAAACGCACATTTCCCCATTTCATTTTTCGATCGTTTTCTTCTGCGGGCATTTAATTGGCCTCACAAAGATGTTTGCAGAAGTTTAAATGAGGCATAGTTAGAGCTTTCAAAAATACTTATAATTACGCACACCTACAATCTCTAAAGAAAAAATAAGGCTACACAAGAACTGATTCTGAAGAGCCCAGTGGGAGATTTGCAAAGTTTCAGTTAAACATCAGCAGCTGCGTATTTGGAGCTTATGGCAGATAAAGAGACTTTCACAGACTTGGGCAACATCACATTTTCGTATTGGTATCATCGCATCGCCAACCGAATCCACCACAGCACTCTAGTGACTGAAGCTGTGCAAAGTTTGGGCAGTCCCCCTCCCATTATAAAGGTAAACTTCATCCAGGGCTTTAAGAACTCTTGGCGCATTCCTAGGTCCTATCCCTCTTGGAAAGTGTAACAGGAAGCTCAGGATTAGCAGCATCACACCATAGCCAGCTGAAATCGGACAGTTGCGCAGAATTCATGCCAGTGGGAAAGAGGTCTGTACCCATCTACCAGAGTCCTAAAATTACCATCAGAAATCAGTTCTGCACCCAGAAAGCGAGGTGAGAGATCTCATCTTCCTAATGAGAGAAGTGGGCACACACACAGAAAAAACACCAACAGGCTTACAGCAGCAAAATCAATCTCGTGCACAGAAAGGGGCAAAGGGACAGGGAAGATGGCACAGAAGGGAGGGCCAGGTTTTGGGCAGGCTTCTTCCAAGAGAAAGGCAAGGCTTTCTTGGGGGCTGGAGTAACCAGGCAAGGGTCAAGGCAGGAGGCAGAGTGGGTGTGAGAACCCAACAACACTGGGGCGTAAAGTGTTGCAAAAGGGAAAAAATAAAAAAAAAAGGAAAGGAAAGGAGGACTTGGCTGGACAAAATCTAATCCTACTACTATTAGGGATTACAGGACCTCTGGGTCAGCAGTAAGTTGGGATCAGCTCTACTGCAACTACCTGTGCCATGCTGAGAGCTAAAACCAGAGCGAATAAACCCGAGCAAACAGCAGGCGCCACTTCATCACTCCCTGCCAAGCCTGAAGCGAGATACACCAGAGCACCAAGGCACTTGGGAACCAACTGGGGAGGGGGGACACCAGCCATCTCCAGGACACCTTTGCCTACCCTCCACAAATATTTTGCAGCTTAGAAAGTCAGCTGAGCCCACACGTGTCAGCAATCCCCATAAACAGAAGAGATCCCGACAGGAACAGGCAGATCTTTTGTCTGTGTAACAAGAGCCCAAAAGGAGGAGCGAGGGTGGCACGGCAGCCCCAGCATCCACCAGTGGACATCTCGGCAGCCCTCCTGCAGCAGCAGCGCCAAGGTGCCCAACTAGGGAGGAAGAGGCAGAGAGATGGGACCCAAGGGGGTTTGCTGCATTATTCAGACCCCGGGCTGGCACGCTCCTGGGAGCCGCAGCTCGGGTATGTGGAGCAATTTAGGTAGAGGCTGGCAGGCATATCACACACGGACTGAGACTGCAATGCACCGCCAAGGCTGGAAAGGGTCATGCCGGTCCAGCTCTTCTCTTTGCAACATCATTCGAGCCCAGAGTGACACGCAGTGCAGGAACAGGAGGCCACTGCAGTCCTCTCACCCATTCAGGTGGCTGCTGGAGGCTCCTCCAGCCCCACCATCAACCCCCTCCAGCAGATGGCCGCCCCCTGGCCTCACCCCATCCCTCCCAAAATTTAAACAAGGCAGGGAAAGGAAAAAAAGACGGGAAAAAAAAAAAAAAAAAATCGGGATCATTTCAGAGCAGTACAAATAGGAGGCTCCGCTGGCTGCAGAAGTAACCAGCTGATGCAATTATCCTGGCGGCCGCCAGTAGACCATCTGCCCGGCTCCCGGGTTGCTGTTGTTGCAGTCTCAGCGGGGCTCACTCCCAGAAGAGCGGGGCCCCTACGGCCGGGAGGGAGCCATCTGCCCAGCCCCGGGCTGTTCGTGCCGCCCGCCGGTGGGGGCCAGCCTGGGAGCCAGCCCCCTGCCCGACAGCCTCCGGGGCACGGCCACGTGTGGCTGATGATGGCCAAGGCTCAGTGGCCAAAATGGGCAGCCGTGCTTAATTTTTCTGCACGTGCTTGCTCTCCCGTGCCCCCACACAAACCAGTTGCGTTTCTGGAGCATCTCTGTGCCTGCATGTATTTAGGGTTTACTTGGTGTGCAGGCAGGGAGACTGGGACATCCCCTGTCCTCCCGTGTGGGGACACTGAGGTACCAGTGACACCCACCCCATCTCACAGTGCTGCCCCAAGGCTGACCCCCACTTCTGTACCCCATAATTTATACCACAATGAGGGCAACGGCTGGCACCTTCATTTCCATTTCGGTGCATTTGTCATTGAAACACAAGTAGAAAATGACACCCCAAGGGTAGGGGACAAGCACGGACAAGGAAACGAGAGGAGCATGCAGGTCTGATGACTTTCACTCCCATGGCAGGTAACTCCCTTTGCTAAGGCACAGCAGGCAAGTTTGATCTCTCTGGAGTTTTCCTAGTTACACCAAGTCTTCTGCAGGGCATGGGAATTGCCCTCCATCACCCACAGGTTATGCTGGGCATCGCCCAGAGCCAGGTTTCAGTAACAAGTCTTATCTCACTGACAAGGTTTCCACAAACTTAGCAGGCTTAGACTGAAAGAGGCAAGAAAATTTGTGGAATTTTTTTGTCCTTTTTAACTGTATCAAGTACATACACCTACTGCTGCCCCAGGCTCTGTGCATTCATCTGCAACCAGTCAAACAGTCCAGCGTGCCCAAGTGAACTGGTTTTCATTCTGAATTTAAGATTCCGGGCTATAAAAATTTACACTTTTCCACTTCCATATTAATTGCTATTTAGAAAGGAATGAAGCAGGGAGAGATGCAAAGCCGTGCCAACCTGTTGCACCACCTTCCCAACACCGATGAGTCCCTGGGCACTGAGCACAGCAAATCTCGCCCACAGCCGATTTCTTGGGCAACAGTTTCAGGACTGGCAGCTTTGGGAGGGATGCAACCTGAGGGGCAGAGTCCTTCCCATCCCTTGCCCCCCCCAGCCAACGCCAGCCCCATCCCTGTCCTGCACCTCCCCACAGCCTCATGCTTTCCTCTCTGATGCTAAAGCATCCGGCCTGCAGTGACAAGGCTGATTAACTCTTTATGGAATAATAACATAACACACGGGTTTATATCGGACCATTTACACTCCAGTTTTACCAGGCATTGTCTAAATCAATGTGGTTGGTCACGCAGATGAACTATTAATCATTTTAAATAAGCAAAGGAAAGGAAGCTCTGAACACAACCAGGACTGGCCTACCCTGTCACCATGTCCCCTCTCCCAGCCTCTCCCACAGCCACGCCAATACTGCGGGCACTCGCCTGCATGGGCTTTGGGAAACACTGAGAAGCCTTTCCAGCAGATTTCAGGTGGTTCTGCCTTCTTCCACCCTGACATGGTTTGTAGAGGTTTGGGACCACAGCTACCTGCAACCACCATCCCCTGCCACAGTTGGGGGACACCAGCTCAGACTGAACCGCCACCAAAGGACACACACACAGACACACACACAAAAATAAGGATGGCTGCATAAAACCCAGTTTCTGCTGGAAACCGGGCTGAAATGCTGCATATGACCTCATTATTTAGTGGCCATGCGCGGTGACGTAACCAAGGGCTGAATCCAGTGACAAAACTAAGTCAGGCTACGTTCTGTAATAAACATCATCTTCAGGCTCTCCCATCCTGCACATTTTTCAAGGCCTGTTTCCCTTTCCTCCGCACCTCTTCCTAAAACGCAGCTGGCAGCAGCAATGGGCAAGGAATGTTGGAAGCAGAGCCCCCACACGGTGGGGAGCCCAGCATGGGGCCATGCAGGGACCAGAGCACTGGAGAACAGCATAACAAAGGTACAACTAGAAGAGGAGTGAAATGTTCCTCACTGTACTCAAAGGAGGCTTACAGTTACCATGTCCCCAGCTTACGACAATTCAAGTCTAAGGGTATCAAGGCAAAAATAACTCCGAATTTTATCGGCCATGATTACAGCCTCAACTATGGTACGGCACAGTATATAGTGGAGAGGCACAGGGAATTGCTCTCAAGTTTCAGGATGCAAATGGTTAGCATTGCCCACTAAAAGGCCTTCTCATGACAAAGGGGGTTAAAATAACTTAAACTGAAATCTTGTTCTGCAGTGATACAGGCTGCTGTTTGAAGAGTGTAAAGGAGACAAGGGATTGATGATTTCTTTCTTTACAAGGAAAAACAATAGCTCTGATACCGCAGAAAAACTTGTAGTGCTTCCTCTCTCTCTCTCTAGGAAGGAAATTCTTCTAAGGCTTTGCTGGCACTGTCCCTGTACTCCCTTCACTCAGCGGTTTCTGTCCTTGGGCCCACAGTGGCAGACGGGCCAGGCAGGAGGACCCCAGCAAAGGGCATCATCACCAGCTCCTCCTTATCCCTCCCTGCCCAGGCTGGGCGAGATGCCTCTGCAGCACCCACAGAGCGCAGGGGCCGAGACCAGGGCAGTGACTCACTCTATTGCACAGATTGGAATAAAAAGCTACTTTAAGATTTTTTTATATGCCTTCAAATAATGTTCTCTTTGGTGTAGTTACCAAGCACAAACTAAATAAGACTTCTAATCTCTAAAACACAATGCTTATTTTTTTTCCAGAAGGGTGGAAGTGGGGAGGGAAGAATATAAAAACCAAAACAAACGGGTATATTTCTTGTGGGATCTGCACTTCAGATGAAATGCAAAGCAAGTCTCCCTCTCCCTAGAGGGTCTTTTTCCAAGAGGGAGAATAATAATAATGTAGTAATAATAAGCACTTATATAGCGCTTTACATTTTCAAAGTGCTGTGTAAACATCAACTAATGGGACACGGTAGAATAAGTAGTATCTAAAATGAGTGTATGTACTGCATTATATTTTTCTACAAAGTGACTGGGACTGTTTTTAAAATTAAATTCCCTCACATATTGATATTGCGCAAATGGATTTTCTTTAAAGAAGCGCAACAAAAACATTTTGGTATTAGTTATACTCCACAACCTGCATATTTCCAAATTCTGGCTCAAAACAAATTGTTTAGACAGTTTTATGTTTATAGCACTTTGTTTCTTAAGAAGAATAGGTGTGCTAACTAACTCCTTAGGATGATATATCAGTACACTTATAGGCACATGCCAGTGTTTTCCAAGAGAAAGGCACACACAAGAACCATTTAATCAAAGGAAGTTTTTAAGAGGGAAACTAAAAAAAATGCAGAGAGGTGTTACTGTTGCTACCTTGCAGACAGAAGGGCAAGGCAAGCAGCGCCTTCTCAGTGAGGGATTGCCTGGCAAGGACAAGAGTCCCTATACTGCAGCTATAAAACAACCATCACTTTCTAGTTTTTCTTGTTAATTCTAGCTTCTACAACATCTTCTAGACTGGGGAAGATGAAACAACCACAAAGCAAACCCAAGTACTATGACCTGAACTATAATATTGGTGTTCCATTTCACTTTTACCTACCCAGCATCTGAAGATGTTTATAAATTCACTCTATTCTCCAAGGGACAAATGTTATACCCTCTTTGCATACAACCAAGATGGAAAATATTGAGAGAGGGGAAAGAAAAAAAAAAAAATTAAGTGACACATGCGCATTCATCAAGGAGCTGTGGCAGAGGCAGAAGAGAGGAGAAATCTGACTCCAAATCTCTTGTAACAGCCTGGAGCATGTTAATATTTTGCAAACTTTTCAGTCTTTATTATCAATAATTTGCTTTATAGCAAACCTAGGTGGTTCTGTCGTGAGCCACAGCCCAGCGTGCTACAGCTGCATAAGCACAGAGCGAAAAGGCTGCACAAGACTGAAGTGATTGAGGAATTATTGGGTTTTTTTCTGATATTCTCAAGCTAGGAATCAAACACAAGTCAAAACCGCACGCTGAATATATCTACCTTTAGGCATGCGCTTAACTGTAAGTATATGAGTAATCCCCACGGTTTCAGTTTTGGGGATTTTAATAGTTGTATGGTTTTCATAACTACAGGAAAAACCCTTTCCAACAAACTGCCAGTGTGACTCCCTGTTGTACTACACCACAATTACTGGAACATATTTGGTATTTCTCAAGAGGTTCAGATAATGAAGAATCCTCCAAATTTTCTATTAGCCCAAACTTAGGAGTTCTGCATCAGGGAGTTAACAGCAGAACAGACAATGTATGTTGGGTATTGCAAAAAAGAGACAGACAGAAATATTTATAAAATTTAAAGCTTTTTTTTTTTAAAGTAAGGTTATTCGAGAGCCCAGACTGCAGCCCAACCAATGCCATTGCACAAGCATGTCGAGTTATTTAAAGATCTTACTTTCTTTTATTCCTTTACACGAGACATTCCTTCATATTTTCATACCACAATGTCTTCCCAAATCTGCACAAGAGTAATAATAAATAGGAAAACACACAAGAAACCACCCTACTTTATTCTTTGATGTGCTATTGGTTTAACATTGAATCACAAGCTCCTCCTAAAAAAGCACATCAGTAGTTACACTTATAAGGAAATTCTTTGTAAAGGCAAGGAAAGGTACAATGTTGTGGTTGCTTTGGGGTTTTTGTTTGTTGGTTGTTTGGGTTTTTGTTGGTTTGGGTTTGTTTTTTTTTTTTCCTCCTCCTTGGCAAACAGCCAATTCTTTTATTTCCTATGACTAAAAATAAGCAAAAAGGGGGGGTGAGGGTGGACAGAAGAAGATAGCCCTTCCCAGCAGGGAAGGGCATCGAGGTTTGCCACATCAGAAACAACCTAAGTAAGAACACAAACAAACACAAGCCACTGTCACATTAAAGGCCAGGCCGGCCACCAGCTGGGTGGGCCCAGAGACACTGGGTGTTTGGGGCAGCAGAGGCTTTGTCCTCAGCAAAGTCATCGCGACGTTACAACTCCAGAAACGTGAGCCAGCCTATACATGAGATTATGGGACATAGCAATATTTGAGTCAACCGTAGTCAAAATTCACCCACAAGAAAAAAAAAAAAAAAAAAAGACTGCACAAAGTAGCAATGAGAGCGGGATTTACAATCGTATCTTCTGTCATCCAAGCACAGGAGACAGACCAGCATCTGCCAAAGGACCAGCTGGCATTTATGTGCCAGGATTAGCAGGAGCACCCACTTGGTGACATGCGCCCCATGGTGACACAGCCTATGGTGCAAGCTAAAAGCAGAATAACAAATCTCCCTTTTTCTTGAGATACATAATCTCATTTCTTAGTAGCATTATTTCCACTAAATTAGAATAGAGAAGAAAATTGTTCTCCAGCAACGCTGCCTCATGCACGGCTGCTGCCAGCAACTTCCACCAGCACAGGAGCAGTGAAAAACACCGGCCAAACTCTGATCTCTGGGTGCCTTCCCTCTTCCCCGCAACAACAAGCTCTCTCTCTGCTTTGCATTGCTTTCAAAGCGTGGCTGCCCACACGGTGGGGATCTCCATCCAGAGAGGGATGAGGAGCAGCACCCAGCCACCGCAGTGGGACACCACGGAGCACTCCCCAGCTCACACCTCCACTGGGACACACAATTCTCGTGCGAATGGGAGAGAAGCAAACAGTTGAGAAACTTGACTCTATTCTTCATCACTTCCAGTGTGTGAAACTTGAGTCTATTCTTTGTCACTTCAGGCCGTGCTCATGTGGTTTTACATCCTTCGCTTCACCACAAGTCTGAGCATTTGCTTCAACAACAGTCATTTCTTGGACACATGGGCAGAGATTTTGTGACCTACTTATCTGCCCACTACGGATGTGGACACACACTCGCATCCCACGTGAGCAGCCACAGTTCAGCCTCCCTAACAGAGGCTCTTTTCAGAAAGATTTGACCCAAACTGAGGGTACTCAAACACCGCCGAGAAGACTTGCCCTGCCCTCAACCAACACACACCAGACCTGTCCGCAGCCAGCAAAGAGCCACAGGGTTACTTTTCTGGTGGGTAAAATCAGCTCCTGGAAGTCTTTTGCTAGGTAGGCAGCAGGACAAGGAGATAGAAACAGAGGAAGAGCAAAACCCATCACATGAACCCTCACCTCGTGCAGCAGCGGGCACAGCCATGGGACTGTGCCAGGCAGCAAAGGACAGAGTTGCACAGGCTAAGTTTAAGGTAACGGCAGTTCCGAACCAACCAGGACTCATCTCCACGCTCCCTTCCAGAGCGGTGGGGTTTAACATATGCCGATTTGCAGACTGCATTTCGGCCAGTGGCTGGTGTGTGTTTTTCCAACATGGCAACATTGAATTAAAGAAATCTTCAGAAGAAAACAAACCTGTTTTCTTGGGATTGGGATGTGCCAGTAAAAGAAAAATCAAGTCAAGCCAGCAGTACACAGTAAGAAAGACAGAAGAGCAGATAAATTCCCTCTAATAAGAGCACCAACAGCCTCCAGCTTCCCAAAGCAGCAGGACAATTCCACTTCGTCATTGCCTTGGCAGGTCCCACCATGAGCTGAACGGTGGGCAAGGCTGGACTCCAGGCACACCGCCCCACAGACAGCCTGTGTCCTGCCTCTTCCTCTCCTGCCTGCTTCCCTCCCCAGAGGCATGACTGACCTGGTGAGCTCTGCTAACACACTCCAAGGTTGTTGTTATGTTCTCTGTAAATGCAAGGAGCAAAACCAGCAAAGATTCAAGGGAGGAAAAACCAGTAAAGAAGTTTCCACCCGGGGAGGAAAACCTACCTGTAGGTATTCCCCCAAAGCAAAGCACCTTCAAGCTTCCCAAGCTCCATGGTAGGAGAGATCCTGTGGGAAGACAAGTAAGCTGCTAACGAGACTCCAACAATGTTTTCACAGGCTACAGATATTAGGAAGAAAACAGGAGAGCAGAGAGGACGGTGTCACAAGGTTAGTTATGCACAATAATACCTTCATTTAAGACAGGATTATTTCCTACTATTATTAGTTTTCAGCTGCCTAATGGGTTCAGGCAC
The DNA here is from genome assembly GCF_964106895.1 of Numenius arquata. Taxonomy (NCBI): domain Eukaryota; kingdom Metazoa; phylum Chordata; class Aves; order Charadriiformes; family Scolopacidae; genus Numenius; species Numenius arquata. The sequence goes on along the minus strand of NC_133588.1, from coordinate 5,643,515 downwards.
TCTAATACCACGGTGAAGGGCAGCTGCCCCTACCTGGCCAGGGCAGCTCTTACAGCAGTGGCTGCCCTCCTGGATGGAGGGGCACCGGGAACAGCCAGTTCCCCTGCCGGTCCCACAGCTGGGCTGGTTTTCCTTCAGCTCATCATCATCTGCCCATAGACTTAAAATCAAAGTTCTTGATTTCTGTCTCAAGCTAAGCTTTCATTAGGTGGTTTGAGGTTTGCTAGGTGACAAGCTGCATTTGTCAGATGGGATACGTGCTGTCCCGAGTGCTCAGACAAATACGCATGGCGGAAGAGGCCGTAGGATGTGCAGCCAGACAAGGCACTATTCTCCAAAATAAAATCTGTAGAACCAATATGGCATTTTTTTAAAGATTAATTCAAAGGGAGCTTTCCAACAGCACTCTGAGTGATACCAAAGAAACAATTTTTCTTCCTTTTTCCTCAACATTGCTGGACAGAAAGCTTCGAGCAGCCCCTGCTCTGGAGGCAGCCAGGACCTCCCAAGCCACTGGAGACAACAGTTTCTCTACTTGCCTTTTTGTTTGCTCAGGTTCTGTGCTGCATTGGCTTTACTCACGCCAATCAGACAGCAGCAGGTTTTAAGCCACCGGTCTGATGTCTTCAGCTGTGCCACTGACAACTACGATACACAGAACATTTCTTGGATGGCCGTGTGTGGGGATACAGAAACCTCATTTACAACTTGGCATCTCAAGGAGGACAGGGTGGTTCAGCAGCAGGTGACAAATTAAAAGCTCGTTTTTCTATGGAGACACATTTTGAATACAGACCCACTGGCAAGGAGGAAAAAAATCATAGCAGAGATACCTCTTTATGAAAATATGCATTTGGTCTTTGGGTGAATTCCTGGTGCGTGTCAGAGTACCCCGCAAACCCCCGCTCGCAGGAGACCTGCCTGCCTGCCACTAACAGCCCCACTGCTGAAGCTGCATCTTTCTGCCAATTGCAGGGGGGTTTTGTCCCCCCAGGTCTCTGGAGCAGCAGCTCCTACTGCAGCTGGGGACGCCCGGCTGTGCAGCCTGGCAGCTCCCCGCTCTGCAGCACCCCTCGGTGCGCTGGAGACCAGTCACACCACAGCTCTGCCAAGCATCTCTCAGGGGTGCATTGTGGTTTGTTTGTTTGTTTTTTCTCCCCCCCCCCCCCCCCCCCCAGACCCTCACCTTTAAGTTCAGGTTTGTTACTGAATTTACTTATATCAAGAAGAATAAAAACAGAAGCTCTCTGTTGAGTGTTTGTTTAAGACCAAGAATGGTAATCAAAATAAACCAAATGGGAGCTTTAAAACAAATCTCACTTATCTGTTATCAAGCAGAAAAGAAATTAGGAAAGAAAACACCCTTGAAATGAGGGGAATCAAATCAGTGGACTCATACCCAAGCATCAGGCGAGACTCAGTACAAGATCTGAAGATAAGCACTCACAGTTTCATTTTAAAATGGCTCATTGTATATTGTACCATACTCCTAAAGGATGCTCAGAATTAGACTGAAAGTACTTCTTTATATTTAAAAAAAAAAAAATCATCTCAAGGTAACAACTTTCTCAACCAGAGTTGCCTACTACATTCCCCACAAAGTATCACCTCCAGAAAAACACCATTTTTGCCATATAAATCTAGCATAAACGTAAATAAGGTGCAATTCACACACAGCCCTCCTTTTCTACTTCTCCATCCCAGTATTTTCAATACTCTGCCACATCCCACATGCCCTCTGGGGGAACAGTCTGGTCAGTAAAAGCAAAGAAATTATGAAGGGCAAGGCATGCCATTTTCCTAGAAATAAAGGAGGCCACGAGCAAATTACCCGACTGAAATGCATCCACAGAATTCAGCAATAAATAATATACAAGCTTGGCATTACTGTGTAATCCGGTATATCTTTACTCATGTGAGTAATCTAATGAAGCAAGAGAAATTTAAGTAAGAGCTTGAATAAGTAAATCAAAGCAAAGCTGCATTTACCTATCAAGCAAAACAGCCAGAAGGCTGCTGCTTTTTTTTTTTCCCTTAGAGCAGAAGGTAGGCTTGTGCATCAGAAAAATTTCTTCCTTGCATTTTGCAACCATGTTAGTTGGTCTAACAAAAGACACTACCTATTCCTCTAGACCTTTTTCATGCACACATGAACACGTATCCTATGTATTTCCATGCATTTGCATAAGAAGTGTTGAAAGCCTACTTTTTGCAGTTACCACGCTGACCTCCTCCTCCCTCCCAAACCCGAGACAATTAAGAGTCCTCACAGGCCAAGTTCAGATGCTGCCATGATCATCAAATAGTTGAAACTTCCAGAATTAATGATTGCAATCACAGTTGTCCTCAAATTTCTCTATATTAAACAGAAAAGAACTATAAACCACAACAAATACGCTCCTCCAGACAGGAAAGCGCTACCACTCTCTACTAAGAGCAGAAAAGCAACTTTGTTTAGGTGTTTACATTTCTAGTGTTTTATTTTCTGCTTCTGCTTAATCATACCCTTTTCCACGGAGCTGGAGTCGCTTTTCAGATCTGTTCCTTCTCTCAGTCTTTAAACTCAAAGTTAAAAATAATACAGATACAGTTCCAGGTAAGTAAACCTCTGTGCCAAAGCTTTGTATCTAATCATCAGACAGCCTCCATACTCAAATACCAGCAGCAGATTTCCTAGCTTCCCTATTTTATATCCATCTTTCTCTGTTCAGCATTTCTGCTTCCCCAAGTATTAAGTTCATCCTTCTACCATGTGTTTTCTCTACCTCCTTTTAGTTTTCCAGTTTGGGGGACAGGTGATTGAAAGAAGACAGAATCCCAGTCAATTTTGCTTACGTAAGCCTATACCTGCTTACCTTAACAGATGCTAAACACAACCCAGGTCTCTTGGGTTTCCTGCAGTGCCATTGGGGAGCTCCCACCACACTGCTGAACCCCCTACACCTTGAGCCTGCCCAGTACTCTCCTCGAAATACCCCCAGCAGCAATCTCACAGAGCCAGCAGAAGAAGCAGGAGATGTTCTCTGCAGCACTGGGTACCAAGTGACTACTCCCATCAAGCCTCTTCGCTTCTCTTGTTCTTTCAATTGCAATGCAAGAAATGAGAATACAATCCCATCCCCCCTAAGGTCAGTAAGAAGGTCACTAGCGCCAAAACAAGACAGAGCTTTCACCCCCATGGCTGATATAAGCCTAGGGCTACTCACAGTCCTCTAACATCAACATGAATCTTGATTAAAACCATTAGCTCTCCAGCAGGTCTAGGAAACTTGAAATTACACTGTTGGCTTACATTTAAGCATTCAATCCAGCTCCAATTAGGGCCAAGGAAAAAAACTGTACTCACCCTAAAAACTGCAAAAGCGGGTCCTAGATGCTCATACAGTGAAGGACTTCATCTCTGCACTGCACCAAACACCTTCTTTTCAAAGGGCACAGCAAGACTGTCTCTATTAACATTATCTTCATCACCACTCAGTTCATCACCATGTGAAGCAAGTTTCAGCAATCACCAGGTGGAGGCTTGGTCAACCTGCCTCAATGGTAACCCAGGAAAACCTCATCTCAGCCAGGTGAGGATCATCAAGCAACGGGCAGAGCTGCTAATTGAAGTACCAGTCCTGTTGGAGGTTGCCCGGCGCCTCACCCCCATTTTTAAATTACTTGTAGACAAATGCCATGTAAACCCAGTAACAGCTTTTGTGAGTCCAATGGATTGAGTGGTTAAACTTGTACAGTCAGCAGACAACCAAGGGAGGCATATATTTTAATGGTAGATGTGGAAACAAAGGAATTTTGATTAGCCTCGGGACTGGAGGGGGTAAAAATACTGGTTTAGGTTTTTCCCAGGATATGCATATTAAGAACTTGTCTTTTTGCCCTCTGTGTAATTTTTTTTAATATTTGGAAAGCAGAATTAGGCCGCATTTGACCAAACCTCCAGAGCCTAGCAGGAGCCAACAGAGACTGGAGCACGGCAACTTGTTAACTCTTGTACTTTTACTCGTAACAGGATTTCACTGGTGAGCAACGTTATTTTCTGTAGCGCTATCAGAGGCTTAAACAAACTGCTTCTCTACAAGCAGGGACCTTTCCCTCCGCTTCGCTTTAAAACCCGAATGCATTGTTTACTTTCTTTAATATGAACTGGAAATAACTTCTGCGTAAAGAAACTCCAACTGTTACACTTCTGAAGCAGTCTTCGTTATCAGTACCAGACTGGAGGAGAACACGACTGCGGGTGATGCTACAAAGAGAGCCGAGATCAACCCCACTAGAAATTGCCCAGGAGAACATGCAGGTAGGGTGGGTTTAAATGAGACCACGACTGAAATTATTTCACCTCCAGCGTACCCAAGCGAGCCCTTCAGGTCTCCTGAGTGGCCTTTATCCAGCAAAGGCAACACTCCTCTGCCACAAAGGCTGCCTTGCATTTGTACTTGCCGCTCCGCTGCGGTAGCAATAAGTCCTTTACTGTTTGTTCAGCTCTTGAAAGTCCTGTAAAGCATTCACCATTCACCTGTCACACTGCACAAACTGAGCCCTTTGAAATGAAAATCTAAAAGTAAATGTGTTAGTCAACGGCGGCGGCTGCAACAAGCGTGCCCGACACCGGCGCGAGCCTTCAGGCAGGTAATTCACTTCAACACGAGACTGGCGAACAACAGTATGTTTTATTTAATTAGGATGAACAGAAGAGATAAACCTCACAGCAGGGCGGGTAATGACAACATTTCAAAAATAATTCATGCCCAGGTAACAAAAGGGCAAATTTCAATTACATAAAAAGCTAAAAAGTTGACTTAATACATCCAAGGGGGAAAAGAAAAAAAAATTAATAATTGTACTGCATATGATTAACAAGTGGCATTTACATGCTCTGCAAATTGGTCTTTCTGTTGCCTAATCTGTGGCTAGAAAGGAAAAGGTTTTCTTTCTAAGCAAATGCAAACAATATAATGAAGCTACTTATCGCTAGATTCAGATGGGTATTGCAGTGCTATCCGAAATAAGTCATACAGTGGAAAGCTAATGCCACACACCAACTCACTGTACCGCAACGAGATTTGTGAGCCCGTTCCGAACGGCATCACCCAGTCTCCAACCCCATCGGGTCCCTTTGTTTGCATTTTAGAAAACAAACCATTGCAAGAGGTCGAAGCTCGAGCCTTCTGTAGCTGGAAATGTCACAAGAGACCATTTAGTCTCTGCACATCCTTCTACTCCCTAGAATAAAGCAACTCTGATAAACCACCATAATTCACCACTGCACATGTGTATACGTCTAGGTGTCATCAAGAAGACGTAGTACTTAAAACTCCCATCACCTTATTTGTCTAAGAGAACAAGGAACCAACCTCTCTGCGTTTACTAATGGACATCAGGAAAGAAACTGCACAAGAATTTGGGCTGGAAAAGTATGTTGAACAAACGCATGCGATACAGAGAGCTCGGAGCTGGTCCTCCAGCTCCCACCCACACTCTCTGAGTCCGTGTCCACCAACGCACGCACCAGAACCAGGCCCTCCCCTCCACCACCATTTGTCAGTCAAGATTTAGCAGGAGTCTGTAATAGGTTTTATATTATTAGTATTTCATTACTCCAGCGCATTTACTAGGATACAAGGGAACATAATAGCCATCCTTTTTCGGAGGCATTTAAGGAGAATACTGATGGATTGATGAGGGGCTGATGTAGGCATTTTTATCAGACAGTTTAATTATTGTGGGTAATTAATAATCTTTTGTTTAAAAGAATATTATAATACATGAAGAAAGGTATTATATTTTGGAGATTGCAGGCTAACACATGAGAGCCCAAGAGATTATTTCCTTTTTTAAAAAATGTGGTTTGCATTTTTCAAGTGTTGTAATGCACTGAAACTGATTTCACAAATTGGAGCAGGGAGGGGAGACATAAATTAACTAGTTCAGTAAAAATAACAGAGTAAACAATTAAGAGCACATTTATCAAAAACAGAAGTAAATATTAATGCTACAGTATGAGAAACTATCGTCAGTCACAGAGCCAGCAGGTAAGGTAGTTTTTTTAAACATTTACTTCAATAACTGACCATTGGGTGCCACCCCAAGCACTTGGCTTAGTTAATTTAACCAGGCTGAAACCACTTCCCCAGGTTTAAACTAAAAGTTAATTTGGCACCAAACAATAGATAAAACCAAGCCAAAGCCTCGTTTATGATAAGACAATTTGTATTTACACAAGCTTAACGCATCTACAAAACATCATTTTTATATCCAATTCAGAGGATGGCATGAACATCTGCTTTCACTTCAAGACATTAATTTTCAATTATTGAAGAAAAACAAAATAAATCCTGACAAATTACTGGTAACTGTGGAATCTTTTGTTACTCTATTAGTTTATAATAGTAATTTAGAAATCCTACAATTAACGTCCTAACAAGAGTGCTCTGATTATTTTTTTGCACGTGTCATCTGAAGCAATTCAGCAGTGAATGATGTTCTCCAACTTGCACTGATGGTACACAAATATTTTTGAAGAAAAAAATAGGAGGCGTTCTCAGAGAGTCACCACCGTTACGTGGTAGTTGTTTTTCATTCACTGCTTTAGACGTAGCACCGCTAAAAATATGAGATTTCTATTTTCTCCCGGTTCACATTCAAACCTTTTGCGTTACCTTTCCCACTCTTTTCAATTTTTGGCCACATTTATTCGTTTTATTCACCAAGACCAATGGGAACAGGCCACAATTAAAAGGTGTTTGCACACAGGCAGGAGTTTCAATCAGTAAAACCAGTTAAATACCACCCAGATCCCATCCAGGAAAGCATACCGCAGGGAGAGAAAGGCAGGAAAATGGGACTTGCGGAGTTCAGGGGAGAACGCTGCTAGGCTTGTAGCAAAATACACAGGCAAAAATTAAAAACTGCAGGCTAATCCCTGAAGGCAGTGCTCGGTATACTGCACGGATTCAAACGCTCTCAGGGCACCAGCCCCACAATGAAACACCAACATCTCCAATTATTCCTAATCCCCCAAAAGCTACACTTGATAAAGAACAATCAAGAGCGTAATCTTATTTGATATGAGTTTTATCAATTTTAGCTGCTGCTTTCACTGTATCAATAAAATTCCACCGAAACTTGAATGAACTGTAAAATTAAAGGATAATCGCACAAGTCTCTTGTATTTGGCAATTATGATTATACTTGTCAAAATTTAATTTGTAGAATGTGCTGTTCCAGTACCTTCAGGTTCTTCTCTATCAACTGGGAAAAAAGGAAAATTATATCTTTAAGACAAGTATGAAAGACATTGTTACTTCCACAGTCAACTCTGTAACTGAGCTCCGACATTGTATAATTGACTTTGCAAGCAGAACAACAGCAATATAACAAAGAAAATGTCAGTGTTTTCACAGCGCTAATCTATAGCACTAGGAGGGCCTCCTGCTGTCAGCCAGAGCTGACAATACAATAGCTTTCAAAGGGATATTACCATCATGCTTTTATTCTTGACATCAATCAAGACAAAGAGAATCCTTTTCACAAGACATTCAAAATCAAACCTTTGTATGAGCAGATAGGTAAAACAGCATTCCTTTAAAGAAGATCATTCATAGCAATCAACTAATTGGAGCTCAGCAAATGGTTGAAGTATTTTTATTTACTTTGCAGATAACGAAGTAGCAAGCAACCCCCCTTTTCTCCTCTTGACTGACACAAATGAGGCAGGTAGGGTGTGAATCAAAAGTTTCTATCAGCATTTTTTGCCAACTGAAAGCAAAAAAATATGACAGCAATTCTGCAACTTCAAGTAGGATAACAAATCTAGACTTAATTAGCGCATTCTTTTGCAAAACAGTTTGATTACTGACTAGCACGTTTATGCACAAAATACCCTTGCAAGCTGACAGCAATTTGCAGAACTGTCAAATTCAGCAACCAAAGTGCATCTGATGCTCAAAACCTTGTGCCAACGCGAGCCCAGTCCCCACAAACTGCAGTCGAGTAATTCCTCAATTACAATTACATGGGGCTGCAAACCTGCGAGTTACTGTTACCAGCATCTCAGCACTTCACTTTACAGAACTGCTTCCAAAGGTCCCAAGTTGTAGAGCAAGAAACCAACAGGAACGATGAGCCCCTGCCTTCCTCAGCCCCGCAGCCGACTGGGTGCCAGCGATCCCCGGCGCTGGCGGCACAGGGCAAACTTTTAAGGACGTTGGTGTTGACATCACTCCCCATCACTTGCAACTAGGGGACAGACGATAGTGTGTTTTGATGTTCACAACCGTGTTATGGTTCTGGGGTTCAAGACCATGTGGTTTTAATGACACTAAAGAAGGTACAACTCTTCCCTACAGGCAACGCTTAAGGCCCTCAGCCGATGAGGCTACTGGCAGCAGGGTAAAAGAAGGCTCTGTGCTGAGGAAAATTACTTTCATGGGCTCCGTCTGTGATGTGAAGCAAAGCTTCAGAACAGGCCAGTGGTTTACTCCATCACCGCTACCACCACACTGTCACTGAAGAGTTTATTTTGTAAGCCAACAAAGACTCAACCCCTCCTACTTTTACTTGGTCCTCAGCGATCTGAAACAACCCTCCTTTAAGCCAAGCAGAACTTTTTCCCCAACCACCAGCTAGGAGGTTAACACCTTCAAGTTTGCACAAACTAAGGGCCAGAACAAATCAGCGTATTGTATTGCAAACGGTTAAGTTCCACGCCAGGGGAAAGTCCAGGGCCACTGCTGGAGTTAACAGCTGCAGGAAGGACTGCGAGTTTCTGCCAGGCTGAACCTGAGACCTGACCATACAGCACAGGGGCCACATGACTTGCAGCTTCGCCGGCACGCCGGTTTGGTTTGCCATCACTCCGTTTTATTTAAATAACCTGCATCTCAAGAGTTGTCAACATTGGATACTTCTGTCAGAGTCGGTTTCTTCTTTCACATCAGACAGCGCTGCTCCCAGTTAAGGTGCAGCCCCTTTCGCATGCAGAATAACCCCTTTCGTCGCAGGCACACACTGATGCTATTTTAGTGCGTGATCTTTCTGAATGAAAAAAGGATGCACAAATCTCCGTAGTGGTTAATAAATAGCAAAGCTGCTGCACTAAGTGCAATAAATATACGGAAAAGAGAAAAAGGGTAAATTATTTTAAGTCCTAAATGCTAGACATACATCCACATAATTTATGCTTGTTTTCTTCTCAGTTGAATTGGGAAACCTGTGACCTCAGAGTGCCTTTATTTATTACATCTCAATTATTTCCATGGAAACGTGTACTGTGGCAATCTACTGGGTTGCCAGCTCCCTAGACCACAAAATGTATATGATGGACTTTTTAAAAGCAGACGATATGGATAAGGAAAGGAAGAAATTCTTTATCCTACATACACGTATGAGTTGCCTCCTATTATCCAAAATTTCACCCAGATTCAGCTCATTCCTTAGACTCCCTGTTACTCAGCTCGTGCTAAGACCTGTAATTTACAGCCAGTTTATGCTGAAGCTGAAAACGCATATTTTGTGTGTGTGTGTGCCTAGAGCCTACAGAAATATTTAGAATCTTTAAAAACTGGGCTTCACCTAGCTCACTGTTACAAAGACCTTCTAGATATTTCTACATTACAGGAATAATGTTTCTTTGCTGTGACTTGCCAGTAAGTTACCTGCTTCGATTCATAAAAAATGCTCTTGTAAATAGTAGTCAGTTTTGTATTAGAATTAGGGTCAAAATTTCATTATAAAGTACCAACCCCTTGTGAGAGATACCGTTGCCTAAAAAGTAATGAGGTAGAAAACAAATTAATAATAAACGGTAAATATCTAATGTTGTTATGACACGAGATGTTAATGTTTACTAACTGAGCTTCTATAGCAAATAAGGTTTTCACTGACATAGAACTGTTTCCTGGATGTTAAATGCGACGTTTTAGCACAGAAAAATATTTTAAACTCCAGAGGCTTGGCCACTAAATGTGATCCCCTCATCCGAGGAAAGTCATGACCCGAGGCCTGCACCACTGTTTTCAAACTGCGATTCCTTTTAGTTTCAAACGACGTATTTCAGAGCATCCCCTAGAAATAGCTCTAGCTCTGCCCTTTCTTCTGCCCACGGACTGTAACATTCATCTACCAATTACCGAAGTAGCTCCTTTAGCAGGGATTGTCCGGGATTGCGGAGGGTCAAAACGCCACGCTGCAAACCTGCCCCACAAGCACAATGCTAAAAGATACTGTTAGTCTGGGGGAAAAAAAATGGTTAATGGTTTTGTAGATGAAGGACTCGACTTTACAAAAACTTCATAAACATTTGAAGCACGTATGACTTACATTGCAATCATCTGTTAAGCAGTGGGTATTTCACAAATAATATAAATTGGCCCTGGATGGGGTTCGATTCCTTCTTTAGCTGGTCGATTAACTGCATGCTAATTTTGTCCACCCGCAAGTTATTGAATTACAAACGCTTTAGGACTTTTTGTTTCATCGGGGGCATGGAAAGTTATGATCCTTTTGTGCTTCTATACAACAAAGCCCCCAGACCACTGAGTTTGCGACTTCTGCTTTGTGCAGAGGACAATAAAACCTTACCCAACATCAGCTAACCTCCTCGTGGCTGGGAGCGAAAGGCTTCGGAAATCACGCCTTCCCCTCTCGCACCAATTCACTTAAAAGTCAAAAAAAGCTGGCAAGGCGTGCAATACGGTGCGGGGCTGGTCCCGGCCCTCCCTTTACGTTTCGCCAGCAGCTGTGTTCTTAATGGAGGTAAACAGGAGGTTTTAAGCACCCCTTCGCTCTGGATGGTGAAGAATACGCGAAGTTTAAGGTCTAACCTTCTATCAACGCAGCCCTTGCTAAATTTGGCTATTGTTTCTTCAAGCTCAAGCAAGTTTTCAACCCGCATCCGTCGCATGGGTTTTAATTCTCCCCTTCTTTCACCCACCCTTACGCGCATTGGACAGCGGGAGGAAACAGACGGCGCTCCCATTCCCAATCATAAAGAAAAACATTAATTTCAAGCTAACCCGGCTAAAACACGAGGTGCGCTCCTCTTCCTCCCTTCCCCGGCCCACTGATGCGCCCCACCGCACCCGAGCATCACCGCCAAAACTTTCCTCCCTCCCCGCCTCAACCACGCTACCCGGCTTCTTTCATCAATTATCGCGACACGTGTCGCCAGCGAGGCGCGGAGGGTACCGCGGTATCCACGCACACCCCCGAAACGGACGGCGGGCGGGCGGGCGAGCTCCCCACGCGGGGCGAACGCCCCGCGTGGGGAGCTCGCCCGCCCGCCCGCCGTCCGTTTCGGGGGGGGGGGGGGGGTGTTCCGCCATCACCGGCCCGTACCGGGAAAGGGGGGGGGGATTTGCAATCCCCGCCAAGCCGGGACCCGGCCCTGATTGGCCGCGTAGCGGCGGCGGAGGCGGCGGCGGCGGCTGCCCGTGGCCGGGCGGCGGAGGATGCCTTACCTTTCACCGAGCGGGGTTTGGCTTGCTTCCTCCTGGACATGTCCGGGCGCCGTGGCTCGTCCTCCTTCTCCTCGTCTTCCTCCTCTCCCTGCCTTCCCTTCCTCTCCTTCCTTTCTCTCTCTCTCTCTTCCCCTTTCTTCCTTTCCTCTCCCCCCCCCCCCCCCCCCCAACCTCCAAACTTTGCGAGGCGAAGCGGCAGCAGCAGCAGCGGGATCGATTATTTGATTTTTTTTTTTTTATTTTTTTTTTTTCCCCCTCACTTCTTTTTGCCTGTTGCAATGCGGCAAGTTCAACTCCTCTTTCCAACCCCCTCCGGGCACCTTCCCCCCGGGGAAAAAAAAAAAAAAATTAAAAAAAAATTAAAAAAATAAAATCACAAGCGCAACAGTTGCAGTATTTTTTTTCCTTTTTTTTTTTTTTGTTTGTTTTTTGTTTGGTTCTTTTTTTTCCCTTCCTTCCCCCCCTTGGATGTGCAAATACTACCGACCCAAAGCGAACCCGGCCCGCACCCCCACCCTCCTTTTTGTTCTTTTTAAAGTTTGCAGGCGCCCTGCGGCTCTCAGTCCGGCTCGCACTTTCGGAATAATAAAAAAAAAAAAAAAAGCAAAAAAAAAAAAAAAAAAAAAAAAAAAAAGAAGCAGAGCCCTGCGCGGGGTCCCTGGGTTTGGGGTGGGGGAGGGCGCGCGGGGAGAATTAAATGTCTAAACCCACGACGAGCACCGGTCCCGGCAATCCGGGGCGCTCCGGGGGTGCGACCTTGTTGCGATTTTCCTAAATCCTCCCCCGGCCGCGCTCGGCCCCCTCCCTCCCTCTCTGCCCGCTCGCCCCCGGCTGCCTCTCCTTTCCTCGCCCCCGCCGCTGGCCGGGGAGGGCGACGAGTCCTTTTTTATGCTGGCCGCGGGGGCCGAGGGGCGGCCGCCCCGTGTCCCCGGCTTTGCGCGGCCGGCCGTGCGCTGCGCGGAGGAGCTGGGCGGGCGGGCGGGTGGGCTCCCCGCGGCCGGCCGCGCTCGCCGCCGCCTTCCCCTGCACGCACGCACTTCGCGGAACAAGGTAAGCGCTTCTTTGCATCGATGCCGGGGCCGCTAGCTGCCTCCATGGGTTATTCGCTGGAAGGTGGCACCGCTCCTGCCTTCATTGCTGCCGCTGCTGCCGCTGCTGCCCTGGGTTTTTATTTTCTTTAGCTCTCGCCAGCCTCCCTCTCTTTTCTTTGTCCTGGCTCCTTTTCCTCCTCCTGATCTTGCTGCTGGGGCTGCAGTGCAGACACACATAATAAAGCCAGGCTTGGCTGGAAATGTAGCTGAGTCCCAGCAGGAGGATGTGAGGAGTGGAGTCCCGGCGGGGGAGCGCTCTGATCCCGTAGGGAGCCCCGCGCAGCCTGCGCCGATCAGACGGAGAGAGAGCCAACAGCACCGAGCCATGGACGGCCCGGGAAATACAGCGGCCGCCCGCAAAACGCGGACTCGCCGCCGCGGACCGGACTCGCCGCCGCCGCGCGGAGAGGCGCGGAGAGGCGCGGAACGGCGCGGAGCCACCCCACCCCCCCGACACCCCCCCCGCTCCGCCCGGCCGGCGATGGCTCCGCGGCCGGTCCCGCAACGCGCAGCCCCCCGCGGCGGCGGGTCGAGTTGCCTTTGATCTGCATCGGGGGAGGGGGGGGGGGGGCAGCGAAATCTCCCCCAAACGCTCAGCGGCCGCGGGAAAAGTCGGGGGGGAAGGGGGTAAAGCAACCCTCCCCCCCCCCCCCGCACCGCCACCCCCCGCCGTTCGGCTGCTTCTGGAGAGCTGGAGGGGAAGATTTATTTACTTTGCCTTTCCCAACGTGTTAAATTTAGCAGGAGCTGGAGTCACCCGCGCCTCTCTGCTGGGAAGGTTTCTTCTAGAAAAATCCGAAGTGTTTTAAACTTGTTATCCCACGGAGCACTCGGTGCCGAGTTATGAGTGACATTGCTCAAGATAAACGCTCCGTGAGTTTCTTCTCCCCCGTAGACGGGGCTCGTTGGTTTCACACAGTCTTTCCTGCTTTGGAGGACCAAGGCACTTCCAACGCCCCAGTTACCGTGCCCTGACCGGCACGAGGAACCGCGCATCTCCAAGCATCCTGTCTCCCGCACGCCGTGGGCCTGTGCCATCCGGACGGCCAGGCAGTTGTACATCCAGACATCAAAAGAGAAGGTGTCTCGAATGGCAGGAATCCCGGGAGGGGGGCGTTACGTGCAGGTACTGTGAAAACAACCCTGGCAGAAGCCCCCTGATCTGGCCACCCAGCGGAAAGGGTGCAGCGCCCTGCCCGGCTTGTGTGGGCTTGGATCAGACAGAAGGATCGGATCGGAGGGGCTGTGTGAAGGCACCGCTTTCCTGCTAATGGTCTTCACCTGGAAAACATGTTCCTCTGTTCTTTTCTTTTTTTTTTCCCCTCACACCAAACAAAACTCAAACAGCTCAAGAATGAGTTTGTCACTCGATCATGTGAACTCAGTAGACAACTGTGAAGATTCTTCTTAACACAGCATCGCATTTGAATGGAAGTTTAGTGGTGATTTTCTGGTTTCTTCAGGTTTGACAGAAACTATTTGGTTTATTAATGTCATAATAAAGGTTTACGGTTCCCTCCTACTGTATGACTCCAGATTACCACCACAGACTGGACAGATAGTAAAAAATGTTTCCTATAACACCGCTATAATCAAGATATACTTCCTCTACATCACTGCACTAAGTATCAAATTGGGGGTTCAGAAAGGCTAACCCGGGACAATGATGGATTGGTAAAGAGCCCATGGTCCTGATTCTGATCCCAGTAAAAAAATGGGGATAACTCTAAATCGACAGAGGTTCACCGTTGCAAAAGCCAGTGTGATACCAGTTTCTATAAAGATATAAGCAGGGTTGACAAGTTAAAAAAAAAAAAAAATGTTGTGATATCGATATACTGAAAAATGCAACCAGGATCATTGGTAAATTTGGTCAGCATGACCCTAGATTCATATCCGTTCAGCATCAGAGTCGGATCAGGAACTGAATTACTTCTGTATCCTCATCTTATTGGAGAGTCTTAATCCCCAGGCTATCAAATTGTTTCTGTTCTCTCACTGGCCCAATGAATATTTAATTATTCTTACAAAGCAGAGCAGCTTCAGCAGGACAGATTCTCATCCCAGAATGTGCCGGTGGTTGGGCACTCTCAGAGGAGTTCAGAGACCCAAATTCAAATCCCCGTGCAATCAGGCAAAGAGGGGATTTCAACCTTAGTTTTACACATTCCACTTGGCAAGTAATTCCCAAGCCCCGTTGCCATCTCGAGCCCCTTTGCCATCCAGCCCTCTGCCTCCATATTTTCTATGCTTTTTTAAATAACCATTTTAAATGCCACAATTAAAACGAACCATTTCTACAACTTTCCCCCCTTTTTTCAATTCACCAAGAAATCTATACATTTTCATTTTTAATTTTTTTTTTTTTTTTAACCTTTTCCCTTGCCAGAGGCCCAGTGAGAAGGTTTATTTGCAAGCCCCTACCTGGTTCAGAGCAGCTGCTGGCAAGGTGCGGAGCCCCGGTCTGAGCATCCCGAACCCCTCCCATGAAAATGGCTCAAGCTCACTCTCCCAGCTGTCATCAAAGCAGCAGCACCCTTGAAACCACTGCTTTCCATGCTGGCATCTGTTGAAAAATACCCAGTTTATAGCTAGAGATAAAGAAAGCAGGAAGGCAAGTCTGACATAAAAAAATGAAACACATACATAAATCTGTCTTTAAATGTAGAGCACACATATATAATTATTAATTCATCCCTCTTTATTATCTTCAAACCCAGCAATACACAGATTTCCTCCAGGCCCTGCTCTGTAAGTACATCTCTGTTCCACAGAGTTTTTCAACATGTGCCTAAATGCTTCGCTGCTCTATTGTCACAACACATCGTTTGTGTGTCTCCTCCAGATATATGTACAGAGAGTTTATGTGGTTCCCCAGCCTCTGGTCCCGCAGCCACTCTTGAGCAAAGAAAGCCCCGTTAACCCTGCTGAGCCCCCCAGAGAAATGCAGAGTTCACCCATCCAGGCTCTCTTCCCAACGCCAGAACTTAAACTCACATTGTCATTTAAATAGATACATTCCAAGAGCGCTAATAACAAGGGAAGACTTCACAGGCTTTATTAAAATATTTAAGGCAAATGACACCAGCCTGTGTGCTAATTTAATAAAAATACATTTAATAATTTAATTTAATTATGGTAATTTAAGAATGCAATAAAAATACATTTTGAATCTATTATCAATCTTGTTTCCTCACAGATGCCTTTCCTTTTTATTCTGGGGAATGTTAATAGGAGCGCAAAGCCGAGAGTGCCAAAGTAGAGAGCTGTTCTCTCCAGGAGAGAACCGAGAGCCCTCCTGCAGCTCCAGATGACGCCCACGTCTCGTCAGGTCGCTGGGGCAATTTGGATGCTGGATTCTCTGCTTGGAATCCCTTTTGGGGATGTCACTGTCCTATATTATACATGACACAGCTCCTATACTATACACAATGCAGCTGCTGGGGAGAGGGAACCAGTGCTGAGATGCAGCGGAGCCCCCCGAGCTCAGCACGGTTTGTCTGAAGATGGGGTTTGCTGGTGGAGACAACCGACAGCTTCACAGCACCCACACAAACGCTCCATCAGATTTCCCATCTGAGTCTCGTGAGGGTGACACAGAGGCACCAAAGCATAACCCAGGGGGACATGGTGGGTCCTGAGTGTGGCTGGCTGCCACACTCCTCCTCAGAGATACCAACGCTTTATGAATATGCTCCCTTTTCACGTAGGGGAAAACCGATACACTCATTTTTCATGCCAACTAACTTGAGATGATGATTTCATTTTGCTCTGCTCTCTTCTGCCACGTGCACACACAGTGAAGATAATTTTTAAAGTTTGATGACATTTTCAGGAAGATACTACCCATAGCAATAATTAACAATGAGCTCTGTTCTCTTTGGAAAGTGGTTACACTATCCCGCTATCTTAGCACATTATTCCATCCACACCTGATGGAGAGCATCCAGGATATTAGCACTTTGGCTTGAGTTTTCTCCAAACGATTTATGTTTAAGGCAGAGAGCTGGCACAGCCAATATTATCTCAGGTAGTTCCACCCTGGCAGTGTTACAGGAAACCGATGGTTCTGCCCTACTATGGGAAACGCAGGCAGGAGGACTACCAGCCTCTCTATAACATATAGATTTATTGGCATTCAATACTGAGAGCAAAACCCTATATATTTCTATATATAGACATAATGAATTTGAAAGTTTCAGAATCAGTTTGGAATGACAAGTTACATAAAAATAGCACAGTTGTGTAAAGGCAAAAAAATAAAAACTTCATGACAGCTGAGATGTTCAACGAGGACTGAGGGAGTTAGGCACCCGATGGACCAAGGCAGCTTCGAGAAATCCAGCCTCGGTAAGGATTTAAACTTTCTGAAGTCAGAAAGAGAAATATCTTCAACACATAAAAGGACCGATCTGGTGGACACCAAATGACCAGGCAGCACAGGGAGGATCTCCTTAATTGCAGAGCGGCCAGTAACAGAATGAATCTTAAAGAATGTATCATATTCGTAGACCTAATTAAGAGATGCTACATAATATCTAAGATAAATGTGGCAAAATGCTAATGCCCCAGGAAAAGCCGTACAGCACGTTTGACCAGAGGGTTTGTGTGCAGCTAAAAAGACCACACAAAATGGGAATCAACCTGTGCCGAGACCTGGTGCCCACAGCACCTCCACCCTGGCCAGCCCTCAGCACGTCAGGAACCAGACTGGCCGAGGTTTGACAGAGATGGGCAAACACCTGAGCTCTCTGGATCTGCAAAAGAATACAGGCACATACAGGAAACTATTAAAGGACTGGATTATTTCTTAAAAAGAGATAATGTTTCCAAAGCACACGGCACAATGCACTCATTCAGAAGAGAGTCAAATGTCACAGTGGATACAGCTGCAAGACAGTGTTGCTCTTTATTTACAGTAAAATATGTCAAATAGGGAACACAAAGGCATCGTCGGGATAAACATGGGACTGGAGCACACAAAGGCAGGCGGCATCCACAGCGCATCAGACAACCTGAATAAAAGCCCCGACTACAATACCAGCCCAGTTTCTATGGTGTTCTTCAGTTAATGCCTGCGAACACTTTACATAAATAAATAACTGGCATCCCACATTTCAGTCATAAGAGAGGTCTGACATAGCCTGAAAGTCGGGCTACAGAGCAGCAGAAACCAGAGGCACTCTGGAGGGAGGATGTGCACAGAAAGGAAAGGCTTCATGTGAAGAGCCGTTGGTGTGACTGCGGGCAGGATCCACTCGAGCACAGCGCTCGAGTTTACACTTTGGGAAGTTACAGTGAGAAGAGATGAGATGTTATCCAAGAGCACTGAAAAACAAAGGGAAAGTTTCATTGTGAAGCACATTTTACTATGCGCAGGATGATAAGCCGGCAGGGATGCATGCCATGTGCACCAGCATTAGCATTCATACATCTCTAATAAGCATGGTGATTTTAAATTCCTTTTTACTTGTGTACGGCACTTCCTTCTATCAATCATTTTTCCATGTGTTAAAGAAGACATGCAATAGCCTGAAATCAAGGCAGAGTAAGTGGTGCAGTTAGTGACACTTTTTGAAAAATACTATCATACACTGGAGCTGAATTTAGCTCAAATATCACAAAATACCCATCTGTCGAGGAATCGCGCACACACACCCCTGCACAGTTACAGGAAAACAATCATTACTGATAACAGTGCTAAAGATACAGGCCGTGCAATACCCTGCAAATACAAGCAGGTATTTTTCCCTTTTCCTAGTTCACCAAGCAAAGTATTCATTTTGGCCTCTGTTCCAATTAGATGCTGCAGGAAACGGTGTGGGAGTCAGGCAGAGGATCTGCACTTCATGACAAAACCACCTTTAGCACGGAGAATTTTCCAAGCTCCACATCTGCCATTTGAATATTCCCGTAAAGATAACTTATAGCATTATAATGTTACTTAATAAATTACAATGTTTAGTATAAGAAAGTATCACGTTTCCTTATTTTTAACACAGCTCAGAGAAAGTATCCTTCTGTGATCAACTTATTCTGGTTCCTTTTGTCCCCACTGGACATGGGTCTGTACTGCTTCTCAAAGGACATAAGGAATAAAAAATACATTCTCAATTTGAATTAGGTAAAAGAGGGTGAAGCCCTGGTGTACACAAAGTGCTCGATGGCTCTGGGGTGAGCTGGCCCGTGGAGGGATGTCAGGGTCTCTCTCCATCTGCTGGCTCCAGCACAAGCCCCTGGCCCTCGCTCACTCCTCGACATCAACTCAGCTGCGCTGAGCTCCGACAAGGGAATTTCTGCAATGAGGATGGGTCACTGCATCTCTTTCCCCATGAGAGCAGTTCACTATGCCCATCGAGACCCCTTCTTACCAGGGTTGCGATCAAAGAGCTCATTCACTTTCTGGGGCTTTGTTACTTGGGTGGAAGCTCCCCCTTGTACTCAACAGGCATCTTCACTGCTGTCTGACCAGCAGCCGCAGCAAAAAAACATGATACAGCAATTATAATTTTATTTACATCTCTGCCAGCGTTGCTGACTAGGATAACGTTGAGATGCAGAGACAGCAAGTCAGGTAAAACGGCCAGGGCAGTGGGCGAAGCACGGAGAGGCCAGAGGAGAGGCACGGTGGTGAGGGCAGCACCAGGAGCTCAGCACCAGGAGCTCAGCAAGGGGCTCCAGGGCAAACCATGGCAGCAGCCTTCAGGGCTGCTCATTCTCCACCAGTACAAAGCCGTTTAAGCGCACTCTTTAAGCTGAATGCTGTGTACTTTTACATAACTGAAGGAGAACAAATACCCCATTAGCAGATAATTAGCACTTGGACTCAGAGTACTTATTTAAGGTATTATGGATCGACCTCCAGCATGAGGAGTGATTCATGTCCCCCATATATTCAGGCATCCTTGTTTCTTT
This sequence comes from Numenius arquata, assembly GCF_964106895.1. Classification (NCBI taxonomy): domain Eukaryota; kingdom Metazoa; phylum Chordata; class Aves; order Charadriiformes; family Scolopacidae; genus Numenius; species Numenius arquata. The sequence goes on along the minus strand of NC_133588.1, from coordinate 5,624,047 downwards.
TTATGATTATAAATATCTGTGGCAGGTATCTGTGTAATGTTTATGAGATGTTCAGAATTATACTCTGGAGACAGAAGATTTCTCTTTATCCAGAGAAAAGGTTTATCAGTGTTAATAACAGTGGGCCCATCGCCTTTCCTTACACCTTGCAGTCAAGAAGTCCTACTCACATTAGACCAGGGCCATCTCTAGAAGTGTACGGTGGATTTCCAAAGCTGTTAAATAAACCTGGTCCCAGCAGGGTGTTAGGAAGTGCTGGGAGGCCTCGGGGCAAACTCACCCCGGGAACTGGACCTGGCAGCACCCACACCACACCATGGAAACTGTCTCAAAATGCTGCATCAAAGACTGCCAAACACGAACGGGGCAGCAGCCATCTGGACCGGTCTCCTAACAGCAGCCAAAGAGCAACCTGTTGCAAGGGTCTAGGCTCTTACAAGCATTTTACACGGGCAAAGCACAGCTTGTCTAAAAATTCCTGTATTTCCAAAGTCTTCCACTCCACTGGTATATTCCCAGTAAAATAACAGGGAGAAGTGACCTCTCCCCACCTCTGCTTCTTCATAAACCAAACAAAAATGTAATCCTTGACCACATTTCCAATCCTGCCAGCGTTAGCCTGTCATGTACTACTACTACTGCTGCTTAAAAAAGCGTGCACCAAGTAGAGATGCTTACCCTTTGGAACAAAAACTTCTCATCCTTGAGATTGTCTCTACCATGAAAACCATCACTGACAGCTTTGGCAACCAGCGGTATGAGGGTGGTGCTCACAACTGCTGTATACCATGTTCCGGCTCAGCCCCATCCCTGCCCAACATCCCCATCCCAGGGGAGCAGCAGCGTCCCCTCTGCCTCTGCACCCCCAGAGCTGCTCACGGGTCCAGGAAAGCAAAGTCCAAACAGAGGCTTCCCATTAAACCAAGCGTCTTGAGGACGGGCAGCCAAACTGTTGCTGTCACCTCCTCTTCCAGCTCCTTCCCATTGCACCGAAGAAAAGAAAACTGAAACACAAATCAAGTCCTATTCTACAAAATTAATAGCTTCCACTTGCTTCTTTTCTGTGTCTGCTTTCACTCTGTAATTACGCAAAAAGACACAGCGTACTGCGTGGTGCTATTGATTAACAAACCCCACAGCTGAACCGACAGACCCCCAGGCAGTTTTGAAAGCAGCATTTTAAAGGAAGTTTGTTCTTTAATATTGAGATATTTATGGTCCCCCCTCTGAATCAGTGTGGTAACGTGAATGGGTTTGTGGTGGGGAGCAGGTGGCAGTGTGAGAACATGCAGTTTTTATTCTTCTGAAAAACTTCTATAGAAATTAATAGAAAATTATCTCCTTGCTATTGAATAATGTGGGATGATGCCAAAAACCCAGGGAAAAGATCTCATTCTCTACTAAATTCACTAAGATTTGTCAAGTAGTTTCTATAGAATCTGCCCAGGTTTTTACAGATCTCTCTCGGTTTCATCTCTCCACAGGGTTTTGGAAGGGTCACAGAATATTGCCCTATTATCAGCACCACTGATGTCCTGTTTAAATCCTATGATTGGCAGTGTTTATTCTTCTCTTATTAGGACTCTTTTCTTAGATAGAAAGGAATAAGCCTTATCAGTGATAAGGCTTATAGTCAGCTGGGCAAAATAGAAGAGGCCAGAGGATATTAAGAGAGCTGTGTTTGTTTACATTTATTTTTAGATTCTTTTTTAAATCCTAAAGCACATTTTTAAATGCAGCAGTGCAAATCCTCAAAATACATGTAAGAATACCACTCTAAAAATTGCCCTGCTGTTTGTTTATTCTGTTTGGTTATCTTGCTATACTGACCAATATTATTGTTGCATCCTCCAACCCAGCACCGAACGCCCAGGGCCCCGGCGCGTGGCACTTCCCAGAGGCAGGCACAAACATCCAAGAGAGTTACAAAAAACTCTCATGCCTGAAGCCTGCACGCTTCTCCGGGCATCCACCACCATTTTCTTGGGGTGAGCCTGTGCCACAGGAGCAGCCTGCTGGGGACTGCTGTGGGACTTTCTCAGGTGGGCACCGCCACGGGGGGGTCCTTGCCGTGTCCCAGTGTGGCATGGCAGAGCACGGCATGGCATGGTACAGCAGCGCCAGGGCAGCCGTTGCCCAGAGTGGTGGGCGCAGTGAGGCAGGCTCTGGCCAGTGCGGTGGTGGGCTGCAGCGCTGAGCGCCCGTGCTTCCAGCTCCTGGGGGAAAATCGAGCCCAAAGTGGCCATCAGCTCGTGAGCCACCTCCGCTTGGGGAACAGCATGATGTGGCATTCTGGCATGTCTTCTCGGGAAGGGAAAAAAACACATCCTTGTGAAGACATGCCGTGGGAAAGGAGCCCGGTGCATTTCTGAGGCCGTAGCTCTGGTGTCGTGCCCAACCCCGGGGCAGCAGCTCGGGGGGCTCATCGGCGGCACAGCCAGGGGCACGGGGGCCAGGCTGGGAGCAGCCGGATGGGCCACAAATTCCTGCCCGCAGCCGGCCCGGCGGGGCATAGCAACGGGAGCCGGGGAAGGAACAAGAAGCAGCGGGAGCTGTGAGAAAGCGAGCGGCGCCGCGGGGCGAGGCGGGGGCGCGGGTGGGCGGAGGGAGGGAGGGGGCGAGCGGAGGAGGCCGGGGCGGCGAGGCTGGGGGTACGCAGCCCGGGCTCCCCCGCTGTCGGATGGGAACGGGCAGCCTCTCTGAAAAGATTTTTACGCCATCCTAAGTCACCGATTTGTGAACCGCTTTGATTTCTGCCAGCCCGCGCTCGGGCTCGGTCCCCTCGGCACAACCCCACAGCCTCTTCCAAGCACAAAAGAGGTCCGGGTTCAAGCAGCACACATGCCTGATGCCTTTAGGAAACCCAAATGTCACCAACACGTTCCCAAGGAAAGCAGCCGAAGCTGAGAGCACGTGATGGTGCTGGCGGCCGTGAGCGCCGGCCCGGCATCCGCCGCCAGCCCTGGCCCCACGGGGGGCTTCGCCTTCGCTTTGTGCATGGGGCGGCCGCGGGGGCCCCACGCTCGGGCCGAGCCGGCCGGGGAGCGACGCTGCCTCCGAACCACTGAACGCGGCCCCGGAGAGCCCTCGTCCCACACGCACACTGGCTGCCGCCAGCCCCACAGCAGGAGTCGGGGGCTGCCTGCTGTTCTCCCCACCGAATCCCACAGATTCACTCCCCCCCTCCCTTGTTGGGCTGCCAGTCTTTCACAACCCTGCTTTTCTTGGCCGAGGATTTGTAACGGCATCACTCCCAGGCGCAGACCGCGGGGGCCGCAGCGCTGCTCCCCCTGCTCACAGCTTTCTTTTGAAGCGCCGTGGCACCGTGGTAGCTCCTCTGCTTGGCACAGCCATTGCTGGTTTGCGCTGGGCCCAGCTCCCAAGATGAACCAGCCCTCGCTGGGGGCAGTCACTGCTCTGCCACGAGATTTCATGTTGGAAAAGATGTTTTACTGCACGTGAGTGGTTGTCCTCTGCGTGAAGAAAATGTTAATCAAACTGCAGAGAAGACACAATAGCTGCGTAGATACATTAAATATCTAGTTACTATGCGATAAATAATTAATAAAGTTAATCTATTTGACCATACTCTGCTCAAGTCATACCCTTAAAACAAATCAATAGCAATAAGACATAACATTTGTATGAGGCCTCGCTTTCTCCGGCTGCTGTGTGATCATTAATAACCAACAGCCGAGTACTCCCTATACCGCACAGGCCAGCGAAAACTTCGGGAAGTTTTGATTACATCAACGATTCTGCTTAAAGTTTGTGAAGTGCTCCTGAAGTGCCCTGGCACATCTAGCAGGCACATAGGGTGGGGTTTCCCAACGAAGTCAGGGAAGGTAATTGCCGAGCTCCTGTTGACTTTAAGTGGAAATGAATACCCAGGAAATTCAGGCCCTTCCAAAACCTCAGCCTTCATATTTTGAAAGCTACATGTACATAGTGCCAGTTTTTTAACACTTCCCTAATTTTAGCCATGAGCATGGTCCCCTCCTATATAAGAAAGAAAAAGACGAAAGAACCTGGTTTAGGAACTGCAGAAGATTCCTTAATTTTATAAAGTTTACAAAACTTGTATGAAGTTTACAAAACCATCAACTACTATTTCTGTTTCAGCATTAGCAGACATCTGCACCTGAAAGAGCTCTCAGCTTAAGGCCACCACAGGGCAGTGAGTCATTTCAGACGGCAGCATCAACTGCCCTGCTTTCCTCTGGAGTTAAATTAAAACAGTTCCCAACAACACAGCAGTTTGCTTCTTCTCCAGCGATTTGGAGAGGTAGATTTGCTCCTTGCAGGGTAAGACATGGTGTGTGGGGCTGGCCCTCCTTCCAGGCCACTCGCTTCCCTTGGTGGGCACGCAGGAGGAGGCAGGAGCACCAGTCCCTTGGAGACAGTAACCGACCTGAAGCCAAGACACTGAGTTTTCCTGCAGACCACCTCCTCCCAGCTGGTCCAGGCTGCCCACGGCCACAGCTGCCCCCAGGCTTTCAGTGGGGTCAGCCTGCCTGCCGGCTGCTGCCTCAGGCACCGCCATGGCAGGAGGAAAAAGATGGATTGTCCCTCCAAGAGTCCCCTGCCACCAGCCCTGGGATGGCCACAGGAGCCTGCCTGTTCTCTGTTTTGGGGGAGCCACGCATCCCATCCAGCACCACCACCCCGCCACGCTGCTCCTGTCCCGCTCAGAGTGACATCAGGGTGGGAGAGATCGCCTTTTTGGGGCGTTTTTAGCAGTTTCCTGCCCAATGACCGCAGGATAAAGGCAGCCTGGCTGGCTGGGAACAGGTCAACTGCTCCTAAACCCCAGGCCGTTGCCCTGCTACAAGCCCATCCTTCCCCTCTGCACTTAGCTCCGACAGCGCATGGGAGCAGGCCGGCCGTGTAGCCCGCCGAGCGCCAGGGCCACGCTGGGATGGATGAACTAAAGAGCCACAGGAGGAAGAACACAAGAGCTTTGTAGAAGTATGTATTTTTACATCAGAGTTCTTTTTATATACAAAAAAAAAAAAAATCCCACCCTGCTGTGTTAGGAGAAAAAAAAAATCCTGTGGGCATTTCAGACCAACCTATTTTATTAATGCAAACTGCCAGATTCAACATGCGAGCCAGCCTGGAAAACAAGAGGCTGGGAAGCAGGAACGTATCCACGGCAAGCACTCGGCAGGCCCGTGGGTCATATCGCCCCTAGCTGGGGATCAGAAATAGAGGTGGGCCAGTGACCGCGATGCAAAACAAAGATGTCTGTAATTTGGAGTGGGGTTTGCCAGCTCTGCCTGGGGCTGTACTGTACCTGCCTTCTACTTACTGGTCAAATGACCCGAGCGTTCCTGGGCAGAATAGTAACAGCAAGCACGTTTTGGATGCAGAAAATGTTCACGGCAACTCCTGCCTACATTTGCACACCTGAGTGTGTACACTCGAAACACGGCTGCACGCACCCCGGCCGGACCTGGCTGCAACACTGCAGGGCTTTACAGGGGCCGTTGCTAACTGCCCCGTACGGTGCTGGTATGAAACACTTATTTAATAGTCCAGTGTACAATTTCAGGAGATTTCAAACCATTTCAGAATAACCATTTCAGAAAAGGTCTGTAAAATGAACTCTCAAGAAAAGACATGTGAAAATTTTAAACCCCAACTCATTAAATATTCACGGTGACGTATTTGCTCAGCTCCCATCAGCGCCCGAAGAGGGCTGATGAACGCTGCTTTACGAGCAGTTCAAACAACAGGACGGGTCAAAGTAAAAAAGGAAGTGAAATCCCAAGGTACCAGCAGTCAGTACAGGGAATTAGATGTTCAACAACAGGAAAAAAAGGTTGGGATATAAGGTTCTCCCAGATAAATACAACCGGCTTATTCTGACAGCTCGCTCTGGGGGTGCAGACACCGAAGGTCTCCCAGAAAGAGCCAGACCTGAGAGTGCTCTCCCCAGGGACAAGCAGCGAGAAGGCACCCTTCTGCCCTTGCAGGGTGCTCTCATCCACCCCCCAGCTGAAGAAACTGAGTGCCTTTGAGGTCCCTGCCTCTGTAACACTGTCAGAAGTTGGTACAGATATGCATGCGTGAAGGCTGCAGAGTCCCGTTTCACTATGAAACCACGCTCCAAAATCCTCTCACTATTTTTAGTCAGTAGAAAATACGCCCATGCAGGCAGGGCACAGAGGACCAGAGCAATACCGGCAGAGACGGGAGCTGGAGCAGAGACAGAAGTTAGGCTCTGGGGTCGACAGAAGCGTGATCGGCTTTTCGGTGAATATTGTGTGGCCTTGGGGCAGTGCCGCAGGACTCGGGCTCTGTGTCCACGTGAAGTGCAATTACCTCTAAAACCTGCATTTCAGCATATGCTGTGAGGAAAACAAGGCTCTCGAATCACTCTGACTCAGTTTCACCACTGAGCAAATGGAGTTGATGACTGCTGTGTCTCTCTGGGGAATGCTCCACAACTCAGGCTGTATTTGGGTCATAAGAGACTTCAAAGGTCTGCTGAGCAAAAGCACTAAACTGCTGCAAAATACGACAGGCACTGGCAGACAGCGACCTGGCAGTAAGGCATGCCAGAACTATGAAGTTCTAATCTTTCCTCCTCAGTCGATTCTGTTGACCCTGCAATCACTTTTGCAGCTCTTCCTTGAGCTTTTCCCAGCTCTCAGTATTTTTTTCGTACATGATGGGATGCCCAGACCCATCATGCTGTAATCCCGATGAGATCCCGACACAGCCAGGTGGTCTCTGAGGGGTGCCGGCCCTGCTGGCGCTCCCTGCTCCCAGCGCCTGCAGGCTGAGATGACAAGCCATGTGTCCCTCAGGAGCCCAAGACCTCACATCAGGAAGAAAAAAAATCTGAAAATTATGGAAGAGGCTTGGACACCGTCAGAAACCAAGCCACTGAAACAGCTGGCAAAGAGTTAGTTACTAAATATTTTAAGACTAAATAAACCTGATGTTTGAGAGGGCTCTGGTCCATTATTTTTGTTCAAATTACATGTGCATCCTCTGATATATACCTCCTCAGCCATAAACAAAAAACATGAGAAGGACAGAGAAAGAAAAATCGTGCTGAACAAGGGAGTTACATACTGTAGGAATGCAGGAGCCTGTGATCTGCGTTATTTCTTTGCTTAAGGCCACCTAGCAACAGCGCATAGGTTAATCCTCCACAGACTGAACAGACAGCATCAGCCAACAGGAAAACAAAACATCTCTGCTAGAAAAAAATCAGAACAAGAATTATCCATTTGCAAGAGGGTTGTAGGAACAGGCAGCAACAAATAAGAAAGAGGTATACATGATACTCCTGCAAAAGGAAGATTTCCCTGTAAATAGAGTTATTGTCCACCTCGTTATTAAAAATACAAAAAGAGCTTTAGAACATTTACAGAAAACCTCTGTGGGAGCTGCAGGAGCCCTGCTCCACAGGGAGCTGGGGGGATGAGCTGGACCGTGGTCAAGGCTGGTTGCCATCTTAGAGTGTGCCTTTAAGTGATAAATAGAGTGTCCTGTAAAACAATAAATAAATGTCTGGAGCTGTAACCCTTCTGCCAGGGGCTAGCAGTACCTCCAAGGGCAGGTTCAGGTCTCTACGAGCATCTCTTGGATGTTAAGATACACCATTACCTTAGAGCCATTGTTCACAGTGGCTCAGCCCCCGCTTTGCAGTTCTGCCAGGCTCCCCTGCACCAGGACATTCTGCTAAAGGGGCCGTGAAAAACAGAATTAACTCACCAGGAGATGCCCTCCATGCCAGGGCTGCCCCACACAGCCACTGTGCCCTGGAGAAGACACCCCATAGGGCTTGCCAGCCCCAACACCCGCTGTATCCTCAGCGCCTGTGCTTCGGCAGCGCATGGGGTGGCCCTGGCAAACCCGCAGCCCAGGAGCTGTGCTGTCCCCCCCAGCATTGTCCCCTGCCTGTGCTGCCCCTCCCGCTCCACTAGGGATGGGATTTTGGAGGAAAATGCGGTGGGAGGCCACAGCTCCTTGCCAGCCTGCTGCAGCGTGCCGCCTGCCTTCCCCGCTGCCCCAAGCTGAGTGTCACCTGCTGCTCACCAGTGCCAGCACAGCCGGCACTGTCCCCAGGGAAGCTTCTGACCCAGCTTTTTCAAGGGGTCTTTGTGGCATGGCGCACCTTCCCGTGCTCGCTGAGGGATGGCAGCCAATGTGGTGCTGCGCATACCTGCGTGCCTGGGATGTGATTTATTAAGGGGTTTATCGTTGCTCCTTTTCTGCTGTTCGCCAACAGATGGTAGCAGCACTGCTGCTGTCACGCCAGGCCAGGAGCTGCTCGCAGGAGGAGATGACTTCTGCTGTGAAAGTTTTCCTGCCTGATGGAAAGTCATGCTTGCCCATCCCCTTGCACTTCACTTGCTGCACTTCCAGAGCCAGCTCGGAGAGCAAAGCAAGTCTCTCCCAGCACAACTCAAGGCTCTAGGGAGGGACACGGGCAGCTGACGGGGTTATGGCTCTGCTCACCGAGGCTGGTAAATCAAAACGTGTTCAAGTACACCAGTGACACCTGGGCTGGGTGCCTCAAACAGTGACTCCCGGGCTGCATGGGGCTGCAGCAGCGCACCCTCCCTGGCTCGGCCCACAACGAGCCGTTCCTAAATGGTGAGCAACCCTCAGCTTGAAGACAAGCACCAGCAAGGCCCAAATTAATTACTTCATTTATTATTTACAAATTTAATTATTGGGCAAAATCCGAGCATTTCCTGCTACTGGCTGCGCTGGCCGCTCGCACCGGACGGGGTCTCGAGCCTCTCGCTGCCTTTGCTGGGCGAGCACCGTAGCCAGCTGGAGCTTTGCCTAAGCGAGGTCTGGCTAAGATGGAGCTAAGTACAGACCTCGGGATTCGGTCTGAGGCAAAGCTGCTCTGCAGAGGAAAAACAAACAAACAACAACTCTGCTCTAGAGGCTTCCCCTAATTCTGTAAAGTGCTTTGAGGCTTACGAGCGGCTCTGTATAATCAATAACACCATTAACAAAAAGGTGGCCGAATGGCAGCTACCTCGGATTAAAATAGAGCCCTCGGTGTATTGCAGCGAACAGCCATGTAGCCATTTCTCTGATCAGAAGCAGGTCTTTCCTAGTGTCATATAATTCATGTTAAAATCACAGCAATAAGGCAGACTTCCTTGCAGCTGTTCAGAAGTCTTTGGAGGCTGCCATTATACTTCACCTTTTTAATGCTTTATGTATTACAGCTTTATTTTCACCTAAGGCTGTGATCCTAAGCTTCCTCACAGCCTTATCTACAACTCATATTTCAAAGCCTAATTTTCCTGCCCCCAAACGTAGAATAAAATAGCTTGCAAAAAGGCCTGCAAGGAAGCTGCAAGTTCTGCGGTTTTACAGCCCTTCTCCATTGGATCTGTATAGGTACTATTCCTCACGGAGCCAAAAACTTCCTGGAGAAGTACTGTAGCTAGAAGATATTTCTTGACCTCGCATAACACTCTGTCCACCCCGGCTGGTGGAGAGATTATGAAATTTTAATTGGACTGAGAGCAAGATATCACTATAATTGGAGCCCAAGTGCCTGCACAAGCCTGAGAGCTAGGACTTGCTGGAAATCCTCGACAGCCGCCAGCAGCCCCAGTGCCCAAACATGCCTAGTGCCCCTGCGTGGAGGTGATACGCTTCCTCCTCTCCGCTTGTGCTGCAGCCACTGGATCCCTTCCAGAAATAAAAGGTTTTGAGAAGAAAGGATGCTCAGGCCCATCCAGGTTTCCACCTCCCCTGTGCTGGCTTGAGCAGCAGCACGAGGGACAACGAGAATATCCCAGCTCATCCCAGCACGAGCTGATGTCTGCCCTTGGGGACACACGCTCCTCATCACAAAATGACTCTCTGCTGCAGCACTGGCAGCAGTCTCTCGCTCCGCTGAGCTGCGGTCCCCTTCTCCAGCGCCTGGCTGGCTGGACAAGCCTGCCGTGGCTGTGTGTGCATGGCAGCCCCATGGCGGGCACAGCTTGACCCGCAGCATGGCATTTTGGGTCCATGCACCAGCTGTTTTTGTAACAACTTCTGGTAGGACATAAACCAAGCGCCGACTTCCACCACCTCTGAAAGGTTGGCAGAGGCCACTGGTTGGAAAAGATGGGCACGCTGGAGGAATGCAAATGGTGGGATTATTTATTATTCACATAGATGCTCAGCCTGTAGCGTGTCGCCTGCCTCCATGTAATTGTACAAATCACTCAGCTGAGTCAGTGATCTAACTGTAGACCCCACAGCTCAGGGACTCAATTGATCCCAGAAGGACCCTGTTCAAACATTCATGCCCAGATGACACTTGCTCCCACGCATACTTTTTAAATCTTTGCCAGACACGGTGAGAGATCATTCTGTGTACGTCACATAGAAAATGAGATCTTGGTTTTACCAGGAAGCCCACATTGAAGAAACTTCGGGAAAACAAGGCACCACTACAAAATAACAGCCTGAATGCTTAGTCTTCATCTAAAGGTCAAAGCAAACCTCCCTTGCATAACACGCTTTTTTTCCTTGGTAAATACAAATCCAAGCTCTAAGGTAGCCAAGTACTTCCCCTTCTTAATAGCCATCTGCTAATAGACCGGCAGCTTTCCCTGCTCTGGCCATCCCCACTGCAAAGGGCTTATCACATTACTGCTACTCTGGGAAACCTTGACTCCTGATGTCGGTGCTACGAAGGCGGCTGTTGATGAAGCACTGTCATTTTACAGTGCAGCTCAGCAAAAGCTTTGGCTTCATCTCTACCTGTGACGCCATAAAACCTCAATGGATGAGCAGCCCCAGGTCAGGGCAAGGAACTGGCTTTGCTGAGTGATTTCATCAGCGATGGTCTTCATTTATGCCAGCATGAAGGACAGGAGACCAGGACCTCTCCAACCCTATGTGGTTGCTGTTCCAAGACCCCTCCCCTCGTTGCTGACTGGTCTGTGCTATTCATGGGACAGGCGCTGCCGTGGGAAGGCTCTGATATTACTGATGGGCCACGCAGGTCATTCATTGTCCTAAGAAAAGGAGTATTTTTGAAAATATAACAATGAACCAAGGAAGCAGAATGACAATTTAAAGTGGTTGCACTGGGCGGAGGCATCCTAGGGGACACCTGAGCAAGCTTTCTGCTACAAACTACTGTTTTAAAACTGCTGGGCAAGTTCCTGGCCCTGACTAAAGGCAATGGCATGACTAGGGTTTGCTTCGTCCAGGTCTCCAGCACCAGTGTCCGAGCATGCTTGGGGACTAAGGATGAAATTTAATTTGGTTTACAGATCTGCTCTCCTTCAGCATCAGGATTGCTGCACAGGAAAAATAATTTAAAAAAATAGGCACTTGAAGGATGGGCTGTTTGAGAGATAACATTCGTTGAGGCAGAGCTGGGAACAGCGTGTGTGATCCCAAGGGACGTCCTGTCCCATTTAGTGTCAGCCTCTTCCCCATGCTCTCTCACCTCCCCTTGGTCCACATCTCCCATCACATCCCAGCAGAGCTGCAGACCCGTGCCCCCGTGCCACGCACGGCCAGGCCACACTCTGCCCAATGCCCACAGCAAGCCTCCAGCCCACCTGCGTGGGAACCACAAAGGGAAGCCAAACAAAATAACCAGTAAGAAAACGTTTCGCATTTCTGTAGCAGTTTCATCTGAACAAAGCATTTTTCAAGCTATGCTGAATTCAATTAACGAAGCCTTCATTTCTTAATTCATTAAGAAACAGTCTGCCTTATGATCTCATAATTGAAATCAAGTTGTAAGATATTGACTCTATTCACTTTTTTCTCTTTTGTGAGAAAATTAATAAAAAGGAATATTAAAAACCTCAATCTGTATTGAGTGGGAAGGGAAAGAAATACACTTCTTTGCTATAGCAAGCTATCTATACTTCTGCTTCAACATTTTCCAGTCCTGCCATCCAGCAGTTGTACTCCACGATCTGAAGGCAGAATGAGGTTCCTGCCCCAGGAGCACTGCGCGTCATTTTGGGAAGGAAGCAGCCTGGAAGCTCTGATCTGCAGCCAGCGCTCATCCCACAGTGACGGGGTGGCCCAGGAACGGACCTGCCCAAGCAACCGGGGACCAAAGTCAAACAGTACCAACCCCCCAGTTAGCATAAATAATTGGTTTTCCAACATGAGGGCCTCCATGGTGACTTTCCTATCGAGGAACCATGTGCTACTAAGAAAATTAAAGGTTGAAGGTTCATTACTGGGACAAGTAGAGCACGAACTTTTGCAAAATGCCTCATCGATTAGCATCATCTCTTGACCTAAAAGAGAAACTCTAAGGAGAGCTGATAGGAAGTTGATTCCTGCTGAGGTTTATTGCTATTAAGTATTATTATTATTGATTTTGGCTCATTATTTTTCTTTATTAAAAAAAAAAAAAAAAAGAAAAGAGGAGGAAAGAAAGAGAAGTTCAATGGGCTTTCCATCAGCCTGACTCCAGGTAGGGCTATTCACATTGCAAGGCAAAATAGAGTTGCACATACAGATGCTATTAATACTTCCTTTCTAATTAAATTCCACAAGAAATTGTGCAGGATATTTCTGTCCCCATACTCATTCTAGTCCCATCATCTTTTGATTAACTATCCTCATGCACTAGGAATTAAGGTGTGACCTCTAACTTTTTTTGAGAGAGATGTGCTGTTTTTAATATTAACAGCTCCATCTTTTCATTGTTCCTTGAGCAGGGTTGGGAGGAGAAATATAATTACACACAATGGGGGTATAATTCATACATTAAAAGTGACATTAAAATGATAGGTAGCAAAATATAACAATATAACAGCTTGTCTGTCACTCTTTTATGGATTGCTGGCACCCTCCAACCCCATTACAAACACGTCCCTGGAGGGAGCGCAGCAGGAAGACGTGAGCGAGATTAACGCCGGCGGAGACCTCACGGCGCTTGGTGCCGCAGGGCTCCCTCGGCAGGGATATCTGATTTAAACTCCTGTTGGGTCTCTGCTTCCCACAGGCGCCCCGTCCACGAGCCAGCTGCCACAGCCCACGCCACTGGCACCCGTGGGTCCCACTCTCCCGGCAAGGAACCGCCCCAACACTGCAGCTTCCTGAAGCAGAGTCCCAGCGCTCCCATTAGGAGATAACATTATGCGGTTTGATGTATCTGGGGCATGGGAGGCCCTCCTACGTAGCACACAGGAGAGCAGCTCTGCTGCCCACAACATCGCCTCCTTCCCAGAAAAATGAGCTGGCCCTGGCAGCCAGGAAGCCAAGCACCCGTCAGCGGGGAGGCAGATGGAAGGGGCTGTTTGTGTGGAGCCAGGCTGTGGGTACCAGCCACCCGTGGGGCAGGGGATGCCCAGGCCCAGCTATGGCTCCGCCGCCAGCAACACACCTGGCCTGGCGAGTCGCTCAGGCTTTGCCTGCCTGCGGAACCTGCAGCCCAATTTCACTTACACTGCTTGTACGTGGCTGCAGAGAAACTGGTGCAAACACCCGTACATGCAAATTTGGGGATTTTTTCTGCTTAGCTGCGGGGTGCTCCCTGTCAGCATAACCTAAATGCAAAATGCTGTTTGGAAGCTGAATTAGGGCATCATCTGCTGAACGCACCGATGTCCGGCATCCTTCCCCTCCGCATGGCTGCCGGGCACCCCTCCAGGGCTCCCGCACCCGATCACAAGCAGAGGGGTTTGTGTGCGGCCCCAGCCAGCCAGGCGGTTGATCTGCCCCAACGCCACCCATTTGGGCTGAAGTGAATTAGAAAACATCCACACCGGTGGGAGCCACCCCCGCGCGGGAGGGAGGCACAGCCTCTCCGCAAGCTCCGGAGGGGGATGCTGCCCACGGGCAGGCACACTCCAGCTCAAGCGGTTTCGGTGTACACCATCCTCAGACTGCAGAGAGCTTTCTTCTCAGCACAAGCACTTTGGTCAATGATCACCATGCTTTACCTAGTGTGAAAATCAAATTAACTTAAGCACATGCTTATATTTAGGCATAACTGACTCCGTGGTTAATCCCTACAAAGAGAAATCTGCCATCACTCCCCTCTCAATAAACTTCTTGCGACACTACACTGTGGCCGCGCCATGCCACCTGCCTGAGCTTCACAAAGTCCAGGTCTTCACATTCCTCAAACACAAAGAGTAAACATTGCTTTTGACAGCAATTAGCTAGTGTTCAATTAAAATTGTAATTTTTTTCAGGCCCAGTTTTGAGACCTGAAGATCCTGATGGATTAAATACACGTGTAAAAAAAAAGTCAGTGGAAAACGCATCTAGGGCTATTACTGGGGGAGTCCGAAAAGAGGCAGCTCCATGTGGTAAGGAAGGCGAAAATCCAGAAAGATCCAGCCTGAAACCTTAACACAGCAGCCAGAGAAAGTCCGGCAGCAGGAGCTTCACCGGACTCACAATATTCTAGTTAAAATATGCAATTTGCTCATTTTTGCCTGGATAGCGAAATGTGTATTTTAAGACAGGCGTGTTTTGGAGAGCGCCAGCCCTTCCTGCTCCCCGCTTCTTACATCTAGACACCAGTTAACGAACAGGGAGGTGAGACCGTCGGGGGTCCTGCTGCAGTCAGCAGAGTTTCCCTGCCCTGCGTCACCCTGCAAATTTTACTGCAAGATCTTTGCCATCGTTTTATTTGTTTTCGGGAAAACGAATGATGTGAGGGCTCCAAGCCTGGTTTGCACACCTTGCTCTCCCCAAGCCCTTCCCAGCCACTGCCGATAACAGCCCATTGCTCAGTGCACAGCTGCTGGTTTTATCCCAGCTTCTTCTTCTTCCTCCTCCTCCTCCCTCCTTTTTTTTTTTCCCTTTTCCTTTTTTTTCTTTTTGCTTTTTTTTCCTCTTTCTTTTTTAAACATAGAATATTTTAGCCCAACCTTTAGCACTCCTCACCGCATGAACGTAAGGAATTAGCTGACACCAGAAGCGAGGTTTTGCTACGTTAATTACAGCAGCCCCAGTTCTTTTGGAGCTGCGTGGAGCAGCGCGCGTCGCAGCAGCCCCTGTGGAAAACAGATCACCGACACCGCGCTGCGCCTTCTTAGGCTGCGGCACTGAAAGCAACCCGAAGGAATTAGGTTTTTCTTGATGTCTAAAATTAACTGGAAAAAATAGTACTTGCCATGGTGGCTACCCCAAGTGAAAGCATCCGGATGCTTTTTGTGGCAGAAATTTTAACCGGTTCGATCTGTAGTATCCACATCAAGGAAGCCCACTGTTGCCGTGGCGCAACAGCCCACCCAAATGGCAGGACGGGGGTGACTGCTGCAGCACCGTCCCCTCCCGGGACCCCCATCCCACGCCAGGTCCCACTTTCACTTTTGGCTCGTCCTGCAGGTCAGGGCCAAGCACTCACCCCAAAATGGGCAACAAATCTCAGTCCTCAGCTACACTCAGCATTAAATAAAATCGCTTTCGATATCACAACAGCTTTCAAGTCAGCTGGCAAACTGTGGTTACACAGATCAGAGCGGTCACAGACGTGCCATTTGAGGCAGCACAAACACAGGAACTAAAACAAATTTTTACCGCACCATGTTGTGATAAACGGACGTCATATTAATTTCTGGAAACCTTCAGAACGGTACATGTAAATCTGAAAAATAATGCACTCCTGGAAAATGTAGGACAGTCGGGATGTGAGGTTAAGTTTTGTGACTTATAGCCAGCTGTAGTTTTATGCAGTCTTTGAGTTACATTCTATTTTCCTTGGGCTGCTGGTTACTGAGGCCTGCTTCCTTGTTGGCCAAAACAGTAAAAGGAGGGTGGTTCTCATCTTAAACCTTTCTGGGATTAAGCTGGTTTTTAAACAACAAAAATTGAAAATATTGGGGTAGGCATTTATCTCAAATTATTTGTTCTTCTTTTTCCCCATGCAGTCATACCCACAACTACCATTTCACACTCCTGAATCCTGCACAGCCTGAAGAAAGACTATTTAATGGTACCCACGCTATAGACAGACCTTCAAAGTGCCGTACCACCATCCGGTGCTGGTGCCTCAGGAAGCCCTATGTGATGGGCAGCCCAGTATGACTGCACAGCACAAGGAGTAACAAACTAGAGTTTTGTTACTCAAACACAGCACTAGGAGTAACAAACCAACACCCCAGCTTTAAGAAGCTCTTATACATTAAAGGCTAAATCTGTCCATCTGTCTACCAAGTAACTATGCTAAGATTACCACCGTGGCACTCAGGAAAACAGGCAGCTAGGAAGCCCTTGGTAAATTATATATATGTATATATATATATATAACTACCCTTTTATTAAATAAAATATTTGTATAGCTGAGATATTTTTGAGCCTCATGCTTCCATTCTCCACGAAGCCTTTACCTGGATATGCACATTTTCACGTTTTATTGTTAACATAGGATTTAAGGGCATATCTAAGGGTTTAGGCAGTGGAACTAGAAAGCTCTCCACGGACCATGAGGCGTTAGCTGCAGCTTACAGCAGCTGAGCACTGAGCCTTTGGAGTAAAAAGGGGATTGGGTTTACCTGGGGTAGCCTTCAAGCGCCAGCAGGGAGCAGTGCCATGGGGCATGGGTGGTCTGGCCCTGGTGCATCAAGTCCCAAGGGGTCTGGGGTCACATGGTGACCTGGGCACCTAGAGTTGCTGTATCATCTACATGTTGGTATGCCACCCCAGAACTTTATTTATTAAATAGCATCTTCGCATCTGTTCTTTTTGCACATCCTAAAATCCTCACATGACTTGAGAGGGCTGTTCAATATATGTGGCTTGGCACAAAATAAAAGCTAGAAAAGAAGATCTAATGCTCTCTTTTTTCCAAGACAGCCCTGGGTCAACCTCTACACT
Source organism: Numenius arquata (assembly GCF_964106895.1). NCBI lineage: Eukaryota > Metazoa > Chordata > Aves > Charadriiformes > Scolopacidae > Numenius > Numenius arquata. The sequence continues at coordinate 5,607,250 of NC_133588.1, read as the reverse complement.
TGTTCATTCGGGGTTTTTTCTGTACACCTTCCACTTGCAATCACCAGCCAGTGCTCTGGCATGGCCAGGCTGCTCACCCATGCGCTTGTGAGAGCAATTTCAGTGCAGAGATTTAAAGGCTGCTTTTGAAAACAGGCCTAGTAAGACTGATGCGTAATCTCCTCAGCAGGGCCAGGCAAAGCTCTTGCAAGCTACGGACGAGCACAAGCATTAGGCTAAATATCTTATAGATGTAATTTAAATACACCAGGGTTTCTGTGCAAGAAGACTGCGCTGGAGCACAAAGAGTGGGAGAGTCGGAGGTGGACGCAGTCTGCAGGCTTTGTAACTACACAATGCCCCGCTCCCTGCGGAGGGGACCAGATTTGTTTCACCTCTGCGCAGCTCTGAGAAGCCAGCTCTGATGGTATTAACGCCAGCTGCAGACAAAGCTGGGTCCCCTCACTCCCTGGCGGCGCCGGGTGGCAGCCAGCATGCACCCAGGAAGCGGGAGGGTGCGGGTCCAGACCCAGCCATGCTCTTGGTCCAACTGCTGGCATTTCCTTCAGCAGGAGTGAGGTGTGACCTTTCAAAAGGAGCTCGAAGGAGGTGAGTGGAGCCTCAGACACAGCTCCCATCCCTGCTGAGCAATGCAAGTGGAGAAGTCGGCAGTGGGGTACAGCCACCAGCAGCAGCGATGCCAGGCACCAGCACAAGCACCCACCCACCGTGAGCTGCAGAGAGTCCAGAGGAGAACAACAAAAACCATGAGTAGCTTAAAAACATCAGCTAGGAGGACAGGTTTAATGGCATGATTGTATTTGGTCTACAGGAGAAGAGGCTCAGGGAGGACACACTTACAATCTCCCTGGAGGTAAACGGTTTCGCAAAAAGGAGCAAACCAGTCCTGCTCCAGGTCCAGGGCGAGGATGATGCACTCTAACGGCAGCAAGGGAGATTCGAACCTGGCATTGAGGAAGAACTTTTCCATTAGAAGCACAGGAACAAGCCATCTCCAGAGACACTCCAGCTGTTTTCTCTTTGTTTGTTTTTCCCTACCAGGTGAGGCAAGGAGCTAGCAACAGTCTAGATATGCCTGTTCATGTTTCACAGTGGGAAGATGTACTGAGCTGTTCCCGAGATCCCCTCCAAACCTGTGCTCCTGTGGTTATCTGGTCCTAAAGCTTCCCAAATCCTTTCATGTCAAAGTTTATCAACACAACTGTTTGAGTTTTAAGTGGATAATCCGCTCAGCCCTGCCAAGCCAAGTAGTGCATTTCAGAGAGCTACAGGCTCCTCGTTTGGGAGTTTTTAAGACTGGCAGGTTCATGTGCTTTCTGGCTAAACAGAGTGGCAGAGACAGACAGCCCTGTGACGTGACAGCATCACCAGCAACGAGCTCTAGAGTCTACCTCACACAATTTACATTTACCTGCAAAATTTGGGTACAGCCTGAAGCAGCCAGAGCATCCCACCACCGCCTGCCAGGAGCCAAGGCTTTGTGAAAGAAAGGGATCCCGAGGTGGCTGGGAGGTCGCACACGCTCACAGGCAAACATGAGAAATCTGGAAAAGAGCCGATAAATCCTCCTCTGCGTAGACAGCAGGGTTTTCCATTTTGCCTTTGTAAGCTCCAGTAAACTGCCCCTCACACAGTATAAATGAGTGCGTTTTGGGGAGGATCACTGAAAATGAGCCGAGCATCTGGATCTCCCACAAGAGTCAACGGCAATCGCAGGCACTTGGCTCCTCTGGAAATGGACTGTGTTTTACCTTTACTCTTGTAAGGTCAAGAGGTTAACAGGGAAACCAAGAAGACAGTCCTTACACGCTCCAAAGTGCATTTACAACCTGATGGACAGGTAGTGGACAGAGGACTCCCAGCCTCTGGGTGCCTCCAGCCCCTGGGTGCCAGCAGAGGAGGAGCCACAGCCGTCACTGCCAGTGGTCCTGCCACAGTGGGGGAGAGCACGCTGCCCACCCACCCCAGCATTTCTTCCATCACGTTGCTGCTGTTCACAACTCGGTCCCTGGGCCAGCACGGCCATAGACCTACTGGGCACATCCTGCAGCTTCTTCTAGCCATGACAGATCTGTTCTAAAAGCACATTTCCTCTTTGCAGAACTGTTTAGTGGTTCTGAGTAATTATTCCCTGTGATACTATTTTCCATAGTTTTAAGAGCCAGTGATTTATTTTACTGCTGTCCATCTATTAGATTTTCATCTCCTTAGGAACACAAGTGCCGAGAAAGGAGATGGTGCAGACTCCCAGTGATTGTACATGAAGCATCGGCAATAAAAACTTGCAGCAAGTTTTCATTTTCTGCTTTCTTGAGCTAAGTTTCTGGAGAACTGACATCCATTTGTCAAAAGGCATTATTATGAAGCGATACCTATAAGCACTGATATTGACTTACTGTCTCTGTGAAATTTCTTCTCATCTCTTTCCAACAGAGCTGAACACAAAGCTGGCACTGTCTCCAGGGAGCAATTCAAATAAACTTTTAAGCTCATACCAATGCCCAATGCACCTCCTTCCAGGACTAGCAAGACTTCAAGAAACTCACTGGGAAGAGCTCTGCAAGTGCCGCTGCAGAGAGCTATGAGACATATTCCCCTCTGGTGCAGAGGGGATGCTGCTCTGGGGGCCATGGTATGACATCTGGGTGGTGGTCACCCAGGGGATGAGTTATTGCTTTCACCCACATGCAGATCTCCCAGGAAACAGCAAAACACTCTCTGCAGCACAAAAGCACCCTCTAAATTAAGAAATTGAGCTGAAAAGGGACGTAGCATTTCCAGGATCTGCAGCCAAAGGAGGCAACCACGCAGCAGAGGGCAGGGCTGGCTCACGGCACACAGGAGTGTATTTCCCCCCTTTTTCTGTTTGTCAGAGCAACCCAATACCACGGCAGAGGAACAGAAAGCCAAGAGCGGGGCAAACCTGAGCTTGTCATCTGCTTTGGGCAGGCCGGGCTAGGGCTAATTCAGGTGTGTAATGCCCCACTCCTTCTGCCATGTCCTTCTCTCGGACAGTGCGGGCAGGCTGCCGTCCCTGGCGGGCAGCAGCGGGGAGCCAGCGCACCCAGGCACCGAGAGCCTGTATTATGGAAATGATGGTCTGTGATTGTAGGCAGCCTCCTGCCACAGGGGCAGGAAAAGTTTTGGCTGTCTTTTCCCCTTGTCATCTCTGCCTGCCGTTATCCCTCCTTGCGCTGGAATAAGGAGGTCAGCCAGACCCACACAATTAGAGGAAATTGTATAAGGTTGACCTCGTACCCCGCCAGGTCCTTTCAAGCGTGGGCAGTCTTTATCAGTAGCAGCATAGAAAACACAGAAGAGATGTGCTTATAGGTGGGAGAATGAGATTGTTAAGACATTTTTTCCCTCACTCTCCACAAACTAAGATAGTACCTCTGCCACTTGGGTGAACTTAGGTTATTCCCACTCATATCTGGCAGCCCGTGGTTTCCTCCTTCATCTTGACTTCTGCTATTTTCATTCTGTGATGTCTGTACTTTTGCACTATTGGGAGTGGATTGTGTGTGGATCACTAACTTTTGGACAGGTCAGCTATCTCAGCCTGAGCACCACTAGATGGATACTAATAAGAGGAAACGAATACATCAAAGAAAATTCTCTCTTTTTCTCCTCATATCCCTCTCCCAGGCACGCTGCTTTCTTCTGCTCTTGTTGTTGCTGCCCTTTCTCGCTCTGCGTTTATGCTCTGATTTCTGCAGATGGTGCTGTACCAAGACGAAGTGAAGATTGACTTTTCAGGTCTGCTGGAACTACCCGAATGAGCCCGCGTGGAGCCTCCCCTTCAAAAGGGACGATGTAAAAGAGATAATGGATGCTACAAACCGCGCACAAAATTTAACAAAACAATTAGAGCCGTGGCTGTTAGGAGACGAGTGACGGCGCTGTGGGGAACGCATCGGCGGAGTGAGGAAGCGGCTGTTTGAAGGAGAGATCTAAACCCTGGAGCACACAGGGACCTCCAGTCCAATTAAGTCATTTGACAGCTGGATGTGGCTGTAGCTAATATTTGGCCCAGATGGATCTAGATAAGCATACCACGTTCATTGCTTCCTTGGCAGAAGATGAGGTGTAGGACCCCTCTAAGAGCTGAGCAATCACCCCTTCATTTTGCACAGCTTTAGGAGACCTGAGAATGGAAACCTGTGGTGGCTATAATAGTTTTTCCAGGGACACTGTCCAAACATAAGAACAATTCCCCTTTATTTGTAAGTGATGGAAGCTGGTACAGGACATGGCTGACCATTCATTCATAACAAGCGTATACTTGCCCTACCTGCCAATAGACTGTATATAACTCAACCAAGTCACACTAGTGAGTAGGTCACGTGGAAGTTTTGGGGACCAGAGTCTCTATGGCCACACTGATCACAGCTGGAGACATGCATGTGTCTCAGCTGCACTGGCATAGCTGTCTCTGAAGGCCTAAAAAATTTGGCCACCAAAATCTTTGCTACCGATTGCAATCCCTGAAAAGGAATTGCTGCAGCCTGACTGCCGGGCTGGCTCACAACAGCTGCAGTTCGGAAAAAACATCTCTTCACCAGTAAAAGGAGTAAATCAGATTTGGAATCAGCAGGATACAATAAATAGGGATTCCCAAAACACAGTTTCTACTGCACCCACACTTTGAGAACTTCCAGGCCAAAAAGCAAGTATCTCACCTGACAGATGACTACGCTGGGTGAGAGCTCTTGTTTCTGCTGCACTGGCAGAGAGACCAGGCTCTAAAGCAGAGAAATTTGGTGGTTTGGAATTCAAAGTGATTGGGCCCTGGAATCTTTGTGGGAGTCTACCTGCATCAGGACTCAGTACACCCCCCCAAAGCAGTTTGGGTTACCTTCTTTGGAAACACATGAAGTCAAAAACACGGCAAAGGTCTGCCAGGCCACTGAGCATTTGCTATGGCCTGGGGAGCAGGGTGGCAAATCCGCTGATTTTCAGCAGGGGAGTCAGTTTGTGGGGTAGCTAAGGACGCACCGAACGCTTGCCTAACTCCTTCCTGATCTCCTGCCTATTTTTATTTTTTCTTCCCCATTTTAAGCATCAGTCATAGAAAGTACATCCCAAAACCCCATGCCTGTGCTGATCAGCCGGTCACCAGCTCGTGCTGTGGCCACCTGCCATCACCCGCTTCAGCAAAAAGGCCCGGCAGCCCCAGCCTTTGCTCCGTGCTCTCGGTTCACATCTGGGTTTCCAAATACATGTTTCATACAGTATTTCAAAGACTAAACACCAGTCACCTCTGACACCATTTGCTTTTAAAACCTAATTTGATATTTGTATGTGGGGCTGTACTTTCCCTGGTGGTTGTACCAAGAAATTATAGTAGATTTGAATTTTTCCAATACGAATATTTTTCCTGAATGTTTTCTGCTAGCTCAAAAGTAGCACATAGGGGAAAAAAAGCAACAAAAAAAATCAAAATCCTAAAGACACCAGATCAGGAAACATCCTCCCACATGGCAGGATGCTCCCACCCTTGTGTTGAGGAGCTCACAACCACCTGCAGCAGATGTCTCAGCCCAGCCATCTTCCTTCAGTCATGATCAGACACTACTATTGCACCAAGTGTGAAATCAGGATACCACAGTTCATTGAAGAAGGTGGTGTCAACAGCACTGGTGGAAACTTTTCCACCTCCAAAATTTTTCTGTGCACATCAACCCTTCCTGCCCAAAGCAGGGAGGTCAATACTGGTTTCCAAACATCTTTGGTGAGAGATGAGGCACATAGAGATGCGCAACCTGAAATGATTTCAGTGCAGGTGTCAAGAGAGATCTTGCAAGGACTGGATCTCAGATGAAGAACCACTTTGATTCCAGCAGCACCTGCAGGAAGCATGGCCGGCCTCGGCTGTCACCACGCTGCCAGGTCAGGCTGCTGGCCACCACAGTCCCTCATTACCCAGGCAGAGACAAGCCAAAATTGATGAAAACAAACCCAGACCACTTTGCCCCAAAGCAGCATAGGAACACCAGTATGTTCTGTGTGCCACTGTGGCCCCTCTGGGGAAGGGACATCGAGGAGCAGGAACACAGGAGTGTTCCCCACTGCAAGGAGACTGAGATTTGCCTGGGATTTGCCGCCATCCGACTGAGCCACAGGTCGCCATTTCCTGCAGTCATTTTTGGAGGAATTGGCTGTCTCAGGGCTGCCCATAGGAAGCCCCGGGTCTCCCACTGAGCCCCTGCAGCAGCACAGCCCTCCCACCAGCCCATGCTTGGCCACCCCCGCGTCTCCGAGCTCACCCCGTTTGCTAACATCCCCATTAGCTGGTAATGACTAACATTTAGAAAACATATTTCCTCCCACATGGTTCCAGAGGGGTTTGCAAACTGAGCGACAAGAGCTCAGTGCAGGGACTGCTCTGCTCTCTGGGGCGATGCGCCACGGCGGCTCCAGGGTGCACCAAAGCCCAGGAGAAGCCCCACCACCAGCAATGCTGTGGGACAGTGGTGATGCCAGCAAGGGGCTTGGCACTGGGGAGAGAATCCTGCATGCAGAGCTGCCCCTGCAGGGGAAGTAGCACCCAAACCAGGCCAGCATCTCCCAGGCATCAGTGGTCGCTGGGGTCCCCAGGCAGCGCTGCATCCTGGCGTGGTCAGTGGCTGGTGGGTGATGGATGCCCAGTGACCACCAGCACCATGGGGAGCTTTGCGCTACTGTCACCCACTGCCCCACACCTGCTGTGGGGGCCAGGAGAGACGGCGAGACAACAACCGTGACAAACTTCTGCTACTTTCCTAATTTTCTAAATGTCCAGCCATTAAGCGTTTATTTCAAATTCCTTGCCACAGAGTCATTACGCATTCAGGTGGAGAGGAAAGTGAGCTCCGCGGGAGGCTGACAGTAATTCTGCATTAGTTAAGCATTAGCTGACAGATGTACAAAGCAAAGCCATTACTCCCGTCAGCCACTCTGCCCCGACTCCTGTCCCTATTGTGGGGCTCCTCCAACCAACAGCTTCAGAGTGCCACATAAACGTGGGGACGAAAGCCCGACAAGAGGGGGGATCAGTTGTAATTAGAGATGAATGAAAGTGGGGGAAGGAATTTTTTTTTTTTCTGGAACGCAGTTGGCAAAGTGTTACCATTGCTTCAACAGAAAAGCACTGAAATAAATAAATGCAATGTCGTGGATACAAACCTTTTTGAATGCACACAGGCCATTTAGAGTGGGCATGCCAGAAGTAATGCTTACATACACTTCAGGTTGCTAAGTATTAAACAAATTTGAATTTATTTGAAATTCAGCCCATTAGTAATGATACTGTAAAACCACAAGAACTCCCTAGAAAATTTGGCCTCCAAATAGCTTTGACTAAATCACTTACTACATACTAATCACTAAGTACTATTAATAGGAAAAGAAATGCATGAAGAGATCACTGGGTACAGCCAGGATCCAGAACTGTATAAAAGATCAATACTGCTTTTCTGCGGAGTAAACTTTAAAAACATTAAATATCTAGAAAATCAATGCAAATTACAATTCCCTATGATTACTGTTGTTGGGTGCAAAATCAAAGATACATGGAGCAAATAATTAATTCTCTGTAGCATTTCTGTACCCCTCCATCATCAGCCCGTCTGAGCCTCACACAAGCCTGAGCACCATCCCATCACCAGAGACCCCACGGTTCAGAAACAAGCTCAGAGCTATCGGGAAGAAATTCCACTGCAGTAGCAAAATCAAGCTGGTGTCTCACACAAGTTCTTGTCTGACAGGCAGACCAAGTCTCAGACAAGTCCTTCCTATCTCATACTATTTAACACAAAATTATGTCCAGGAACTTAAATAGCATGTTATAAAGTTATTAAGGATATAATAAGCCAAAAAAACTTCAAGGCCCTCTATTCTTGCTGTTTACCAGATGACGTTCATGTTAAAAGCTTTTACACAAGCAAGTCCAAAGATACACTGAGAACAGGACCCACGCTCCCTGTGTGTCAGTCCGCGTGAAGTCCCCTGCAAGCACAGAAAATAAGGTTCAGGAAGAATTAAAATTTACCACACTCTATGATCCTGATGAGACTCAGCTGAATATTTATTTTCATACATCTGAACAAAATCTGCTGAAGTTTCAGTGCAATTAAATCCCCCCAGTGCTAGTTCTTGCTATTTTTGCCCCCAATACTGTCGCTGCCGTGCAGTTTCAGTCCTTTCCCTCTCTGTGGACGGACCATGGCAGCAGTGATGATGTTTCCCTTAAACACACCTCAGAACAGCTTTGGTCTGCTTTTAGTTCCTTCCACAAACGGGCCATACGAGGAGAGGGAAGCGAGGATGGCGGGCACAGCACCACGAGCAGGAGGTGCCTCGACGGCCGTGTGCACTTGAGCCCCCCAACAGCACCAGGCTGCCCACAGGGCCGCTTTGGGGGTACTCTGCCCCAAGTCCAGCAGCTCAAGCCACACCTAAAGTTTAATTCACTTTCCGTAAACTAAACTAATAGCAGAGAAGAAAAGAACAGTGAATTTTGAGAACCAAAACCCTCCTATTGCATCTCTTCAGTTTTAAATTTAAATCTAATTCATAGATGAAAGACCCTATAAGCCCATCGTTCCTGTTAGGATCCGCATGGAAAGGCACAGAACAACAAAGGTCACACCTGGCAGAGTTTCTAACAGTCCTGCGGTGCTTCTTGCCCAACGCACGAAGCCTGTCTTACCTTCTCTCTCTCTCCCACCTTTAACTACTTTGGACATCACCCACCTTTTAATGACTGGCTTCAATATTTTATTTGCCCCATACCGCTTTCTGTTAAACCATCCTTTATCATTTCCCTCCTGCCCGTTATACGTTCCCCCTTAATAAATTATTAAAGCATGTGTTTAGATCATAGAAGCAAAGAAATTAGATTACATTGATCCAAGGCAATTTTCTCCTACATTGTTTCTCCATGAAACAACATCCCCACCACGCTTCATTCACGTCGGACCTCATCATCAAACTCTTGCCTCCAACATTTTCATTAGCTCAGCATGTGGCTAAGCTGGGAGATGGGCGGGCACAGGGCAGGGGACACCCTGCATGGAGAAGATGCCCAGGGGCCGGCACGGCCGCATCCCTGCTGGGCAGGTGCTTTGTAAGAGGAAAGTGCAGACCCCCCACAGAGGGGGTTATCAAACTTGAGAGGGGGTATTTCCTCCTCGTTGCATTCTTTTTCTCTTTGGCAGCATTTTTCTTAAAGAAGAGACTAGACGGATTTTTAATTATTTTCAAGACTTTCCTGAAATATGAATGTCTCCGTACAGCCCTGCGTGCTGTCCCGGGCGGCTGCGGTACCCTCCCAGGGACAGTGTGTTGCTGCAGGCCCGTGATGGTGGTGGCATAACCGTGTCACACGTCACTGCAGCAGGGACATGTAGCAGTGGAACAGGCTCCCAAATGCAAATGCATTGGGAAGAGATTGTAGGGAACTTCGACCCATTTTTACACATCAACAAAAAAATTTTAAACTCCCCTGGCCCTCCCCAAACCTGGTCCTTCTGCAAAACACTCCAGTTGTAACATCCTCTTCTGTCACTTTTCACTGAATTTCACTGAATTTTTAGAGTTGGAAGGGACCATAGAGATCATCTAGTCCAACTCCCCTGCTAAAGCAGGGTTGCCCAGAGCATGTCAGAGCATGTTACTCAGGACTGCATCCAGGCGGGTCTTGAAAATCTCCAAAAAAGGGGACTCCACACCCTCCCTGGGCAGCCTGTTCCAGGGCTCTGGCACCCTCACTGTGAAGAAGTTTATTCTCATATTTGAGTGGAACCTCCTATGTTCCAGCTTGTGCCTGTTGCCCCTCGTCCTCTCACTGGCAACCACTGAAAAGAGTCTGGCTCCCTCCTCCTTCAGCCCACCCTTCAGATACTTATAAGCATTGATAAGGTCTCCCCTCAGCTTCTCTTCTCCAGACTAAAGAGTCCCAGCTCTCTCAGCCTTTCTTCATAAGGGAGATGCTCCAATCCTTGAATCATCCTCGTTGCCCTTTTTTGGCACAACAATTTAATTCCAAACAAAACACCCAGAGAAGTGTCCTGCAGGGTACCACAGATAAACACTACCAGCACCAAAACCAGCCTGCGCCTCCAGGGAGCTCGTCGTTCTGCCGTCAGGAGGGGTCGAGCTACCCCATCCCACAGGGAAAGGCTGTGACTGGTAGGACCGCTGGGGCCCACCGACTCTTTCTGCACGGGATGGGAGCCCATGCGGGTGCTGAGGAGCACAGCTGAGCGCAGCGCTGGCTCCAGAGCAGGGCCCTGCCCTGCTGGGCTAACTGCAGACGATGCACATCAGAGGCAAAAACTGTTTAAACAACCCGCCGCTGTGGGGAAATTCATCTAGATCCAGCTCAGTGTATTCAAAGCAGAATAACTATTTCTGACCAACTGAATCCATTATCATCCTTATTCCAAGCTCTAAAATTAGCCCAGGCTGAAAGTACCGATGAACACTAACATTAATCAGGTAACTCGGTTTGTGCCTAAGCACAGGAGGTGACTTTGCACACCAGTGGGATGGGGCATTGTTTTCCACAGTAAGAAACTATTCCACTTCTGAGGGGATGCAGTTTCCCAGGGCAGACAGACCCAGGACACTGGCATAAGGTGCCATAAAAAAACCTGCTGTTTAATTGCTGTTGAATTTAGCAAATCTTTCAGTAGTATATTTGGGAGATTCTTAGCAGACGAGCCAGCCTATGTTTGCTACATGTTCTCACAGCAAATCAAAGTAATGCACAATTTTCTACAGGTTCTGTAATGTCTTGGTGGGTGCAGTATCTTCTGCACAGTTTTTTGTTTCTGATTTGGGGCGTTTGCTTGTTCTCAAAACTCAGAGGCAGCTGGCAAAGAGCATTTCCCTTTCTGACTCAAATCTATTTCAATGTCTGAATGGAAATTTCCACCCTTTTTTAACCAAAATTTTGATTTCATTACATGTCCTCTTATAAATGCCCCAGGTAGGAAGCCGAACAAAGAAACAGCAAGGAAACCCAGAAACAACTTTCTGCCCCTGTCCTCCCCAGTTCAGCTACAGGAGCTTTCAGTGGCAGAACAAAGACAGAGCCCAGATGCAGAGGTGGAAGACCTTTGATTTTCCCCAGATAAGACAACTGAAATCAAAACTCCTGTTTTAATCAAGAAAGTGAGGGCTGGTGATTTTCCTAGCCTTATGGTATTACTGAGCCCTCTTGTGCTTCTTGTTGCCAAACGTGGGTGCGGGCTGGCCCGGGGGTGCAGCCCCCCACAAAGCTGCTTCTCTGTCCCCTGCCTGAAGGCTGCAGCCTCCGTCCCCCCACCCGGCTCTCCCCCGTTGCACCCTCTGACCCACCGCACACAGCCCTGGTTGTTCCGATTGCTGCTCTCAGACATACGGGAAGAGGATTGTGCGAGATAGATACCCCTCAGTCTGGGGAAGAAAGTCCTCCGTCACGCACCTCCACTTTTCCTTTCTCATCTTTCCTTAATCATCTGCCAGAACAGGCTTCATACCAAATGGATAAAAACAGCGTAAAATGCGGTACCTATACGGGTATCAGCGAAATGATCGAGAACTTCTAGCATATTGTTTTGACATAAACGCCATCCCGACCTAGCTGAGCAAGGCTCAGTACACAATATCTTAATTTCTCTTCTTGCTTTTTTTCCTCCTTTCCCTCCCTCCTTCCTCTCGATGAAGACTTCCAGAAGCAAACTCCCACCTACAGCGCCGCGTACCCTGCAGACCCAGCCCTCCCCTGCTCAACCTTCCCCCCCCCGCGCTCTCTGCTCCCCCGACCGACCCCTGCCCGCACGGACCCCCCCCCTTCCAACAGCCCTGCCGGGAGAAATAAACCTTCAAACCGCGCGATTTAAGCCCATTCCGGCGGCTCCGCCCTGTCCCCCCTCCCCGGCCGCTGCCACCCGGACCCCGGGGGCGGCTCCGCCCCCCGCCCCGCGCTCCCCGGTGCGCCGCTGCCCCCTGGCGGCCAGAGGCGGCGCCGCCGCCCGGCGCTCCCCGCCGAGGCGGTGCGGGAGGGGGGGACCGCCCCCGGGAGAGCGGGATTAACCCTGCCGACACCGGCACCGCTCGGCATATCCTGGGAAGGGAGAGGCTCGGGGGGCCCGGGAAGGAGGCGCAAGGAGCCGGGATCTCCCCTTTGTCCCGCTGCGAGGGGGTTTCCCCCTTCCCCGGGGCTGCGCTCGGGGGGGTCCCAGTTCACCCACGGGTGGTCGCTGGGTTTCACACAGGTTATCTGTCTCACCATAGAATCATAGAATGGTTAGAGTTGGAAGGGACCTTAAAGATCATCGAGTTCCAACCCCCCTGCCACGGGCAGGGACACCTCCCACCAGACCAGGCTGCTCAAAGCCCCATCCAGCCTGGCCTGGAACACTTCCAGGGATGGGGCATCCACAGCTTCTCTCAACAACCTGGACCAGTGTCTCACCACCCTCACAGTAAAGAATTTCCTCCTAATAACTAATCTAAATCTCCGCTCTTCCAATTTAAAACCATTACCCCTTGTCCTGTCACTGCATTACCAGCAACAGCCAAGACAACTCTGCATCTCTGGGCTTTCTCAAACCCCAGAAGTAAAGCTGAGCCCACCAGGTGCTGCTCCAGCCTGAGAACGCTCTCAAAAACTTTTAGAACATCCCTCAAAGTTTCCCATTTGTCCCATGGAGCCCCTGAGAGCTCCCCTTCACTTTAAAGCCACAACATTCCCAACCCTCACCACCCCTTCCCACAAAGCTGGAAAACTGGTCCCGGGGCCCCTTTGAGCAGGTCGGTCAGGGAAGCAGAGCTCAGAGAGGTTTGTGGGTGAACAACTTAAAAAGTCACGGAGCAGAGCTGGCTTAGAAAGGGCTGTTTCCCCCTTCCCTCACTGCTTTGGGACCCAAGGCATGTGGCCTCACTTGGAAGGAGAACATACAGGCACCGGAGGAGCTGCTCAGCAAGCTCAGGAGAGGTGTGACACCCCGGTGGGAAAGGCAAGGAGCTGCAGGCGAAGGGGCTAGCTGTGATTGCTAACCAACGGCAGGAGCAATTAATAACACCACCTCGGCTACTGCCGGGGACGTAAGCCCAGAATCCTTCGATCGCCTACTCTGTTCATTCATCAGGATGACTTCTCTAAAGCAATTAACCCCTTGGAGCTCTAGACTGTAGAAAAAGCATCAAAGCAGCAAACGTATCAATAGCGGTTTCTGCAAGTCCCTGAGACAACAGAATTTAAAAAAAAAAAAAAAAAAAAAAAAAAAGTGGTTGATTCAACAGGTAAACCCCTGGAACTTGGGGCACGTTGCATCCTTGTCAGCAAGGGTAAAGAGCCTCCCAGTTATTAGATGTCTTTCCTCTGCCGAGGCTGCCTGGACACTCGTATCACATCCAATCATCTTCTTGCGAGAAAAATCAATCTCTTAAAACTTAACAGCATGAGGCTTGTTTTCACAGCCACGGCTCGTTTCTCTGGTCTCTAATAGGCTCCCAATGTATCTCCAAATCCTCCCTAAAATATGGACTCAAAACAGGTAATTCCAGTGTTTGTTGGTTGTTTTTTTTTTTTTCCCCTCTGAAAACAGCCCCAGTAAAAGTGTTCTTCCTTCTCCTAAGGGAATCAAAAGAAAAATAAGCCATGCAAGGGTTGTATTTATTTCTTTCACGGCGGCACAGCGCTGAGTTTTCCAGCTACAGCCCCAAAGCACCGTCTCCCACCTGAAACACAACTTGCCGCCTTTGTACCCAGATGTGCAGCAAGAGCCAGCTCTTGCCTTCGGCTGTGTTTGCTGATTGAGCCCGCTTAACCAACAGAGACAGGCAGAAACAAAGTCTTTGTTATTTACTACCTTGCTGCTGCTTCGCTGTTTGGAAGTTTCACCAGGAAAAAAAAAAAAAAAAAAAAAGGGGGGGGTGTCTATCACTTAGAAGTGCTCAATCTAGGGTGGACGGGCTGTGCTTGGCTTGATGAACCAACTCCTCCCGCCCACGGCCCGTCTCTGCATCCCACCTGTGCGCACAGTTGTCAGCAGCAGAAATTTCAGCAAGATTTAACCCAAGAGCCTAAATGATTTCAGCGAGAGATGAAGAGGACGGAAACCTCACGGCTTCCAGGAGAAGCAAGTGATCTGCTTGTTGCAATCTCAGCGTAGCTCACAAGAGGCAGCAGATACATTTCCGAGGAGAGTTTCTATGTCCATTCATCCCGTTTGCTTTATGTGCCTTGCTTCAAGGCATCTAATTGGTTTACACAAACTTACACAATCTAGCACTCTTCCCTCCAAAAGTCAGAGGGAAGACCCAAGCAGATTTCACTGAATTTCACTGAATTTTTAGAGTTGGAAGGGACCATAAAGATCATCTAGTCCAACTCCCCTGCTAAAGCAGGGTTGCCCAGAGCATGTCAGAGCATGTTACTCAGGACTGCATCCAGGCGGGTCTTGAAAATCTCCAGAGAAGGGGACTCCACACCCTCCCTGGGCAGCCTGTTCCAGGGCTCTGGCACCCTCACCGGAAAGAAGTTTCTTCTCATATTTGAGTGGAACCTCCTATGTTCCAGCTTGTGCCCGTTGCCCCTTGTCCTCTCACTGGCAACCACTGAAAAGAGTCTGGCTCCCTCCTCCTTCAACCCACCCTTCAGATACTTATAAGCATTGATAAGGTCTCCCCTCAGCCTTCTCTTCTCCAGACTAAAGAGTCCCAGCTCTCTCAGCCTTTCTTCATAAGGGAGATGCTCCAATCATCCTCGTTGCCCTTCTCTGGACTCTTTTCCAGTAGTTCCCTATCCCTCTTGAATTGGGGAGCCCAGAACTGGATGCAGTATTCCAGTTGTGGCCTCACCAGTGCAGAGTAGAGGGGGAGAATGACTTCCCTCGACCTACTGGCCACACTCTTCCCTATGCAGCCCAGGATTCCATTGGCCTTCCTGGCCACAAGAGCACACTGCTTGCTCATTGTCATTTTGCTGTCTACCAGGACCCCCAGATCTTTCTCTTCAGAACTTGACTCCAGCAGGTCCACTGAACTGATGTCACTGAACTGTTCCACAGCTGGTTTAGCACTGAACCGCATAGGAAATTCCTACTAAATAAAGCAATACAGTAAAGAAATAGCACAACTAAATAAAGCAATACAGTAAAGAAATAGCACAACTAAATAAAGCAGTACAATGATGATTTCTGTTTGCTTTTCATACCCTAAGAAGCCTCACACAGCTTTATGGATGCAGGACAAAGAGTTCAGGCGTTAGGACATGCCTGAGCTGAAGGTGTGTTGTCCACCACGAGGTCTCTTCAACACCCACATGTACGGCATACTCTCCGATTACAGGATGGCATATTTAAGTAAAGACACACCACTTCTCTAATTGAGTAACTATCTATTTGATAAATGCAATGCATCATTTTGTTTACCATCAGGGGGTTCTTTACTACAGGGAGTATAACTAAGGGAGCGCCTTCGGACACCACCCAGCATTTAGCACACACTGCACGCAGCCTCCTGTTTCCTCCCGCTTTTCTCTGATGTTTGTCCCTTGTCACTGAGGTCAAAAGAGGCAGAGGGTTTGGGGTACCCATTGCCAGCATACCAAATTGGGTGAAGCAGAGAAATCCTGACACAAACAGGACCCAGTTGCAGACACTTTTTACATGGCTTGCCTAAAGTTACACGGAAAAGCTGCGACAGGCAAGAACTTCAGGAAGAACATCGTGATTTGGGGGATCTCTCAGCTCTCAGGCTTAACAGCCTTAGAGGATTAGAGTCTGTTGCTGACTTCTGCAACACCCTCTGCCTTTATTACATGAGGCAGCTTTGATTTTAAAATGCCCCAGATATATCTGAGACTAACATCCTATGCATGAAAGTGAACAATAATCAAACACAACAGAATACAACCATAACGAAGGAATATAGCATCATTGGACACATCAGGGAAGTGATTGAACCAGAAACTCAGTTCAGCATCTTCGAAATAGCTGATATTGCAGCTTTAGCATTGTAAATGGAGCCCCAATACATAAAACCAGCACCAAACAAGGGTTACATACCTTAAATCAATGACAACTCAACAGTTCTCAGTTACTGAGCTTGAGCCTAAGATTTACCCAGGAAATCAGGAATTATAATTACAGGGGATGCCAGAAATTTGCAGTGAGCATTTCTGAATGACTAGTTCTCACTGAAGGGATATTAAGAAGCTGCTAAGACATCAAAGTAGCTTAAGTACTGTCAAGCCAACACTGTACATCCTTTCATTCATAACAGACCTGTGAATGGAATTTTTTTTCCCTCTACACATTCCACTTACGCTCCCAACAGTGTAACATCCCATTAAACACTATAAAAGGATGATGAGGAAGAAGTACCAAAGAGAAAAATACCCAATAAAATACATAATTTTACAAATATCATCAGAAAGCTTACAACACACAAATAAGCACAAAAGAAAGGATAAGGGCTTTAGGCTCACATCATTTATTCAGCCCACTGGCCAAGGAAAACCAAGCACCATGTAAGTAACTTACTATCACAAGAGGAAACATCTTCTTGCCTGGTACCCACGCAGCACTCCCATCTTTAGGAAAACTCGTTAAAACAAAAATAAGCAAACTAAAAATATATCAAAGTATTTGTATATGTCCAACCCTAAGTATCACAGGTAACTATGAAAAAACAGTTTGAGAAAGAATACAGAATTAGGAAACGCTTAAAAGAACTATAGCTAAAACATGAAAACAGTTAACCATCAAGCTTTCATCATGATATACTCAGTCACTAAAGCAACAGCACTCATCACTCAGCAATTAACAAGCCAACCAATGTTTGTATTTTTCAACACATCTGTTGCAAAGACCAAAGTTTACTACCACCATATCACAGACTGGTACATAACCCCCAGCCTCCCTACTCACGCTCTGCATTCGGAGAACACCAGAAATCATCTTCATAAACCAGTAACTTCTCTTTCTCAATCCCACAGCTCATGAGAGTGCTTGAGGGGGACTGAGCAGACACGTTTCCCCACAAGACCTGGGCATCACAAGGCATGGACACAGCTAAGCCCACTGTGCCCAGGTTTTACACGCAGCCTTTTAACAATACACACAAGCAAAACTGCATTAATTGCAGCCTGCTTTTGCAGTATATAAATTACTTTAGATAAATGCCTCATGAAGAAGCTCTTACCTGCAGCAGGGCCCTGCTCCCAACACACTGCTGGCTGCCCTGCCATGTGGAGCAAATGAGCTGCCACCCCGGCCCGAGGGTCACCTGCCCATCGCTAGCTGCCAGCTGGTGAAGCAACAGCATAAAAGAAAACACAGCCGAAGGGAGCGGTGTGCTTTCCTCCCTGGTCTGCAGTGGGTAGACAGTTCACCACGCTCAGTTTTCCCATGGAAATAAAAGCAGCTACTGGACTCTCTGCAGCACTTTGATCTGCTCAGGCAGGAAAGCGGGTTCAGGTGCCTCTTTGCCCTCCACGGCTCGTGTCCAACTCCCAGGCTCCTGGTGACGGGCTGGCGGTGAGAGCTGTTGCCCCCCAGCAGCTCCCACCAAGCGGGGAGCTGGGGCAGCCTCCCGCGCTCCTCTGCCACACCTGAGGTGCATGGCACTTCGGGAAGCATCACACCGATACACAGCCGCGACGACGGTACACTGCAAGAAGTTGTTATATGCCCCCAAATAACATGTTTTAAACGAGGAAGTCCCTTTCTCTTGCCTGGGTTACTCACGCTGTACCAGGCCTCTGCAGAACGGCTACAGCTCAACAGCAACGTTTTCGTTTACTCCAGATGACAACATTTAAGTTCAAAAGCAGGTCAGAGCAGCACTGGTGCTCATCTGAAAAATACTTTAAATCCAAGTTTTCTGTCAGAAAAGTAAATCCAGCTAAAGATGTAAGAGTGCAAGATGAAAAATACAGTGCCTTTAAAATATATCACCACATGAGCCCCGAGGACATCTAAATCAACGGTAGTACTGGTGATATGAAAAGCATTCAATAATTCAAGCACTCTGGGCCATATGTCAGCCTTAACTACAGATGAAAGTTATCTTTCCTTTTTCTACTTGATCACTGGAGCAGGATTCTGGTTAAAAATCTCATCTGATACATTTTCTTCTTTGTAACAGAGGACGTAGGCCTCAAGTGAGCGCTGCACAACTGAGCAGTTTGGAAAATAAACAGCAGATTGATCAAAGGACGCATTGAGAGTCATCAGATGTCCATGACACGTCTCCTGCGGGCCCCTGACATGGGCCAAACTGCATATTTATTCCCATCCTCAGGCATAATAATGAAGTTTTGAAGACCAGGAGACAGGCAACTGGTAAAGGTCCAGTCTTTTCCACCCGCATGGCCTCCGCAGGCCGGCTGTTCCACACAGCCCCACGCACAACCCGTAGCTCTGAGGCGAGCTGAGAAACCTCCAGGAGCTCACAGGTGACTAAAAAACAAGCGTTGAAAACGGCTAAGCAGGAATTGGATCTCCCTCCTTCACTTTTCACAACCAGCAGCCCTGCCCCACAGCTGAGGAGAGGCCTCCCCCGGGGGCGGCAGGCCCAGGGACGGCCCTTCACCTGGGTGACAGAGCCACTAGCCCCTTCTTCCCTACATGAAGTGGCACCAGCTCTTTTAAAATGCTGGAGGACTTAAATATTTACCTGGTCAAGGTTCAGTTTGCCTTTTTTTTTTTTTCTTTCTTCCTTTTCCTCTTTACTCACCTGTATGGTGCTGCACATGATCACTCTGTTCTCGCATGCTCCCCAGTACAATGAACAATTGTTAAGGACCATTGGCCTTTTTAACCAATTTAAAATTGAGCCTTACTTCACCCAAACACCTCATTGAAGGAGAAACAAGCATTTTTTTTTTTTTTATCTGTCTGTAATAAACTGTAAGGCCACTTCTGAGAGTCTGCAAGTAGCAGGTTAATGAAAGAAGTATCTAAACTACTTTAAGCTGCTCAGAAGTTTCCTCAGGAAAATAAATTCAAAGCTCACAATTCATTTAGTTGACAACATTCTCCAAGGCTTGGGCTTTTGTGTTTTGTGTGTGTGTTTTTGTTGCTTGTTTGGGGGTTTTTATGCTGTATTTAAATGAGTGACATTTCAAACATGATTCCCTTTGTGCACAGGCATACTGAGTTTTGGGTTTTATTTTTCCTCTAATCTCACATGGATAAGGGTACTGACTTAAACCTAATCCTCTTGAGAAGTAAGCATCCACAGAAATGCCCTAATTGTATCCAAATGAGGGTGTAAACTGGTTTTGCCTTGGTTATGGCCCTTGGATTTCCTTTCACATGTCAAGTCAGAGGCTCGAGCCGACTCCTAAAATGGCAACATAGCACCTCTTTCCACTTTCTTTTACATGCTTTATTTCTGTTCTTCCCAGTGCAGGCATGTACCTCTTTCACTCTTTATTCCCACAGGATGTGTCGTTTCAGCACCTTCCCCAGAAGAGGAGGGACGAGGTGCCAGCAGGACCTGCTTCATCCCTGCGTGCCAGGGCAGCACTGCAACCGCTCACCCCTGCCTTCGAAAAGAGAGATTTTACACCGCAACAGATCACTCTTTAGCAAAGTTCAACTCAAAACCTCAACCTCAAGTGTTAAAAAAGAAAACCCCTTAAATGATACAAGTTATTACATTTAATCCCTTTGGGGGAAGCGGGGAATGATTTTGTGATTAAGGACCCGCAGCGGGGCTCAAGAGAATTAGTTCTCAATTCCGGGCTCTGAAACAAGTTTCCAGGTTCCCCTGGGAAAGCCTGTGCCATCTCCTGTCTCACATGGACACCAGCAGGGGAATTTACAAGCACATGCAGCCCCCAGCATTGGAGCATCAACCGCCAAATAAATGCAAAGGTAGGAATGAGGTGGGACTAGTTAACTATCCAAAGAGGGCACTACCATTAGACTATCACTTACCACAGAAGTCATATTTACATTTTTAAAAACAAATATTAGAAGGAGTCTTGAAAAAAATACTAAGTTACCTTATTACTTACTCTTGGGCTGACAGCTACTTCCTAATGGTTTTAGCTAATGCTTTAAGTGAATGAAAAAAAGCTGCAAGATAAAAATAAGCTGGCAGGCCTTGCAGAAAGACACCACTTAGGTCTCGAGCACAGGACTATTTTCCACAGTTTGCACTGCAGGGAAATTTTGGTCAATTAAGATCTATAGTTGGTATTGTTTCTTGGCAAAATTAAATTTATGAATTGATTTAATTCATAGAATGAACAAATTCAATAACGAAAACTTATCTGACAACATGAGTTATGACAGAGCTAATCAAGCAAGCACTATCAGAAAAACATAACACTGAAGTCACCGTGTAACCTTCTAGACAGCAAAGTGCTCCACTACGCAACTCACAGTGAAAGCACTAGACAGCTTGTCTTGCAAAAAGTAAGAACAAAAAGATTTAATTAGTCTGATATACTGATAAGCCCACATCTTTGTCATAATTCTTCAACTATTCACTATCAGCATAAATTTTCCCCTACAATTATGGAACACAGCTGTCATACACCCATACAAGAAATATATAAAATTAAAACTACTTCCCATTCTTAAAGACATTGCAGTCATTGAAAAATTTGACTCCTTTCTGAAAAAGCACTGTGCCTATCAGGGTTGCAAGTAATATCCATGGTGCATTTAATGCATTACAGAAGTTACTTTCAGTAACTTAGTGTGCTTCACATATATCTAAACTATTTTCTCTAAGTAATTGCCCCTTTCAGAAGGTAGAAAAATCCACACAAAGTTTCAAGATTGGTGTTTGACATTGTTTCCTTATGTTCAGTCTATAAGCAATAATTTAACCTTGATGTTAAGTATTTTTGCAGAGCAGCCACTATTTATTTTGCATAAATCCAAGTATTAAATCCAAGTAGACTTAATATTTCAGCAGAATGGCTGTTAAAAGTATTTTTTAAATCTGTTATTTGATTGGTTTGTATGTACCTACAAATTAAGGTGGTTCTTCACATTAAATTTACTTAACTGCTTTTCTAACTACAATTATTTCAATATTTTCCTTAATCTTTTTCCACTATTAAAACTTGAAGTTATAATGGAAGTGTAAACAGTTGAAAATACAGAAAACCCCAAACTCAAGCAAACTCAATATTCAAGAGATCAATATAAAACTGTTTCAAAGCTGTCAGTTATTAGGTGAGCAAGTAACACCAGTAGCTCTGGTTGATGCTAAAATCAGTCTCTCTATAATGTAAAATGCAAGAACAACTGATAGACTTCCCACGAATTCACAGAAATTCCACCCATCCCATCGAACATGCACTGAAACCCAGGTCTGCCTAACTTGAATAGTCAGATGAACTTCAACCACAAAGCGAAATTGGTGACAACTGCGTAAAACGGGTAACTTTATTTTGTGACTGTTTAGCAGCTTCTAATTTCAAATTATGAAGGTACAACACTGACATTCACGAACACTTGTTTTAATAGAAAAGCCTTAAATTTTTCAGAAGTTCTCAAAGGCTGGAGCGCGACAGAAGATGCGATGCACATGTGGTTAGAGGACTTCCACTACTGCCAGTGGTGTCAGCAGTGTCTTCCTAGCTAAGCTCTCCATGGGTGCTGTACCGGTTTAATGTGAATAACTGTGACAAAAATAAAACAAATACTGTAAGACAGTTGTAGTTTCTGGATCTGGTCACTCTCCCCGCATCTACTTATATCTAAAAATCACTTCCCCTCTTCCACCAGCAACAGGCTAATTGCCTTCTCAATTTTTCATTTTACTGTATTATCAAACCTAATGATTTGCTATAAACTTTTGACTGTCCCATGTCCTCAAATAGGTAATCTAACACCTGAATGCTCACTTCAATGCATAATATAGCCTAATATCCCATTCTTCTTACGTACCTGAGTCAGGTTTCCGGCGAGGGCCCACTGCAAAGCTAACACACTCCTCCAGCTGACACCATGCTGCAGAACATCCTTACAGTGAAGAGGTACATCCTGTCCTAATGTCTGATGCAGAATCACGTAGCCCCAAATTACCACGGATGGATGTGTGTCTCACCAATTCTTGTTCCTGTCCAGGCACTGTGTTTCAATATGAATTGGCCACACACTGCTTCCTCAAATCTAACCTAAATCATCTTTATTAGAAATTAAAGCAATTACTTATTATTCTACCTAGAACGAACACAGGGAAAAGTTCTCTCCTCTTTATCACCTTGAAAGAATGAACCCATTCCAAGAGGAAGAGCTTTGAAAACACACACGATTCCTCTGATAATCTTTTATAGTTCTGATAACACACCGTTCAGATGATGTCAGCTCACAGCTACTGCGCACTCTCTGGTAACTCCATAGCACTGCATGCCTAATAAGCAGTAAAAAAATCCACTTCCATCTCACGACTGGGGAAGCACATCAGTATATTCTATATGTCTATAAAATACAGGGATGTCCAATTACTCATACATTTAACCATTATCCTTGGTTATTACTGTAACTCCTACCAAGGAGGAAAAGCTTCACTCCTTAAAAGGATGAAAAATACACTCAAAGCAACAATCAGTTTGCCTTACAAATCAAAACAATGTCAAGTGTCACCCGTCTGCTCCCCCCCAAGCACTGGCTTTCTACCAAGTACCAGCTCAAGCTAACAGGAAGCCCCTTCCCTCCTCTCCTTCCCCTCGTGACCGTGGCTGCTCCAAAACCTCTGTTCCAATACAACAGCCAAATTATTGACCAACACCAAGAAGCTCACAAGGACAGGAAGCAGCTCTGACAGGTACTGTAGCTGGATTACCAGAAACCATGACCTGCAAGAGATACTCTTCACCACGGGTCTAATCCCCTTTTAAATTAGTGGAAAAAATTGTTTTTAGTGTCTCATTTTCCTTCCCCTCTCCCCTCATGCCTGCAAAAACAATGGCAAAGCCTTACAGAGAAGCTGGTCAGCCTTCCTAGAGGCCAGAAGGGATTTCCCTCTCAAGGGCTGCAGCCCTGCAAGCAGAGAACACAACTGCTTCGCTAAAGTCTAAGTACTTAATTTAAATGCATTGTGGTCTACCTTTTCAAATCTATTCTTAGTCAACTATGGGGATCCCAAAAAATACACTTTTTTTTCCCACCCTGGAAGAGTTTAAAATGAGAATTTTAAAAAAACTCAGCTGGTGATGTAAGAAAATCAGTTGTTTCCAGTTCAGCTTTCCTTTGTTTCTCCAGTTGTCTTGGAAATCAGGCCTTCTTTCTCTTTCCCAACAAAAGATATTTAAATCGGGAAGTACGCACTATTTTTATTTTACCTCTACAGCAATATCTAATATTTTTTTTACCTTTTAAAAATTCTAAATACTCTAATTATAAATTACATCATTGTACTTCTGTGAATAACATTTCATTTTGCTTGGATGACAACAGCAGCAACCACACAGGCACCTACATGGGAAGTACCCTGGTTATTATGAAAAAGTCAAAGAAACCCACTAGACTTGTAGCTTTAGAAAGCAGTAACTAATTATTTCAATACAAAACCAGGATCCTTCGGGCCGAGACTGGCTTGAAGGAAGATGTCTATTTTCATTATTTAAATGAAATGAAGTTCTCCTGCTAGAATAGATGTCATGGTTGTCAGCATCGGGAAGGTTTTAACTTGAACTGATTTACAGTTATTAAACAAAACAGCTACAGAGCTTTGTCACTCTCACCTGGCGCTGGCAAAAGGCCAGGTGTCCCTCCAAGCAGTGGCCGTTTTGCAGGTTGACGTGAAGAATATCCCAGAAGTCCAAATTCTTTAGCAGGTGCTAAGAGAAGAGGTGGAAGATTATCCTTTGCATCTGACAGTCCTGTTTGGAAACATTTTTTGTTTTTTTTTATTGTCAACTGTTTTAAAACAAATAGTAGAATCTGCTTTTGCTTACACAGGGAACTTTTAACTGTGAGGGTCTAGAAACACCAGGCTTAAGAAACAGCAGTTACGTACCTGAAAACAGGCATGGAAAAGAGCACTGCAGGCAAAGCAGTGACACCACACACCAACAGCTACAAATGCCTCAGCCTTTATCATTCATAGTGCCCTACTTTAAAAGATGTACCACTGCTGTGCTACAAGTATAACCTTCCCGTGCGTATTTAACAACGGAGCACGCTGACCTGCAGCGTTACTCATCTTAGCGTGAGCGCACTACAAAGTAAAACTCTCCCCAATATTAATGTTAACCTGCACAGACAAGTTAAAACATAAACTAACAAATGAAGTGCAATGGGTATGGAAAAGTTAAAACCAGATTTTATTTCTAAGTGATTTTGTCATGACAAACATGTCAGATGTCATCTGAGGCTGGTTCTAAGCAAGGATCTAATCCATGACCATAATGTAGGTCACTAGTTTGATACAGTTGTGCCTAATATTCATTCCAAGGAATCAGACTCAGCCCTAACACCGATGGCTGCCCAGCGTGTACATGTGGTTTCTTTTTATGCTACTATTTAATAAAAGAAAATAATCCAATTAAGCATGTAACAATATTTTTTTGCTGACTTCCCTATTTATTTCAGTCATTAAAGCAGTGTTTAATTTACAACAAAGCACCACACACTAATCCTACACATCCAAGAATATTCATGTTTAAAACCTGAACCGCCCTCACCGTTTCTGCTGCCCTTTTGGTTTTCAATGAGCTTCAGTAACTCAAAAGAATTGCAACCAACTTGGTAACTAAAAAAGAAAGCTTTGTAGAACAGGAAAAGTTCACAACAGGGGAGGAAAAAAAGCCTTTCTAAAATAGCCAGGTGTTCACCTCAACCCATACCAACTTCAAACAGATGCAAGGACAGTAGTTGAATCCGATTTCAGACTAAGGACATGAAAGATGAGCTTTATATTCTTACGCTTTTATAATGTTACAACGAATTCATTTTTAGATAAAGAATAGTATACTCCCCTACTCTCCTATTCTTTCACATAAAGTTTGCTCTGAAAATAGCATGGCTGAGTTCCAGCCTTTCAACTACTATTTGATCACTGCCAAATATTTGTAAGTTCAGATTTTTACACATCCCACCCATCTACTTGATTGTAGTTCACGTAGTATCTACCATGTTTTGTTCTACTTCTATGAGTAAAGGTACTGTGGCAAGTGATCAAGTCAGTAATGAAAACAGAATGAATTACTCTGAAGTACAAAACAGCATTGAAAGAAGAGCCCCTGACTGTCAGATCTTATAATGAATCATAAGAAGTTATATAGAAATTGCTGAATTAAAATTTTTACTTTCTTCCATTGGTTCTATATAAATGAATCAAAATTCTTCTTAATTTTTTTTCTGTATTTGTTTCAGAACTTATTGCAAATTTACAAATTTTGCAACTTTTCTTGTATCACAAACAAAATAGTAAAAAGGTGCTTTCTCCTGGAGAGAAAGTAGCTGCCCTGTTCTCCAGTTAAGGTAAAAAGTATGCTGAAATTAAGAAGAAAAATCTGTACCAAGCCTATTTCAGGTGTAGGTGTTTACAAAAGTCTTTCTAAAGAATTGGGAATCTTTATCTCAATTTTAGCTTTAGATCACGAATGACCAATAATGTTTCGCCAGTGGGAAGGAGGAGAAATTACAACACCCCCAGGTCCTTCTCCTCAGGGCTGCTCTCAATCCACTCTCTGCCCAGCCTGTATTTGTGCTTGGGATTTGTGCCCCAACCCACTTGCAGGACCTTGCACTTGGCCTTGTTGAACTTCATGAGGTTTGCATGGGCCCACCTCTCAAGCCTGTCCAGGTCCCTCTGAACGGTATCCCTTTCCTCCAGCGTGTCAACCGCTCCACGCAGCTTGGTGTCATCAGCAAACTTGCTGAAGGTGCACTCCATCCCACTGTCCACATTGCCAACTAAGACGTTAAACAGCACCCACCCCAATACCAGCCCCTGAGGAATGCTACTCATCACGGCTCTCCACTTGGACATTGAGCTGTTGACCACCACTCTTTGAGTGTGGCCACGCAGCCAACTCATCCAAGTGGTCCATCTGTCAAATCCACAGCTCTACAATTTAGAGACAAGGATGCTGTGCGGGGGGACAGTGTCACAAGTCCAGGGAGATGATGTCAGTTGCTCTTCTCTTATCCACCAACACTGTAACGCTGTTGTAGAAGGCCACCAAATTTAATTAGACATGGTTTGCCCTTAGTGAAGCCATGTTGGCTGTCACCGATCACCTCATTTTCCATGTGCCTTAGTATAGCTGCCAGGAGGATCTGATTTCAAGCCTCTGTATTACTCACTAAACATTTCAATAGAGCACTAAACCATGATAGTGGCAGAGAATTTCCAACTTGCATTTGAAGAGGTTATGTATCGCTACACTTCTGCAACACTCCATGAACTGAAACAGAAAATATCTGGTGTATTCCTAATCACATATGGGTATCAAAAGGGGATGTGTCAAATATGGAGGTCGGTGAGGAGGAAGGGAATTAAATATTGCATTTACAGCACCAGAATTCAATACAAAAAAGCAACTATCTCCACATAAAATAACTTTGTTGATGCTGTTATTAGACATGTGAAGGCAGAATACATGGTCTACATTTCCTGTAAGTTTTAAAGGTATTATATACATAGGAAAGTGATACCAATAACAAATTTGGTATAAAACACTTTGCTGCAGGGAGGGAGAGAAATGAAAGTTAGAATATTAAAGCAGCAATAAGGAATTCAAAGGAGCTACAGTTTAGATTTCCAGTTCTCTAGATGGTCCTCTTACAAGAAGAGCTAATTCTGTATTTGAGTGGTTAAGACCTCCGTATTCAAGTTGACCCAGCTCATCTCCAGAAGATGAAATGATATAATGAAAACCAACTCTTTTCCAGGATTAGAGAGTGACAGAAGTTTGTCTTCTGCTTAACAGAATGTTACTCTAAGAATTCATTTTTTTCCAAAGTATTCTTTTAGTTTTGCTTCAAGTACTGACTAAGAACTAGACTAGGCAAGAAGTTCTGTGCACTTGAAATTGCTTTTTATATAGCCAGCTTCCATTTTTCCTTCTGGTGGCAAGTGTGAAAGGAACCTTTCAAATTGGAAAGGTATCTGACATGCATCAGAACCTGCGAAGATTACTCAGGCAAAAATAGTATCTGAAACTACTTTTAGTATGTCTAGGTTAAGAGATAACAAAAGCCAACCAAATGCTGCAAACATTTAAAACAAAAAAGAGAAATTATGATCGGATTAAGATCAGACTTAATTCTCAAGTCAGTTTTTTTTTTTTTTTTTTTTTAAGAACCTAGACAGGTCCCTCATGGCTGTCATACTCCAAAGCCTGGGAGAGGCATAAGAAATTTCAGGACTAACTTGAAGTATTAAGGAGATCCAGAAACATTAAGTAGGCATGATCTTCAAACATTATCTACATATTCACAGGGTCACATTTCTGAACTAGGTTACACTTACCTATGTAATTACTGCCTCAGTAATAGAATTAGCTGAAAGTAGTCTTAATATAAATCTACTTTTCCTCCTTGCCGATGGCAACAATGACAGTCAGGTGTCTCATTCTTTGTGCATCTGTTGGTGAAGCTGCAGACATAGCTTCTCTTTACAATCATCCCTGGTGCAGTCATCTGCAACCAAGTGAAAAATCAATTAAGCAACAGCAGAGACTGCAAAACTATATTAGAACATCACCAAGTCTTCACTACTTTACCATTTAACAATACTGTCAAAAGTGATAAAACCTTGAAGCAAGGGGTTTTTTTTTCCCCTTTTCTTTTTCCCTGAGGAAATTTGTTAAAGACATGCAAGCAAGCATAAGAAATATGGTTAAACTTGGCTGCAGACTTCTCAGAATTAATCTACTGAGAACAGACCATTTATCTATTCCAATCCACAGAGGATTACTTTTACCCCGTTCTCTTCTGAACTTTCTTCCATTTTGATGCTGGGACTCAAATCTTACTCCAAGGGAAGACAGTGAGAGACAAGGAAAATACACCAGACTCTTTTTTCCCCCCTATAGCCATACACTTGGAGCTGAACTAGCACTTTTTTAGCTGTGTTACAGAACACCCTTCCTAAATACTTTAAGAGCCATGTTAAAAAAATACCCACACTGGACACACATCATTTTTGTAAGCACCATTCAGCAATTCAAGCCTCAATACGTACCCTACGTTTACCAAGGAGTGGTACTTCCTGAAGATAACCAAAGTTACGATTTTTCTATAATGATTTAAGGCTACCACCACTCAGCCTTGAAGGGACACTGAAGGATATTATGAACTTGTTTGTCAACTACAGATGAAAGTACACGCTCTAAGAAGGAATAGGAGCTAGTTACAATTCTTACCTTTTTTAGGAATACTGGCATCTCATACTAATCTTCTTTCCTTATCAAATGCTCCTATTGCTGCCCAAATAGTTCTTCAAAGCTAAGGAGAAAATATGTTTTGAATGCATCCTTCTCCAAGTTCAAATAAAAGGCCAGTTCACACAAAATATTTTTTCTTCCATGCTTATGCGATGATTTAAATAAATCAGGCATAAATTCAATTAGCAGCATTTGCTTACACTTAGTATTTTTAAGATTGATACATGTTTCACCGAGACTGAACTGATGCAGAAGACTGCTCCCAACACTCAGACAAGCTCATTTTACATCAGCAGCTAGTTGCTTTTCTTGCTATTCTGCATTTTCTATTTCTCCCAGCACCTCCAGTTATCTCACCACGTAAGTCATCCATATTTAATGGGGATACAAAGTATCCTTTCACTAAACATAGACCAGGCTAATAAGATGAGAGTTCTAAATTTTATTTTGTGCTTTCCTAGAAGAGTAAAAGCCATATAAGCCTGGAACAATGTTTTAACCCCAGATTTTAAATAATTTAGCATTCTTTAGAAGACTACCTTCTTCAGTGTTGTAAGCTAAAAGAAAAGCTTCAAATTCGAAGACTTAAAATTAATTTATTTAAAACAAGTGGCAAAAAACAGTCAATGCACTTCAAGAAAACCTACTTTGGCAAGAGAGATTACTGCAACACACCACCTGAATCAGACATCTGTGCACTAGCCAGTTAAATTGCTAAAGAGAATATATACCTTAGTAAGGTCCTTTTGCTCTTGAAATTAAAGCATCCTATTTTGAAAACCACTCATACTTTACACTGTAAACACTTGCAAGATCTTTGGTAAACAGAAAACCAGAATGGATGAAATAAAGCCTTATATTATGTATCTATATTTATATCCATGTATTTTTATTTCTATTCTACAGGTTGGAAAATAATCAGCAGTAATCGATTGTTATTTGTTGTAACTATTTGCAATAGTCACAAAAATGAACAGGTATTTTACTTTATATCATTATCCTTATATTTAAAGTTGAATTTTGAGTAACAATTGAAGTCAAGAAAACATTTAGAGATGTAAAAATCTAAAGAAAAATATTTTATATCACAGGTGAGAGATTAGATTGCAAAGAGAAGGCCAACCTGTTACAAACAGGTAAAAACCTAAAACAAGTTAGTTTTGTGCTCACTACAATGATATTCCTGTCAAGCTGCGCATCTCATTCTTTGAAATAACTCCCTAGTAGTTCACTAATAAAGCCTTGCTTATCTTCCTACAAGAGTCACTATAACAAAGTTCTTAAAGGGCCACACCACCTAATCCCATTCCAGTATTTTTCTACACCACATGAATAGCAGATTAGAAACATGAAATTTACTTAACCATAGCTTGAGCCGAGTTAGGTGGTAAAACTCTTGAGAACTTCAAGCTTATTTCTAGAAGTATGAACTATGAAAAGCGAGAAGTTAGAAAACAGTCATTTCCAGGCAATTTGATTATGCACTCAGCTTCTAAATATCTAGATTTGGTTTCCAATGGAGAGTAAGTTTTCCTTACCAATAATAGCAAGAAAATTATTTAAGGAAAAAGGTAACTACTTACAAAAGTCTCGAAAACTGCAGGATGATTTCAGAAGAGAAAATATGCACATATGCATTCTGAAAAAGAAAAAGAGAAAAGCCCTGTTTTCTCTTCAAACAAAGCATAATATGGGACAACAAACTTTTCAGAAGAGTATCTAGAATCAAGCCTGTACTCCATAGAAGTTGCCGATGCAAATCATTACAAGACCATCCACTTTTTTTTGCCACAGAAACTCGGTAGCCAGGTACCTGTGACAAACAGTGCTTTGAAACTCAAAGAGCAGAGTCTAGAATTTGGTAGGCTTTGAGGCATGATATATTCTTCTTAAATATTTTATCTATTTCTGTGACCAGATGACTACTAAATTTAACATACAGTCCTGCTATAGTATTACAAATACTTTTCTGTTAAACACATAGCACAGTCAAAGCCTTAGAATAATTTCTATTTATGCTACCCAAAGTTTCCTACCTATTCAGATCTTCAAATCTGAAGGTTTCATCTTGGAAAGAATGACTCTTCTGACATGATTTATAAGGATTTATTCTAAAAGTAGTAAGAATATGAGGTTAGATAAGTGTTACCAGAAAAGTCTTTTAAAAGCTAGAATAATCCAAAGTGTTAAACAATGATAAAATAAGCACACTTAATAAACTTTCATACTACTTTTGGTTTTTAAAGAGCGTCATTATATCAAATAAAGAAGTGATGTACTCCTCCTCCTTTACCACTCTTTCATTAACAAACTCTAGTGAGATGCAGAAAGGTCATGTTTCCCTCTTTGGGTTTGCCTGACATACTGAACGCCTCGTGATACACTCTACAGCAGCTCAGTCAGTTCCTCCTGGCGTTGTTTAAAGAAAGCCTGAAAAGCTACACTGACATCACAACAGTCACGGCAAAAATCCGCAACTACAGTGGGACGTTTTAAGCCAAGACTTCTGCTTACGCAAGATCCTTCTAAAGCTTCTGCTTCATCCTTGAGTAAGGAGGTACTGAACAGTTTACACTGAACAAGAGGAAGCGCCTTCGTTAAGCATCAGCAATCAGCAGGATCTGATATTTCATTAATATTTCATTTCTTCGCTTTCCACAATAAGATGTGGCACTTGTACATCGCTTACACATTCTAAATTAAGCATGGTTTTCAATTACAGTATCTAAGATAGACCTTACTGAAAAGTTACATCCTCAACAGAAGAGTTCAAGCAAGTGACCGGAAGCCAACTTTCAGGAAGCTGCCAGCCACGTGAATGTCACTGTACCAGCACCACAACCTGTCCTCCTGTGCCCTGCACCCACCACAGCTGGTATTAACACCTTTGGGCTACACTACTAGATGGAGAAATACCCATGGGAAATGACCAGGCAGATAGGAACAGCAGCCTCACCACCCCTCGAGGTTTCTCTGCCCCCAGTGAGGATATGACACTGCTATAACCACAAGAGAGGTTCAAAACCCACCTGGATGCGTTCCTGTCCAGCCTCCTCCAGGTGAACCTGCTTTGGCAGGGGGGTGGACTAGATGATCTCCGAACGTCCCTTCCAACCCCAACCATTCTGTGATTCTGTGAAAAGGAAAGAAGCAAGTTGAGCTTTCAGTCTTGGATTCTCTACACTGCTAATAACAGTTTGGTTTTCCTGTGAGCCTTTATTATCGTGTAATATCTTTGCCACAAATCTAAGATTTTAAAATAAAATATCTTTGTTCTAAACATGCAACTTTCAATCTGAAAGTCAATAAAAGAAGACAACGTTGTCACTTAAGATTATTGGGAAAGACATTTGAAGGACTAAGGTAACCCTCAAAACAAGGAAAAAGCAAATAAATACATCTCTCCCCTGTCAGCATTTTAGAAAACCAAACGCAAAGTGTGGGAGAACATGAGGAATAAGAGAAGAGGCTGAGAAGACACTACTTGGGAATTAAATGGGAAGGACTAGGAACTGCAAACATTGAATACACATGTTTCAAGACTGAACAAGAATTCTATCATAATACAAAAACATGACAAAAAAGTGAACATGAAGTTAAGGGAGTTTTGTTTAATTTGATATTATATTCCTGATCACTAAAGATTCACTTTTTTCATAAACTGCTTCACAGCAACATTTCTGTTACATATCATTCACTTCAGAAGACAGGGAGTCTACCTGGATCTATGCCTGGGCTGACAGTCAAGAAAGTTTGGAGACTCAATAACATTGAAGAAAAACAGCAAAGAACAGTTGCCATAGATTAATAAAACACTGTGCTAATTAGAGCACAGAACTTGCACAACATTCTTTTACCGTAACCTAAATGTGATAACTTAATTCCTTTTTTCAGTTTCTCTTGGATATAAGAAGCCTGTCTTCTGAAGTGCTATAAGGGGTAAGAGGGTGAGTTTTACTCCTGTCCTAAGTACCTCAAAGTACATAAAAACCTCACTCCAGCTGCAGAAAGAGCAGAGGAAGACAAATTAGCTTTACAAACTACCAAAATTCAAACTGCTTTTAGCATCATAAGCCATAACTTATATTCAATGTGGCAGAACAAGTTCCAAGCTACAATTTTAACTGAAAATGAATCTTCTACTACATCACACAAGAATTGTAGGTGCAACTGTATGCACACTATGCATACATTATGTAGACATGATCCAGCAGATTATGCTCAGAAGTCCAACAAAAGGCTTTCTCTTTTCTACTGAAGATGATGCTGCTATTTGATAAAGCTCATCTTCCATGATAAACTTTGAAGTGCTTCCTATAGGCCTGCTATAAAAAAAAGGAGAAAAGATTTTCTCATCAGAATTTTTGCTTTTTCTAAACCAAGAAGTCCTGAATATGGATCTCCTTACAAATAAAGTCAGTATATATAAACTCAGAAGTTAACTTCCGTGGATAAATAATACTTTTCAGGGAAAATGAGATGGAATAAAGAAAAAAAAAAAGGACAGTTTATTTATAAGATTTTAAGCTTCCACAAATCGACTTAGAATAGGAATATAAAGCATTAAACACTATCTTCATATCTCTAAACGTAAGTTAGGACAATACTGAACAACAACTTGGAAGGTAGTTATTACAATAAACAGATTTACAAAAATACAGGATTAGTAAATTCAAAAAGACTGAATTTTTAACAGCCTTAACACAGTATCTTTGAAGTAACACATTGCCTCAAGAGGGAGGGAATGTTTAGAGGAAAATGAGCAGGAGAAAGGATTATGTAGAGGAAAACAAGCACGAGAAGGGGGGAGATGCAATTAAACTAAGGAACAAGTGACCCATCCTAATTATCTCTGATAGCAGATGCTGCTAACAGATGCTCTCACGTTATGCTCAAAGTACAGCTGTGAGAACCAGAAATAGACACCAAAGATACTAAACTCAAAGATGCATCCCTTGCACCTTGAAAAGAGATATTTGAGATATCATTCCAGGTTGACAAAGCCCATTTCTTCCACTGGCCACCGCATTATGAAGCGGTCCAAAGGAACACTGGGCCCTTTTGCTAAAGCTGTTAATTTTAGGGCTTCACGGGTGTTGGCAGAAAAAGATATCAAGGATTATTAACAGATGCACTAACCCTAAGAAACAGTTTAATCAAGTCATAGCTTTAGTGTGACAACAGTTACATTGTCTTGTCTCATTTTACCTTATCTAGTCTCCAGTCAACAGAATCGTACAGAAAAGTAAAAGCTACTTGGAAAAAAAACAGGGAAATAAAAGCATTTTTAACTGCCCAAGAAATTTTACATTACAAGCAATAAAGGAATTACACTTTACTTGAGTATCTCAAGGGTTATTGCTCTTGGCATTTTTTTTCCTAACATAGGTTCAGCTATTAAGTGTCACAAGTCATGAGAGCCTGAATAAAAAACAGCTTTAAGATATCTGTATCTGTTCAGAAGTAAACCTAATAGCCAGAGGAAGATGAAAGAGATCAGCAGGAGATCTGCACATCAACAAACCAACACAACTACAAACAGCCTAGTGCAAATTATGACTTTCTGACACTTTCAGGATGGTAGAAATCTCCAAGGGCTGTGCACAGCACTCCATTTTTCAGAGTAGCATCTAACTGTTTGGGGTTCTGATAAGCTTAAGATTCTACCAAGAGCATAGCTGTAGTAAGGAAGAAAACATCTACTTCCCAGGCACCAGTCTTTTGATTCAGTGAAATATCCTAGTGCTAACACCTGCTATAGTCTTAATCAACAGCCAGAAAAAACACCACTGAGGTGCCCAGCATTTCCACACGGCTGATGAAATTCCAACCACCATCAGTGGGAGTGTTTCTGTGGGTTTTTACACTGGCAAAATTAACGTAAACTAACCAGGCAAAACTATAAGAAGCTGGACTCATGAACACTCTGAGGAAAATATTATGCCATCATCTACATTCAGCGTGTCATCACCAAAGCAAAAGTAAGTTAAGACTTTCTAGAAGACACAATTCTTTGTGATTCCACTTCAAAGCAATGAGAGCAAAATGACTACAAATCACGTTTCCACAACTTTTCAAGTGCCCTTTAAGAAAGGCCTCGCACACCAGTAATTCCCAGCCCAGGCACCACAAAAAGAGAGAAATGATACCACAACCCACCCCCGAGAGCACCGCAGCTCCCAGAGCCTGCTTTTAGAGAAGAGCAGCACAAAGCCCTTACTGGACCACAAACTATCAGTGCAGCCTCCAATAGCAGTCAGCTGAAAACAGACGGCAGTGCAGAGAGCCTCGGCCCCTGGAGAGCACACTCGACAAGTTACTTTAAGTCAAAAAGCTCTCATTTAGGAAACATAACAGTTCTGTTACCTCTGTATCCGACATGGGATGGCAGGAGACAGCAGTAAGGGCCATGGAATCATGATGGCTGATCTCTATATGCCCAAAGGGACACTTACAACCTATAAAAAAAACCCTCAACCTTTAAATACCGCTTTTGGACACACGCTATTTGGGATGATACCATCCCCTAGCCGACAGTTACCGGCACGGACCAGCCGGGACGAGCGGGACCGGGTCGGGCCGCACGGTAAAGGCCCCGCCGACAAGCCGCTAGTACTGCCCCAGCCTAGACGCCGTGCCTCCGGGCCCACACCGCCACAGCCGAGCGCTGCCGCTACTTCACGCCCCTCGTCCCCCCAGGGAGACCGGCCTCGCACCCGGAGAGAGCCACCCCAGGAGGGCCTAAGCACTGCTGAGCTTCATATCCTGAGAGGATCAACGCTCGGCAAAGCCCCCACAGCTTCCCAGCAGGCACCAACACACCTGCCCGGCAGCTCCACTCCACCCTCACCGGGTACCCACAGCTACCCCGCCAGCAGCAGCAGCCGCCCCACCACCCCACAGCTCCGCACCCTGCCGCCACCGCCCTCAAATGGCTGGGGCAACCCCCGTGCCGCGCCCCTTCCCTCTCTCTGGCCAATGGGAACCGCGCTTGCTGGAGGAGGGCGAGGCGAGGGGGCGGCTGGCCAGTAGAGCGCGGTGTTGTTGCGAGGGGGCGGGGCCAGGCCGGTGTGTGGGGCGGGCTGGCCGGCGGGCGGCTGCGGGGCGGCGAGGGGCACGGCCAGCGCTCGCTGCCTCCGCCCGCCCGCCATGAACTCCCTGGACCAGGCTGAGGGTGAGTGCGGCAGCCCGCAGCCAGCCCGCAGCCGCCGCTCGGGCGCGCCGGGAGCTGCCGGCTCCGCGGTTGGGCCGCCCGAGCGCCCCGCCTCGTCCCTCCGGCGGAGCGGGCCCCGCCGCGGCGCTGCCCTGAGGGGGGCGAAGCGGCCCCGGGAGGCCTCGGCACCCTCCCTGCTGCGCTTCTGGGGCCGGCGCTCCTCCTCGGCCCAGACAGGCGAGCTGGGGCCGGGTGTGTGGGGCCGCCTCCGCGTCTTGAGGCTGGGGGGAGCGGGCGGCGGCTGCTCTGCGGCCGCCCCGCGGAGGCGGAGAGCGGGGCCCGTGGGGAAGGCCTGCGCTGAGGGGCTCGGTGCGCGGCCCACCTGCCGCCCCCGGGGAGCAGGGAGCTGCCCAGCGGGCTTTCCCGTTCGGCGCCCCTTCTCTGTGAGGCTCCTCGGCTTTAGCCGATTAAAACCGGCTTGTGCGGCGGTGGCTGCTTTTCCGCTCACGGGTTTTTTACGTGAAACGCCTCTCCCGCAGCTGTGGGTCCCGTCTGGCGCCCTGGCATCGCCCGGTGCCGGGGCTCCTCTCGCGTTTTGAGGAACGCCGCCTCAAAGAGCCCCTCCTTGCCTGAGAACACCGGTGGTTTGGGTTGCAGGTTCCTTGAAGTTACAGCTTACAGGATGTGAAAACCCTGAAAGGAGTTCTTAGCGTCCCAAAATAAGACTGGTAGAGATTTTCTTCTTAAACGCATCAGTGTCTCAGACTTAGCAGGTGTTTTGTAGCACAGGCTAGAGGTAGACATGGCAACAAAAAAAAAACCCTAGTCCGGCGTTGTCACAGCTTTGTTGCTACGTCTGTACAAGCTGTAGGGATCTAAGAAGTGTGTCTTGCTGCTTACAGCTGCCAGGTGCCAAGGTGATAGACTCAGAGAAGGTTCTTGGAATGTGGATATCCAAAAATAAGTTAAAATTAACTTCCTGTTTTCTGAAAGGTGTTTTGTTTTTTTTTTTTACATTTTTTCAATGCTGTCTACAAGTGCTTTCTTGAAAACTTTGTTATCAATAGCTTAATTTTATGCCTACAGGGTGCTATTTTTTAATAGCAGGTTTTCATGTGATGCCTCCTATTCCCCCTTTCACTGCAGTGACTACTTGTAGGGGTTTGTGCTAGGCAGGGAACAGTTAATTAGCTTTAATTGCTGGCAGTGGCTTAGCTTCCCCAGAAGGGAGGTGGAGGACAGGCCATAACTACCGGGCTGATGGCAGTAATTAAGACTAGTTAGCTGTTCTGTGGCTTGAGTCAAAATGCCGTCATCTTCCCCCATGAATTCACCTGCAAACCACTTAGGAGTAAATTTACAGTTTGGAAAACTGCATAAGTAATGATCATAATACATATATTTCTTCAAATCTTATTCTCTAATTGCTTTATTATGGTAAATAATTCAGCAATAGTTGCAAGTTGAAGGAAAAAAATTCCGGAGTGATGCTAACTGAGGCACTTTATCTGAAAGTTAAGTTTACCCTAATAAAAACTTAACTTCAGGTAGAGTTCTAGCTTTGACTGGAATGCTGTCAAGTACTGACCTGGTTAAATGGAATCTTAAATCTAACATAGACTTCAGGCAAAACAGCTCCTTGTAGTCAAACATTAGGTGGTTGGCTGAGATTTTTTTTTAAAGAAATTAGGAGTATGAAGTTGAAATGCTGCTTGGCATTTAACAGCAATTTCAATGGAAAGACAATGGGAGAATGATGGCAATAAGAAAGATCTATTTAACAAAAAAAACCCAAACCATAATTGGGCTAGTGTTCGCTGTGGGTTTTTACATGTGTGTCTGTTATATATATTGTGGAACTAAATGTTTCTACGAAACAAAGTCATCAAAGCCATGCTGTTACAAATAATCCCTCGAACAGCTGGCAAATCGTCAGTTTCTTTTTTTTTTTTTTAATTATCATTACATAGATAATAGAACTTAATGGTTTCCTGATGTACTTAATACTCTAAAATGCGCTAGTTATTTTCTGTGCGGAGGGGCTATTTAAGCTATTCTGACTCTTAACTCTCAGTATATTTAAATATGTCTAAAATACTCTGATTTCTCAATTTCTCTCAATTGATATAAATTTTCGTTTCTGTAAGTTGAAGTGTTACTTGCATTTCGTGTAACTTCATTGTTGTACTTTTTAGTTAAAAGTTGCGTGAAGCTACTTCGATTGTGCTTTTATTAAATCTAAATGATCATTGCGCTGGTTTTCTCTGCCTAAGAAATGGGTTTGCATAGAGGAAAAGTGAATTCCTTTTATCTTTTAAGTTAAAATTTGACTAAATAGATGAAGAGCTAATTATGCTTGATATACATCCTCCCCAGATCTCAAAGCTTTTGAACGAAGACTTACTGAATATATTGCATGTTTGCAACCTGCTACAGGACGTTGGAGAAGTAAGTTTGATGTTTTGAGGGATAAGTAGGATTCTGTCTTTTGAGCTTTTTAGATTTATTAGTGTGTATCTTTGATTTATGTTTGCCCAAACAAAAATCTGTGCTTAAACATTCTTTAAAGTTTCTGTGGCATACATTCAAACACTCTGCAACAAGGTAATACAAGATACCAAATTAATACTTTACCTAGAATTAGAAAAATGAAGTCAAGATTGAATTGGCTGAATTATTCTGGAAATAGTTGGGACCGTTAAGTTGTATTTGTTTCTGTATTGGTTTGTTTGTTGTTTGGTATTTTTTTTTTTTGAAGGCTCTGACTTCCCAGACAGTCACTATAGTTACTTGAACTAAATATGATTGGATTAGATAGTCCCTATAAAATTGAAGGTGAAAAAGTTACAGCAGTGTGCCATAAGGGCAGAATATGTCCTCGTCTCTGTTCTAACAGGAAAGTTTACAGGAGGAGGGAAGGCAAAAATACCACAGAGATGCTGTCAACTTTGGGATCATTACTCTACGGTGGAAACAGACTGCCTTTTTTTTGTTCTAAGATTCTGCTGAAGTTTCCATCCTCAAAGAATACAGACATTTTTTAGAACATATAAAGCAGCATCTTTTCTCCAGAGAGGCCAAGAGGTTAATTCCAAATGAAGGAACTGGAAGAATGACTACTTAAAAAGCAAAGTTAAAAAAAAAAAACAACAAACCACCCCACCCCAAGCCCCCTTGTTTCAGAGCAATCGGGAGGCAAAGCAGATATTTGTAGTAAGTCTACAAAACTTGTGCGCACCTACTGTAGGAATGCATTTGCCTTCTAGAGTTGTCAGATAGAATTTAAAAAAAAAAAAAGTACTGGAAACTTGTAAGCGTATTTAAATGAGGTTTGCATAACTAGTATTGTGTTTATGAGCTAACTTATTTTCCCAACTGCTTGTTTTGCTGGTTTTGTAATTCATGTAAAAAAGGGAGTTTTTACTTTAATTATATTAGGGTATTTAACCCAATGTTAACTTTTCCTCCTGTTATCCTGGAAAAAAATACTTTAATATAGAGAATCAGCTCTATACTTTTGATAGATCTTTTCCAAATTCATTTTGAAGACATAACTTGTTAGGGTTACTTTTTTTTTTTTTAAATATTTGTAATGTCAAAAAGCAATATGCAACTCGATAGTAAATTGTAGCAGTCTTACAAACCTGAAAGTAGTATTTCACGAACATCTGGATTTTATTTCCAGGTTCTTTCCTATGATCCTAAACGCTGGTAACTCTGGGTCTTCTTTTTTTGTGTGTGTGTGTGTTGGTTTTTGTTTTCCCCTTGGTTTTTCCCCCCCTCCCCTGGTAAAAGACTTTATTTGCATCCAGAACTTCAGGCTCCTCAGAAAACACTCACAAATGCAAACGTCCAATGAAAGCTGCAAGGCTTTATGGGTGTGCAATAGAATATGAGCTTTCTCTACCTTCATATCTGTTCTGTTTTCTTTTTCCATCAACCCGTGCTCCCCAACCCTTTGAAGTCTCTCAATATCAGCCTAGTATCTTGTGTTATTCTGATACGTTTCTAGCATTATCCATTTACAGTGAATTGATGATGCATTCTGGGCTTGTAGAGGTTTTTGTTCTAATGCTAATATGCCTTCTAACTCTTGTTTAAGTTTTGGGATTTTCTTTTTTTTCTCTGTCAGCTTTCCTCGATCGTAAGGGTGTTGATTGGGGTGGGGAGCATAACACAACTTAAATGTGCCCCTGAAAGTGCTGGTGCTCATGTCTCGGGCTTTTCTAACGTACGAGAGCTAGCGGGATAGAAGCTTTAGTTCTGCTCTGCAATTTAATGGTGCTGGAGTTCTGTTGCCCAGACTGCGTAAGCTCCAATAGCATACCCAACATTTGGTACCACTCTTACTCCAATCTTCCAGCTCATATTTTTGCTAACCATGCTATTTTAGAAACTTTCATTTCTTCAAAGCATCAGGATGTTTTTACTGGGCAGAATTTAGGTTTTTGGTACGTACTTGTCCTGTCCAGGAAACTCGTACGGAATCTTTACAGTTTCACCTAATAGAGGTTTCTTTGCCTATTTTAATTGCTACCTTCCAAGTAGAAGCTTTTCCTCCCTCAGAAGTGGGAGAAGAAATAAATGCTTCAGAGCTGCTACTGAAAAAATAAATGCTTTTTAATAGGAGTTATACTGTTTATGACTCTCGTTCTTTTCTTCATCAGTGATTCTGATAGTGGTATCAGTCTGCACAGCAACTGGTGCTTGGAACTGGTTAATAGACCCGGAGACACAAAAGGTAAAGATCAGGCTAATCCCAAACATAGTCTGTTTTGTAGCTTGGTGTTGCAGTCAAGTGGCATAGTATAGTGTCTTGAAAACCGAAAGGCTAAAGGTGGTTCTCCCGTGGAGCTGGGCAGATCGTTTAAACTTAAGCTTTCAAGCTGTCTGGAATTGTAGTGGAATATGGAATATGTCCTGGGAGAATGCCTACCAAAATGCTACACCTTGAATGCTTATCTAAAGAATTGTTCACAAGTACTTAGAAATGGTTAGGGGCTGTACATTTATTTTTTGTTGTTAAGTAAGCGAACTAGGCAGCAACTTTCTGTATGTTTTAAAAAGTATGCAGCGGGACTAACCTGATCTCTTTTCTAGGTGTCATTTTTCACGTCACTTTGGAATCACCCATTTTTCACAATTAGCTGTATTACCCTAATAGGCTTGTTCTTTGCTGGAATACATAAAAGAGTAGTGGCACCGTCAATGTATCCTTCGATTGTGTTTGTCAGGTTCAAAGTGTGGTAGTTACTGCTGTTATGGAAGCCTATGCCAATATTGCTAGCTCGGTTTTTACTTACTCTGTGTCCAAGTTTTAGCTGCTTTCCTTGACACAATCCGCACAGTATAGCAGCCCGATGTCGAACTGTATTGGCAGAATATAATATGTCCTGTGATGATGTAAGTGTTAGTGGTTCGTTGCCTAAACCTTGGGGTTTTTTTTAAAAAAAAAGCAAATAATATGAAAAGGCACGTGTTTTTGTGGTTGGTTGTTTTTTTTTTCTGAATATCACTTGTATACACAGATTCTGTGTCCGTGAAACTGGAACGTAGAACACTTCGTGTTGTTCTGTGTGGTGTTTTAAACTTAACCTGTAAAATTGAACTTGAAGTGTGATTGTTGGGCTTGACTTTCAGGGTCTAAACTGTATTTTTTTTTTTTTTTTCTATCTTGCAGACTGGAAAATTAATTTTGAAACCTAGGCCTCATGTTCAATAAGGGCTGTCTTCCTTCAGTTTTTTTCCACTGCCATGGAAACCAAAAAATGACCTTTTTTAAGGTAGTATGACAGCAAAAAACGAACGGGACTGGTTGTCACTGCCTGGGAGTGAAAGTCTTACACAGTTGACAGTGAAAGTGTGCAATATTACTTTCTTGAATATTTATCCAAATTCTTTGTTATCATATTATCAGTGCTTTTGCTACTTCTGATTACCTCTTTTTCAGTATTAGCGTCACTTTTTTTACTTCAGCTAGAACAGAACATACAGGCGGAGTATGTTAATCGGCCACGAAGTTGGAACTTGAAAAATCAAACCTCATTTGTGTTATGTGTCTTTGTGAGCTATTGTAAATAGCAGACCGATGCCAACGTTCAGGAAAAGAAGTAATATTTGCTGTATGGATTATTTTTCTTTCGTTCTCATGAACAGTATTGAAAGGAACGCTTACCATTCCCACGATGTTTTATGAGCACACTTAACTCATTACAGCTGTCCTTGTCTCCTGGTCACTCTTTTTGGAAAACTGGTTAAACGCCTTGCAGAGAGACTGTCTGTCTGCCTGTGCTGGAGGAAACTGGTCTGTTTGAGAACTTTGCAAATACACCGAGGAATCACGTTTGTTAAATTGTACGTGCAGCGCGCCGGCCACTTCCCTTGTGGTCGTACGGAGCTCCTTGTTTGATCTGGTTCACGACACTGCTATTTGAAGATTTTAATATTTTAAAAATCCTCTTAAGTAGGCTCGTATCTTCCCGATTGTAAGGGTTGTACTCTATCTGAAGGCCACGTGACCATTCTGAGCGGATTTTTATGCTGTGACAGTCTGAACGTGGAACTGGTATTGCAAATGTATAAATTTGGTGAAGCAAGTACAAGAGAGTGCCACAATAAAGTAACAGAACCCCCTATTCGGAGTGTTAAAAACGAGGCGTGGGTGTTGTATGCATAAAGTGTAACTTTGGAATAGCTGAAACTGTAAAAGGATTTTAGGAGTTTTAAGTTGTTCAAGGTGCCTTTTTTTAATCGTTTCAAACTCTTTTAATTGACTAAAACTGCAAAGCTGTTGCAACTTCGGTAACTCCTACGAGGAGGTAGACTGGCTTTTAAAGGCTGAGAGGTTGAGAGTTGTCTCCTGTCACGTTCTCCAGTGAAGTCTCCTGCCCATCCGTTATTTTTAACCGCTGTATATTTTGTAGGTAAATGTGTATAAAATAAATTCTTTGTATAAACAGCTGTCACCCTCTTTTGTGCCGGGCGAGTGCAGATCTGGGCTGAGGGCAGAAGAATTTCAGAAGTTTATGGCTGAAATCTGTAACTTTTTGTACCAGACCAACGTTTCCTGTATTTGATGTGGTTCTTATCGTTTAAGATACTGACACCAGAGAGAAATTCCTTCCAGTTTCCCATCCTACAGCTCAACCCGGCCCCTGTGAGCGCTGCTTTCACTCGGCGTTTTCCCTCCTTTTGAGGTTTTTTTGTGGGTTTTTTTTTTTGGGGGGTGGAGGGGGGGAACGTCCAGAGTCGAGCCGTCCCCTGAGGATGCCACCCTGCCGCTGGGGTAAGTCACCCCCGTTCCGCCCAGCACCGGAGGCGTGTCGCTTGCCCCGGTGGGCCCTTGTGTGCTGGGCCGCCGGTGGCCGTGGCCGGGGGCGCGGCGGTGCCGCTCTGCGCCTGCGCGGAGGCCGCACACGTGTGTGCGCCGGCGCCCGGCGGCGCGGCCCGAGCCATGGGGAAGAGCCGGGCGCGGCGGTTCCGCAGGGCCACCTTCGGCCCCGCCGGACCCGGGCAGCGCCGAGACGAGGAGGGCGGCCCCGAGGAGGAGCCGGCCGCCGAGCTGCTGGAGAAGGTGCGAGCGGGGGCGGCGGCGGCCTGTGTTGGGGGACGGGGGCGGTGGCGTGCTTGGCCTTCCCCCCCCTCCCCCGCCGGGATCCCGTTCTCCCCGTTCTTTGCGGTTCCGGGGGGCTGGGGGGCTCTCCGCACCCCCCGTCCAAAGAGGCGCCGTGAAGGAGTTCTGGGGTTCGGTGTGCCCGGCTGGGGGGGCGTTCCAGAGCGGGGAGTCCGGGATCCACGCGTAAGGAAATGCCTGATGGAAAAGGACTGGGTTTGGCCACTTGTTGACCACGTTCCTGGTTTTGGTTTAAGTCTTGCGGACGAAAACTGTAGTTTAAACCTCCTCTGCGCGTGTTACTTTGGAATCAGCAGTAAAAATCAGTTTTCCTTTAAGTAAATAAATCCCCTTTGTTCGCTTCAGTCATTGAACAAGTCGCTGCTTGATTGGACTTCGGGACTAACCTGTTTAGTCTTTAAGAAAAATGACAAAAAAGAAGAGAGTACAAGAATATATAATGGCATGGGTGAGGGTGAACTGAGAGAACCTCCCTCAGTTTCAGTGGGGTGGGATCTGATGTACCACTCTCTTCCACTCTGCTCTTCGGCAGATGTTTATCTTTTCTGTTAGGTTTTCGGTGACCTTCCAGGATAGGCGCTTCTCTCTTATTATTTTTATGGTTTGCAGTTCTTACATCTCGCCTAAACCTCTGCTACAGCACAAGTCAGTGTCATCTCATGGACACAGAGAACGCTTGCTCCTTGTCTTTAGGCAGATGTTTTTAGTCTAAAGGCTATCATCTGTTTTTGTATTTTGGGATTGTTCACTTTTCCTTTATGATGGCGTATGCTATGTCTGTTATGCTTCCTTTTCCCCCCCACTTTTGTCCTTTTTTAATTTTTTTTTAACATGGTAATCGAAGGCGGATATGAGGTCTCACCAGTGCCAGCTAGTGTTAAATCTGTGTCTGAACTATGGCTCTCCTGTTAAACACTCAGAATAGTATTTACCTAATCATATAGTTAATATACATAACCCAGGCAAGGATTTATAAACTTCCATGGAAGTTAAAAGCTCTTGATTCCGTAAAGAAGCAGTCAAACGTGAGCTACCGTGCTGGGCCTGCAAATCAAAAGGTCTTTTCACTCCATAAAAACTTGCAGCTACCTTTTCCCTCCCCCTTAACCTGCCCTGTCTGTGTGTCCCCAGCTGCAGCATCCCAGTGCCGAGGTGAGAGAGTTTGCCTGTGCCAGCATTTCC
Source organism: Numenius arquata (assembly GCF_964106895.1). NCBI lineage: Eukaryota > Metazoa > Chordata > Aves > Charadriiformes > Scolopacidae > Numenius > Numenius arquata. Next base: position 5,562,934 of record NC_133588.1, on the reverse strand, counting down.
AAGCTGCTCCAGGAGAAGCACGTAATCCCGGCCTTTCTGCAGAGAGATGTTGTGCGGTGTTTAGGACCCTTGCTGATGGATCACAGTTTAGCTGTTCGCGAGACGGCTGCAGGCGCTCTCCGGTAAGCAACTGTTGATACTCAGGGTTAGAATGAGGTTCTCCTGGCGTGGTAAAAGAAAAGAGTGCTGTTCAACATCTTTGTCGGAGACATGGACAGTGGGATGGAGTGCACCCTCAGCAAGTTTGCTGACGACGCCAAGCTCGGTGGCTTGGTCGACATGCTGGAGGGAAGGGATGCCATCCAGAGGGACCTGGACAGGCTTGAGAGGTGGACTTGTGCAAACTGCATGAAGTTCAGCCAGGCCAAGTTGCGGGGTCCTGCACCTGGGATGTGGCAATCTCAGGCACAAATACAGGTTGGGTGGAGAATGGCTGGAGAGCAGCCCTGAGGAGAAGGACTTGGGGGTGTTGGTGGATGAGAAGCTCAACATGAGCCAGCAGTGTGCACTGGCAGCCCAAAAAGCCAACCCCATCCTGGGCTGCATCAAGAGAAGTGTGGCCAGCAGGTCGCGGGAGGTGATTCTACCCCTCTACTCTGCACTCATGAGACCCCACCTGGAATACCATGTCCAGCTCTGGAGTCCTCAACACAGGAAGGACATGGACCTGTTGGAACGGGTCCAGCGGAGGGCCATGAAGATGATCAGAGGGCTGGAGCACCTTCCCTATGAAGACAGGCTGAGAGAGCTGGGGTTGTTCAGCCTGGAGAAGAGAAGGCTCCGGGGAGACCTCATAGAAGCCTTCCAGTATCTGAAGGGAGCCTACAGGAGAGCCGGAGAGGGACTCTTTGTCAGGAGATGTAGTGACAGGACAAGGGGTAATGGTTTTAAATTGGAAGAGGGGAGAGTTAGATTAGGTATTAGGAGGAAATTCTTTCCTGTGAGGGTGGTGAAGCACTGGAACAGGTTGCCCAGGGAAGCTGTGGCTGCCCCATCCCTGGAAGCGTTTAAGGTCAGGCTGGATGGGGCTTTGAGCAGCCTGCTCTAGTGGAGGTGTCCCTGCCCATGGCAGGGGGGTTGGAACTCGATGATCTTTAAGGTCCCTTCCAACTCTAACCATTCTATGATTCTATGAGTGGGTTTTTGCTGTTAAAAGCAAAGTTGAATGTCAGCCTCTCTTGCTTCAGCTGTGTTTTGAGTAAGTAAACCTCTATCAGTCAGAGTCCTCGAGAGTGGGCTTTTCTTGCCCTAATAGTCTGCCATGAGAATTTAATGGCAGGAGCAGGGTTGAAGTTAGTTACTACTGTTTTATCCACTCCCATCGCAATGTGCTGTTCCTCATCCTTATGTTAAGGGGAAAAACCAACAGTAGTACGAAGAAATAGAACCTGAATGCTGTTAGTATGGTGTTTTGTGTCTTGGTAATGCTGTAGGGGGGGTGAGTTAGTTAGAGAGTGCACATTGTTGGCTTTTGGAGAAACTTGTAAATATTGAACTGCTTTGAGTTGGTATTCTGTGATCAGCCCTACAGCTTGCTTTATTTGTACAAAAATGTAATGCTAGTACTTGTTAACGTTCACGTTGTTTCTTACACTGAGGAATACCTGACAGAAATCATGTTTTAGTACAGATAAACTTTCTAGTTATGCTAGACAAGTAAGTGAAAATATATATTTTTTTTTCCTAGCACCAAAGTTATTCTTTTATGTTAGGAAGACTGAAGTTACTGATTAAGCAGATTGATTTCAAAACATAAAGTAGAATAACTTTTAGAGAAGAATACCAAATATGTGGGGGTTTTTTTGAAACATTCCTGGAAAATATAGTATTGGATCCAAAACATTTATTTTTTTTTTTCCCCCAGAAATTTGAGTGCTTGTGGAGGATTTGAAGTCTGTGATGACATGGTGACAAAAGACATCATGACACCCCTTGTCGCACTTCTGAAAGAGGTATGTTTATTTTTATTCTGATTTAAAAACTGATCTAGCCATAGGATTATCCCATTTAAAAAAAAAAAAAAAACCAAAACCCCAGTTTTTATAGCTATTATCAATATAAGATATCTGAAAGATCTTTTAAAAGAATGTTTCAGTAGATTTAGTAGTGCAAAAATTATTCTAGAGATTTCAAACCAGTTGCTTCTGCCTCCTGACCCTCTAACTTGGGTCCATGGTGAGTTTTGCTGCCTAGGATGATTTTTGCATAAACAGTCTGGAGATTTTCGGGTCTGGAACGTCAGTCAAGACAAGTCTGTTCTTTCAGTTGGGATCCAGATCCAGCATTTATGCAGCAACATTATTCTAGTGAGGTTTTTTGGGAAACTGTTTTGTCTAAATGAAAGCTTGGATTTACACTTGGGTAGTTACCGCTATTGTAGAATAATCTGTACTGAATTGCCTATTCTTTGTTTGGTCCAGGTGTTGCAGTGCAGTTTGGAAATTGCATTGAATTCTGTCACCTGCTGTATTTGTATGAGCAGCCTTGAGCAATACCATCATTTTCTGTATGTTCCTTCCCCATTTTGAAATATGGGTAATAGCATTATTGTAAATCACAGCAAGATACTAGCTAAATTAATCTTTGTGATTAGAAAGAACTGTTGAAAATTGCATACAGACTGGAGTAGCAAGAAACAGCATTTCAGGTTCTAAAATTGCTAAGTATATCCTTAGTTAAAAAAACACTTCTGAGAACTATTGAATGCAAAGCAAGTACTGTAAGAGTCTTTCTAGAAGAGAAAAAAAGTCATTAGTGATTCAGTTCTGTTATGGCCCAGTTTTCGTAAAGAATAGGAAAACTTCCATAAAGAATAGGAAACTAGTCAGGTTTTCTGGTAGTAAATACTTCATGAGAGGTCTCTCCATTCGCTCTGCTGCTAATGTTTTAAGTTTTTGCTTTTCTCTTGGCTTGTTTGTTTCCCAACCCTGGTTCTCTTGTTTCATTGTAGTGTAGCACTGGACTAGATGCTAGCCAGATCTCTCCAAAGAAATGCAGAGAGATGAACAAAAATTATATTGAAGACATAGCCAACGAGGCTATTAATTTGCTGTGGAACGTATGGTAAGTGCTGTGTGAACACTGACCTTTTAGAAGAGCTAAATTAAATTGTTCCTGAAAAAGAACATGATAATTGAGACAGAAAAGGAATGAGTGTCCTTGCATGGGAGGAAAATGTATTCATTTGCCGATTCTGATTTCCGATCATGTTGCTCCTATTGTGCCTTGCTTAATAAATGGCAAGCCCTCATCTGATCTGAAACACAAGTTTATCTTCTATGGTAAATTACTTCTGTGAGTGAAGGATTCTAAAAGTGCACAAAGTTGGTCATTAGTTTTAGGAGAGTGACAGATTTTTTTTCTATTAGTTGTTCATCCTAAGTTCTGGTACTGTTTTCTGAACGTGTTCTGTCATATATATTTATAAGGATATATTATTATCGTGATACGGGAGATGGAGAAAATTAAATTCTGATTGGTGGACTGCAGGGCTCTGGGAATATGAGGAGTTTTTGTACTACTTCCTCCTCCTGCAGGTCATCCCAAAAGTTAAGGTTAAATGTTTGGACAAACTGTCCCTTAGTGACTGTGGCACGGGTACAAATCTACTTAATTATGTGAGAAAGAATGTGAATTGTTTAATTAGTAGGAATTGGAAACACCAGGTGAAGGAGAAATGGCAACACTATTAATACAGAAATGGCTGTAAACGTTGAAGTGATACAAGCCTGTTCTGAAAGTTCTCCTTGATTTTTTTTTTTTGTTGTTTATCTTTGTTTTGTAACAGCTCCAGGTCATTATACACTTAGGGCCATACAGAATTTTGTTTTGTACTGTACAGTATTTCAATGGAGCTGCTTCTACCTCTGTCTGCATGGCTGTTGGCTTCAGGCCTTACTTGTAAATTCTTTTGTTTTTTAGGGATTGGAACAGTACAGAAAGTGCTTGCTCAGCACCTTACACAGAATACATGACCCTTTGTAACTCTGACTCAACAATGTTTTGGTTTGGGTTTTTTTTTTTTTTTATTGGTTGTGTAGACATAAGTGCTTTGGAGCAGGAACTCCAAATCATGAAGTGTGCTATAAATCACTTCTGTGTTGTGAACTTTGTGGCAATGACCCTGAACTGGTGACTTCAGTGCTAAGTTTGCTCCTGATAAAATCTGGGCTGGCATTGATGCTGAGAAATAGTATCTTCAGAACTAAAACTTTGAAGACCAGTGTAGCTAGTTAGGTCCTGTGCTTTTTTAGTTTGAACCTGTCTTGTATCAATACATTAGTTTAAAAATGGGAATAGCGGTGAAAACTTGAAGAAACACAAATCCCACTGTTAGATAATTATGGTAAATGTCACATTTATCATTGATTCAGCATGCATTTCTGAATGTTAAGAGCCCTCAGTTTCTGGAGTAAGCGAATACTGACGTGAGAGCCAACAGCCTGCTCTGTTGTCAGTCAGTCTGTGGCTGAAGTCTTCCATAGCTGCAGAAAGTCCTGGGCTGGCTTGTAGCCCGCACCTATCAGTTGCCTTTCACGCTCTGGCTGGCTCTGTCCGCATGGGACTGTGTTCAGGCTCCCAGATAAGCTCCTGGATACCGTGTGTGAGGAAGCAGCTGGCAGAAGCCACCTTTCCTCAAAGGTGTCCAGGGTATCGCAGCCTCTCTCCGTTTTAGGTAGAGTTGATGTAACCTCGATAACGAAGGATAGCTCTTTGACTAATGTGTAATTCTTAGGTAGGTTTTTAAAATATGAGTAATAGTGAGTCTGTGTAACTTAAAATCCTGTTACGGTAGTTTTTTCCTGGGAAAAGTGTTTTATTAATTTTTTTTTTTTTTTATGCATTAGTGAATGCAACAGTACCGCAGTACACATATTCAATAAAGAAGGATGTCTGGAGGCTGTGTTACATTACATGAAGAAATTTTCCACGAATGTGGATCTGGCTATTTCAGTAGGTAAGTGGTAAAAAGAGAAAATAAAAGAGTTCTATTCTTTACTATATGAATGTAACACTGATGTCACATCCCTTATATAATGCACCTCCCTTAGCATTACTTCAACTTTACACTGAATATAAGGCTTTGAATTCCCTTCGGAACAGCACGTCATTCAGAAGTTGGCACCTGTTGTGCTTGTTTGCAGTCCAGAGGAGGACGGCTCATTGGTGGTTACACGGGAGGAAAAATTTTGCGGAAAGAAAGCTCTAGACGGAGGCTGTGTTCTTCATTTTGTTTTCTGGTTTTGGTAATGAAGGGTTTAATTTGTAGAGCAAAGAACATGGTCTAGAAAAACCCCAAACAACGCCTATCGCTTTCAGCATGGTTTTATTAGTAGTACTGTTAGTATAGTCTTGTAATGGTCTTACAGATGTATGTGCTCGCAGTGTTTTTTGGTGTTGTCCCCAGTCAGTATACAATGGAGGAATTGGATTTTGAGTAGCTGAAATTAATACAGCCGCGTTCCATGTCTGATGGGGTACTGTCCTTGCCTGTTTTAGGTACAGGTTTGCCATAGAATGTCTTTAAATGTAAAACACAGCTTGTGAAGGACAGTGTCACACCATTACAACCTGATGCTGCATGAAATGTTTTTTCCTCTGTCTTATGTTTCTTTACTCCAGCTTTCAGGAAGATAATGCTTTCTCATTAGGAAAGTGAAAGCTAGTATTGGGTTTGTTAATTACCTTTGTTGTTGTTTGCTGCAGCGAACTGCTTGCAGGCAGTGACAGAAGATAATCCAGATCTTCTTTCTTCATTTAATGCTTCTGCACAACAAATATTGGAAACAGTGATGTTGTGTCCAGAGAGCACCATGAAGCATATCCTTCTGAGAACACTGATTGCAGGTACGATGCTTGAGGGCGTTCCTTGCTCTGTGATGGAGAGGACGGCAGGTGAAGGAGGGTGGGAAGGACAGAAGGCTTAGTCTTCTCTGCTGTAGTCTGGACATCGGATTATCAAAGCCTGTATAGATGGTTCATGAGGTTATTTCTGCCTTTGGGATTGTGTTTTGGAGTGGCTGGATATTTGCAACTAGTTTTAAAACTGTCTTAAATGCCTGATTCTGAATTCAGTACCTGCTCAGTGTGATAACCCATTTTAACTGTTTATTTGGTTTTCAACAGTCAATATTGAAATGAGTCAATAATAAGTAGTACAGGAATTGTTTTCATCATAATAGACATAGATTTTTACCTCAGATTCTCTACCTTGCATTCTTGATTCTACCTCAAATGCTCGACCATGGTGATTTTTGATACTGGAGTGTAATAAATTAATTTTGAGAATCCTTAGAAAATGGTTATTTCATGTGGGTTTGTTACCACAGGTAAGTTGTCACCAAGGTCACTCCACATAAATATTCTCTGTGTACTTACATGCTGAAGTTTAGTTGAGCTTAGTAAGTGGGCATAACATAGTTGTTATAGATGAATATATGAAATGCTAAACAGAAAAAAATACGAGTCTGTAGAGAAAGGACCTGAACATTCACACTGAAATATAAGCACTGAGTATTTTAAGTAGTGGAGGCTGTGTCCTTACAAAATATACGGCTATTACGGAGCTGGGAATCGAGTATTTTAATAATTTTTATATTTTAACTCTCTCATGTTTAGGCACTATCTGGAATATCAAGGATACCATCCCACCAGGCAGCCTGGGAAGCATGGTTAACGCAATCCTGAAGATATTTTCAGAATCGTTAGCAATAGATGCTGGTGAAACGATAATTCGTATGAATGAAGCTGAAAAAAACAGGTTAAAACTTGCTGCGGAGGCAGAAACAGAGGAAAACATGAGTGATGTTATAGACAACTGTACTTTGAGTGAAGATGACATGGAAGAAATACCAAAAGGAAAAGTCAGGAGAGAAAATGACATTTCGGATCTACTTCCAGTAAGTGTGGCTGGCTGGCTCTCCGACAGCTTCGTTTGGCTGAGCATCTGACTGGTCTTGACTCAGCGTTAGCCAGAGTAAACTACCTACGAGTGTTACTAATCCTAACTCCCAATTAGCTTGACTGTTTTAGCCGAAACTTCAAAGATGAGCATGGAGAATTTCAGCACAACTTGTTCCAATGCGGTTAAGTTGCAGGGCACATCAAGAAAGCACATTTTGGGCACAAACTTGAATATGAAAAGTTCCACCTAAACATAAGAAGGAACTTCTTTACTTTGAGGGTGGCAGAGCCCTGGAACGGGCTGCCCAGAGAGGTGGTGGAGTCTCTGTCTCTGGAGACATTCAAAACCCACCTGGACACGTTTCTGTGCAACCTGCTCTGGGTGGACCTGCTTTGGCAGGGGGGTTGGACTAGATGATCTTCCAACCCCATATTATTCTGTGATTCTGTGATTTGCATTGTTTTCCTTTAGTGGAAGGTATAGGCTTATCTGATACTTCTACCTGTAGCTACTGCAGGAAGTTCTCATGTCTGCATAAGGCAAGTGAGGCTTTTCATGGTTATAACCCTTCAGTCGTGAGTGGAGATGACAGAGGTTAACGAATGTGTTCACTAGTGTGTACATGAAATGATTAACAGAAATAAATGTTTCTGTTAGGGTTTTAGCTAACATTACCTAATCTTGTATGTTATAACTTTAGTGCAGGTGGCGTTTCTTAAAGGTAAAATTTGTTCTGAAGCATCCACCAGAAAGATGATAAGCATTACCCCCCTCCCCCTTCTCTCCCTCCCTCTCTCCCTCCCTCTCTCCCTCCCTCTCTCCCTCCCTCTCTCCCTCCCTCTCTCCCTCCCTCTCTCCCTCCCTCTCTCCCTCCCTCTCTCCCTCCCTCTCTCCCTCCCTCTCTCCCTCCCTCTCTCCCTCCCTCTCTCCCTCCCTCTCTCCCTCCCTCTCTCCCTCCCTCTCTCCCTCCCTCTCTCCCTCCCTCTCTCCCTCCCTCTCTCCCTCCCTCTCTCCCTCCCTCTCTCCCTCCCTCTCTCCCTCCCTCTCTCCCTCCCTCTCTCCCTCCCTCTCTCCCTCCCTCTCTATTTTTTTAATGGGGAGGGACGAGAAGCAGAAATGGCTGGATTGTATTTTTAACTGACAGCCTGCATACTTTAAATTGCGATGAAATGTTGTTTATACAAAATTAAATTTGATTCATATTTTTTCTTTTTCAGTCTGATAAGTGGGAACTGAAAGAAGTGACAGCTTTACTGATGGCGCAGCAGACCGCTCTGGAAATCATTGTTAATATGTGCTGCAGTGAAGGTTTGTAGGAATCTTCCATTGCAAGTGTTGTTGATGCATTTTGTTTCTGGAATAGGTCATGTTTAGTTCGCTGTTCGGTGATCTTAGCTTTTAAGGGTGAATGCACAGAGACTTGTCCCTGACACCCTCATCTGGGGGGCAGATTGGACTGTAATTTCTATTTTAGTGGGTTTTTTCCTCGTTAAATCATTTCTATCATGTATTTTTTTTGCATGATCCTACATGTGCCAACATTTAAGAACAAACAAAAAAGCGCTTGTGCTGAAGAGATACTTCCTAAAAAATACTACAGCAAATTTTTGGTTCGGTTCAAGTATGGTCTGAGTGTTTGTCTGATACAGTATGGGTGTGAATCCTAGTGCAGGACTGGAGCATCAATGTTTTTAAAGCAGATAGATCTTCTAGTTTTGATTTAGTTTTGATACTACAAGTGTAGCAAAAGAAGGAGGAGAGACAGCTTTTTGCATGCAAAGCTGACAACGCAGATTTAGGCTGTTCAGAGTTCTGCCTTTATGAGCCTTTTCTCCACCTTTTTGGAGGAGGAAGAGAGGCTGTTACTCTGGGGGGAGTGGGAACTAGGTATTCTGTATCTTCTATGAACTCTGGTAATTGGTGTCGATAGCTTTTCTCCGAATCTTCAGGAAGACAAATAAATGATTCTCAAACAAACAAACAAACTCCCCAAACACCAAAAAACTCCGTCAAAACCTGAAAATTGTAATTGCTAGTACAGTTCGAGAGCCTGGTGCAAAAGTAACTGTGTAGGAGATAACTTTCTAAGTAAATCTTTCAGGTTCTAATGAAATCCAGAGTAATAGTAATACCCAGATATTCCCAATGGTGGTTTTTTTTTTTCTCTTGCAGCGCAAGGAAATTCCACACCTAGTAATATGAAGCTCCTTTCATAACTGCATTTCTCATCTAATGAGCTGTAATTCATAAGCTCTCCCCTTTAATTGGAAAATCTCTTGTGGATAAGCTGCATATTCTGCCATTCACTCAGTGTAATGTAAGGTTGATTGTGTTGTATTTCACGACGGTACTTTACCCATTCACAGGCAGACAGAAACATAGTCTGGAGAAATTAAAAGGAATCCAGAGGCAGCTGTTCATTTAATTTTCAAGTTATTTGAGGACTAAAATAGCTGTAGCCATTATGCTGAGTTCATAGAAACACTCGGCTTGCCACAGAACTGAGGGAAATAACCAGGCTGGCAAGGGATGTGTTTTACTGAACGCCGGCCGGCATTTGGAAGAAGCGGAGTGCTCTCCCCTTCACGGGGACATGGGAAGGAAGCCAGGGGACTCCAGCGTTGCTCTCCAGCCTGCAGTTCGTGGGGTACCAGCGCTAGTTAAGATGGGATTGCCGTTGGAAATGCTTCTGTGTTTCCAAGAACGGCACAAGAAACCTGATCTTAGTTATAGGCTGGTGTGCCAGAGCGCGGTTCCCGCTCTGCCCTGGTCACTGGCTGTGAACACAGGACCACTGCTGTCTTTCTTGTTGCCGAGTTGCATGGGCAGCTCGTATAGCGACCATTTAATTTTCAAAAGAGATTTTTGTTTGCTTTGCTTTGTAATTTTTTAGAAGAGGCAAGAGGCTGACTGAAAGAGGGATGTCTGCTTTGTTCTCCTGCTGGTTGCTACTGCGGGTTGGTAAAGCATAAAAGAAGCGTTTTCTCGTGCGAAGGCTATTAACACTAGCATATTATGCTGTAGAATTAATTGGCTAGTACCATAAGCAAAAGAAGATGCCCGTGTGATCAAGTTGCCACAGCCTGATGAATAACTTTGCATCAGATAAACAGTAGTCATCAGCTTCAAATCCATTCTTAAGCTGCTGCTCAGTGCAGGTGAAATGTGTTCACTTGGACCTTTCTTGCTGTATTTTAAGTAAATGAATTTACCTTTTGTCACGGAAGAAGTGCGTGGCTGTTACCGTAGTTACCACACCACCTAGATCTCATGTGAATCTGTGTTGGCAGACAAAATTACTTGGGGTGAATATGATATATTTTTTTTATCCTAGCAGTTAAATACCCTGACCCATGTCCGCGGTCAGAGCTCTCGCCTGCCGGTGAGGAGGATCAGTCCAACCTGTCGACTCGGGGCTTGTGTAACACCAGTGTCACACCAGTTAAAATGTAACTAGATTTAAAATAACTTCAGATAAATCAGTGTAAACCCTGTGGACGTAGATATATGAGTTCAAATATAAATGGCGGACTTAGCTTGAGCTTGTTAGGCCAAGTCTGCCCTAAGCCATGGACAGATGGTTCACTTTGCGGTAGCTGTGCCCGTTGGTGATACCTCAGCCCCTCTCACTGCCTGCCCTTACACCTCTGCCAGTAGAGTACATCATAAACCCTGTTTAGGTTTTTAATTATAAACCTAGTTTAATTTACTCAAAATATGTTGCCTGAAGCGGCTAACGGAGATGATCTGGCTTGCTTTGCTGCCATCAGTACCTTTCAACTGACCTTGCTGTGGAGACAGTAACATCTTCATCCAGCCCAGTCAGAGGACATCTGTCTGTGGCTTCAGTACTGCCAGAGGAAGCAGTTGCCTTAAATTAACTGCAGTCAGTAAACAAGTGAAGTTAAACTGGTACATTTGTATGCTTGAATCTGCCTCAAAAAGTAAAATGGTACAATCCAAGTTAAAATCTTAGAAAATGTTTTATGAAATGTTTTATGAAATGTTTTCTTCTGTACCTTTTTGATATCTTTAAGTGAAGCATAGTGAAGTACCTGTGTATGAAGAACCTCTCTCATAAGAATACTTGTTGCCTGAGCGAATATAAAGTAAACAATTTTTTAAAAAATAAAACAATTTAAACAAAAGTAGTATAATATTTAGAACAGCATCTTAATGGCACTTGGTTTGTGTGGCCTTCGTTAGAGCCCAAGAACTTAAAGACTTCTAAATCAAGAGCTGGAGCCGAGTATAATTGAGAAGTAGGATACCTATTGCGTGAGTGCTGTTGCATTTGCCGGTCTGTCTTCTGTTCTCAGATCCCTCTGATGACGAATGGGAAGAACTCTCCAGCAGTGATGAAAGCGACTTGTTTATGGAAAACTCATACAACGAAGGGAGTGGGCTGCTAATGTCACCCCTGTGCCTCTCTGATGAGGTTAACTCCGCATTTCTGAACAACCTCATTCCAAAGAAGGTATTGTCTTTTATTTTATTTCCAACACATGGTACAGTCTTTCCTTTGTGCCTGATTTGTATCCCAGGCTAGGCAAAGAAATTATCCCAATCCATCTGGAGAAAAGGAATATTTTTTAAAATCAGTTTAGTTTTGCTTTTTTTGGCCTAGAGGTGGAGCATCATCACCTGAGCTTTCTTGACCTAAATAATTTCTTCATGTAAGTGGGAACAGAAGGTCCATGTGTTTCAGAAATCTGGTTCTTTTTTTTTTTTTTTTTTTTTTTAATTTGGCTTTTTCCAAAATACAAAGGTGGTTATTACTTGATTTGGACATGAAAAAGATGACCTGCCAAAAGGAAGGAAACTTTGGGTGGAAGCGTGACAGCCAGATTTCCATATTAGCTAAGTGAGGTGAGAGTAACATGTGAATGGCAACAGTCAGCACTGAAAAAGTGCGAGTTCCTCTTTCCTCCTGTTGTATACACGGTGTTGGAAGTAACGTTTGACACTGACAAGAATTCAGATGTTCTTGTTTCAGAGTTGTTTTGCTCATTCTTATTTGGGGTTGTAAAGACGAGGTTCATCATTTGCATCAGTTCTTATGCTCATTCAGCAGCGTGGTAGAATTCTGACCCAAAACATAAGGTGCGAGATGAAAACATTCAAGGCTTTTTGTATTTAATAGCAAGCAGTCTGAGTTTCATGGCAAGGTCTTCTAGGCTTGCAGCTATCTGAAAATTCTGCAGCGGAATCTGTAAGAAGAAAGATTTAAATAAAAAGAGAATAGCAGAGACCTAGAAAATCACCTTTTGTTCAGTACAGTTGGATACTTAAAATATGCTATGCTTAACCCAGTGTATAATTGCACCATTTGAGTGACTGAGGAAGATTCTGGCGTTTTTAGCAGATGAGACACTTGCTACCTGGAAAGCTTTGAAATGCATAGTTTGAAGTATCTGGTTGACATTAAGCTAAAATTTCCATCTTCCCCCCAAACACCTTTAAGACAAAAAAAAAAAAAAAAAAAGCTTTATTGCTAAACCTTTCTTTTTCCCCTCCTCAGATTCTTGAAAAAACTGCTTTTCCGAACAGTGTTGCTCTAGACATCTGTATGCACAATCCGTCTTGGAAACCATTAATTAAAAAGTAGGAATTTCATTGTCTCTTTTACTATTTTTCATGTATATTCAGTTGTTTTAGAACTCTTAAGAGGATTGTCCATCTTTGGGTTGCTTTTAAGATCTGGACAGTGGCAGACCTGATACATGATTTTGAATAAAGAGATACAAATATTTGCTTAAGCTGCACACTGGATCACAGCCTTATTTAACTCATCTTTGTATTTCGACATCTGCTTTCAAAGAGATCTGCTAAGTGCATTTTTTGGTGGTTTGTTTCAGACTGAACGCGGTGCAGTGCAGAGCTTTGACGTGTCTCCACAGCATTTTGTTAGTGTCAGACGTGGATTGTCTCGGAGGAGCTTTGGCACTTCAGTCCCTTGCACAGCATCTCTCGCAGCTGGTCTTTTCTAAAATGGGTAAGATGTTAAGCTAAAGGGGGCTTGCTGACCTATTTTGTAAGGTAGCCATGTACGTTGTGAAGTTTTAATGCCGTTATAGCACTAATTTTATCCCTTTGGAGTTTCAAAATAAGGATACTGGATGTTGGAAACCTGCTGGCAAAGCAGCGTATCCTGGTAAGATGCGTTTATCCAAATTGCATCTTGACCAAGTGTGCTCCTAATGCAAGAATACGTCTGTGCGTGCACACAGAAACTCACAGCGTTAGTGGATGAATCCTGCCTTGCTGTGACACCAGAACTGTTTGCTTGGTCATATTTGGGATAATAGCCGTTTTTCATCAATCAGACAAGCCATGAAGAAGACGAGACATTTTCCTTTTAAATGTGCGAACTAGCCTAAATAGACAGGTGGCAAAAAGAGGTATCTACACCGTCTTCCACATCATTTTTTCTAGGAATCTTACGAAATTGTGGCAAAGGTGGTTGTTGCAAAAATCTCCAGAACGTACGTTTTTATTACAGTAGGAAACATAGCAGCTGCCTTGTCTCCAAGACATGCTTTATGCATGTGGTTGCATAGCTTTATTGAAAATATATTTGCAATAAGAAAATGTGCAAAGTTTTTATGACCAAATATTAAAGCTGCTTAACTTCCTGTTACGGTGGCTGTTCGGTTTTAATGGAGAAGGCAATACGTTTCTTTTTTTCTAAAAATACTACTCTAGAATATCAGATATATCCTGGTAAACGCTATAATGTATCCACTGTAGTGCCTCCAAGGCATATTATTTCATAGAGATACTGTGATGGTTTCCCCGTAGATCTGCTGGTATCAGTGTTATTGGATGGGCTAGTGTAGATGTGCAGCAGTTAGCATTTCCAGCTACCTCCTGTAACCTTATACATCAGATCAGCATCATTCCAATAATTCTGTTGGACCATTTACGCTGTGATCTCTCTGTTACTGACACTAGAGAAGCTGAGCTGAGATTAAAAAAAAGAAAGGGGGGGGGGAACACCCCACCCCACCCCCCAAAAACCTAGTTCCAAGCTGATGATCTGGTTTCCAGACGAGCTGCTTCATTCAGACTATTCTGATAATCTGGTTTTGTTTTAAGGTCAGTGATGATGGCTTTTTGAAAAAATAAAAGATATTCTTTGAGGCTGGAAAAGCTTGCCAATTCTCAACATTGTCAGAAAACATTTTTTCCTAAGATAGATCTGTTGAAGTCTGGCATATGCGTGGCTTTGTCATTTCTTGTCTCTTAAAAGCTTAAGAAGCTCAGTTTTCTTCCCTTGCTTCAAGCGTCTTCATTTGTAGCCACAAATGTGGTGTATGTAGCTCTTATTTGCTGTAGAGCATGACACTGCATTAATGCTCGAAAATGCAGCTGCCTGCAAAACACTCTTTTTTTTTTTTTCTCAACATCGTTAAAAGCATGTGATCAGTCTATGGGAACATTCTTACTGAGGGCATCGTGCTTGAAAACCTAAAATGCAGGAAATGAAAATAAACGTGAAGAAACATGCGAGGAAGTTCGCGTAAACTATCTGCCTCGTGCTTGAAGAGCAGCACTTGCAAGATTTCAGGGTCTACACGTTGTGCTTCGCAGCAGTCAGAAAGCTCTTAGATGAAACTGGGGAAGTGGCTGGCTGAAGACAGAGGGTGCTAATAAATTAGTTTAATGGCCCACATCCATTTTCGTTAACGTGCAATTTTTTTAATAGTTAAATGCTATGTAATGGAAACTGCCAGATAGAGTTGATAACATACCAACATGTGGTTAGAAGGAATTTTGTGGTTTACAGGGTGAGAAAGAGACATAAAGATCTAGCTGCTTACGTGGGAAAAGAGGAGATGTGCATGAAATAGTCGAGAGTTTCTGCATCTGGAGTAGTCCAGAAAATAAGAAAACGTTAGAGGAAACTAAAAAGCTTCAAGAAATGCAGAACGTGTATTGGAAGCGATGGCTGGTATTGATGAAGTTGAACAAGAATCACAGAGTGTTTGAATCGTACATTTCTGAAAGGTTATTAAACCACTGGAAACCACACTCTTCATATGAATTTGAATGAGGCCAGCGTTCTGGGTGTCTAAAGAGCCTGCTCAGAAGACAGAAGAAAGGAGTTAAAGTACACAGTCAGCTTCTGTAGTTTTCCCAATTCCTGTATTATGGCCTCGATGTGATTCCAGTTTTCAATCTTCTGTTTTAAGGGCAGTGGTTTGTACCATACGTTAGGTCACACGAGTGTCTTAACCAGGGGTGTGCCTGAAAATGAGGCCCTACTGTGGTCTGACCTCCAGATGCAATTAATATTGAATTCAAATAAATCACTATGGTTACAACCTACAAAGACCAGTCTCTGAAAATCTAGCTTTTCCTGTTTGTGGCAGTACCTGGAGGAACAATTAAGGGATTAAGGAATTTGTATTTCTTTGCTTCTTGTATCCTTCATCTTCCTGTTTAACTTTTGGCTCTGGGTTCAATTCTTTGACAGAACTCCCTACAGACATAGAATTCCTGGAAGCCATAACCAGCGCTTTGAGGGCTCTCCTACAAACAATGGCATCAAAGAACATCTCCCAGGTAAAAGCTTTTCAAACTCAAATTCATGTGAGATTGTGCTGGAAAGTTTTTGAAACAAAACCATTTAAATGAAGTGCTAAATTTCAGCAACTGTGAGCACTGAAAGAATGGATTTAATAGCATTCACTCTTTATGTTTTTCATGGACCTTACAGGAATACTTTTTTATATATCTCCTCCTTAACAAGTAAAAAGATGAAAAGTATTTCAAAACTAAAATAGCAGTAAGCCACAGGTAGCATCTTTAGGAGGTGGATATAATGACAAGCATTTAGTAAATTAGCACCTAGAAATGTGGATTCTTTATTTCCTGGTGTCATCTAGTTGAAGCTAGTCGTCCTTCACGAATCTTGGTTGGACGTGAATTAGTGAGCTAAATATAGGAATGAAGCATAATATTTTGTTATACAAGATGTAATACTATATGGTCTGCTGGTCCTTTATGGCTTTAAACTCAAAAATGAGCTTGTATACTGTAAGTTCAGTTTTAATGAGTTGGAAATAGCTATTGAGCCAGGTAAATCTGTGAAAATCCATTTGGGCTCAGAACGTTTTCTTTCAGCTTCATGACAGCCTTGGTTATGTTCTGGAAGAAACATCTTAAGAAGTTGAAAGGGATTGTTTAAGTGTTTTCTTGCTTGATTACGTTTTTAGAGTTCATGTAGTTTTCATAATACAGGACTCTGTTTCTGTGTTACGAATTTGCCTATGTTCTGTAAAAGCAAATAATCTAAATGTCATGTTTGAAAATTTCCAGGAAAATGTAAATATGTCTATCTTCCTTCTTTTTTTTTTTCCCTTGTTAATCAGTGTATGACTCCTGAGCAGCTATTGGCTTTATGTGAAGCTGGTATTCACAGCAGCAATGCCAGTGTTAGAGTGAACGTAGTGAGCATCCTTGGAATTTCTGGCAGCGTCCTGGCAAAAGGGCAAGACACAGCTGAGACACTAAAGGTGAAAAAGCAAACTTTGCATTGCAAGCCTATTGACACTTCTTTCAATTTTCTTAGGCATTGCTGGAAAAAATCAATTTTTCTTTCTTATTTCAGATGGTTGGAAAATTTCTTCTCGAGGTTGCTATGAAGGAATCTTCTCTTGTGGTAGCAGGGGAAGCCTTGGATGCACTTTTTGATGTATTTGCAGATGGTAAAGAAGCAGAAAAGGCAGCGGTACAGATCAAGTTGCTTCCAGCACTGAAAGAATTTCAGCCAGTGTTCAAAATGAGGGTAGGCATCAAATGCAGCCAGCTCCGGATCTCCACACACAATGTTGGTTAAAGCTTTGAGATCTGGGCTGCTAGAAGAGATAATTAAGCAGGAATGTATGGCTTTACAAGATGACCAAAAAAAGAAAACAAGTAATTGAATTCCCCATGTTCCGCTTTAGAGGAAAGCAAATACATTTACCTTGCAGTTCATGGAACTATCCAGGTGGCAGCGCAGCATCTGCATTGCAACATCGGCATTACACCATCAGCACTATTGATGTCCAAATCACTGTCTTGTTCTGAAACCCGTGTAAAGAAAAATGCTGCAGGTGTCTCTGGAGGAGAACAGCTACAGGGGTGGGAGAGAAGTCCCTTCTGAAGTTACATTGACATCTTTTGTTTTTACCTTGCTGTAGCTGCAGGTGGACATTTTTGTTCTGTTGGTACTTCATTAAAATGGATCATGTATCCTCTATTTTCAAGAATCACAAGGTCAAAATTCTAAACTGTAATTTTAAGTACATCCTTGTCTTAAATAGAGAGTGACCTTCAATATGTTGTTTATTTAGTCAGATGAAGCCTCAGGAGTGACTTTCATATTCTTAAAGCTAAGCACTATAAGGACAAAATACATAACTGGTGGTGCTGCAGTTGTTTGGTTAGTTAGATGTGCAAGGTCTTTCATATAAAAAGCTACAGAAAGTAAGTGTATGTTTCAGAGTGGGAATGAATTATCATGCCAATAATAGTTTAGTTTTAGGTAGAGGTGTATTATAGTAAATTGACTCGCAGAAGTAATTGCTAGGTATTCATGTGACGTGAACGTGTTGGGAGTTCTCGAAAGGCAGGGGTAGCACCACTTGATAGAAAACATATATACAATTACTAGAAACGTTAGGTGATCTTATAGGAGAAACTTCTCCATTGGTAAAGTGTGTATTTTTTGGTTTTACAGATACGAAAAGAAGGCAAAGGACAATATAGTACAGATCAGCTGTGTGTTCTTGACAATGTGAAGATGAATTTGAGAAGATTCATTGCATATCAGGAGACACTAGGGAAAACCCCGACTTGAAACATCGAGGGACTTCAAGGTTTCCCTTATTGAATAATGTTTGGTGAAAAATATAACCGTTTTGAACTTCTAAACTCTATTGAGCAGAGCGGTTTTGCTTTCATGTTAATACTGCTTTTTTTTACGTTCAGTATTTTTATACTTCTGGGTTGATGCAATATGAAAGTCACATCAGTGTAAAAAACCGGCATACTTTGAGGTTAGGTGTCAGCAGCGATAAGAATGTGCTCTTGCAGTCCTGCGGTCCGCACGTAGCACCGCTGCCAGTGTTTAGAAATCCTCACATACCCTAGCGGAGAACTGTAATGGCATGAAAAAGTAATTTAGAGAATATTCTCGGTTATGTGCCAGATCAAGAAGTAAATTTTAAAAGCTCAAGATATTTTTCGGGGGGATTGAGAAGTGGCGGAATGTTCATATTTGCTCTTACCTATTTCTAGAATCGCACAGGCACTTATGGCAAGCTTCCCAAGAGAAGTGTGTGACAAGTGTGTAGATTACTGTCACCACTCAGATCTGTTACTTCATGAGGCTTATCAAAAACTGTTTCAGATTCATTTAAGATAACTTCAGTATGATAGCTTTTTGCTGTGGAAATCAGTGTAAGAGGATCCTACGCTTATATGCGGGCTCTCCGTTTTTACTTTATTTTGATTGGTATTTCTGAAAATCAAGTCTCCCAATTTACTTTCTTCCTTGTAATTCCACATTA
Organism: Numenius arquata; assembly: GCF_964106895.1. NCBI lineage: Eukaryota > Metazoa > Chordata > Aves > Charadriiformes > Scolopacidae > Numenius > Numenius arquata. Next base: position 5,544,469 of record NC_133588.1, on the reverse strand, counting down.
AGATGAATTTGAATTCAAGGAAGTAGTAAATCTAATAAAAAGTATTTTTTTTTTTTTATACTGAGGTATTGCCTAAAGTAACTTTATAACTGCTTAAAATATCTTTTTCAAATATTTGTGACGGAGATTTTTAAGCTGTAAAATACAGAAACTATTTTAAAAAAATGTCACTGACTCATGAAAATTGTATGTGAATTTCCATATATCAAGAGCTTTAGTTTTGTTTCTGTGAATGAGATCTTCTCATACACATTTTTTTAAGGGGAAAAAACACAACCTGCAACCAAACACAAAAGTATTTTGTTAAACTGATTTTTGAAATGGGACTTTCCCCCCCTCCCCCTTCTCTTAACATGCTGCCTTAGTACAGACATCTAGTTTTTTGGCAAAATAAGGCATGGAACTACAATGACCAAATTTGCTCGGTTTGTTAGATTTCAGTCTCTTAGATTGGAAAGCAGGCTCAGGAACTGACCGGAGAACTTGCAAATGACTGACTTTATGAAATCCTGACCTCTGGTATTTTGTCAAATGCAAGAGAAAGTGACAAATGAGTTTAAGCAGCCATCCTGCCCGGGAGTCCTGCTATTGCTTTGCAGGAGTTGGATGAAATGTGTGCTGTGATGCGATGCCTGTTAATGGAAGGAGCGAGTGGGAGCGTGGGGCCGGGATGGCTCAAGGGCCATCGAGCGTGGCCTGGAGAAGTCCTGAGGAGCACAGGACGGCTGAAAGGTGGTCCTGGGATTTGGCAGGGGCTGGCAGCGAAGAGGGCTGGAGCGTAACAACTGAGGAAAGAGTAGCTAGGTGGGTTACGGCATAACACTGCACAGATTTTAATCCCAGTAACAGTTAAACTTGCTGTACACGGAGAATAGTATAATATTAGCCTGATACAAGACATTGATATTCATTTGGAGCACTTAAAAGGACTTCCACGCGGAATGTTCTGGTGTCATTTTCTGGATGCTGTGTTGAATTGCGGGATGATGTAGGTTGGAAAGGATCTCTGGAGGTCTCAGTGCAGTCCCCTGCTCCGCTTAAAGCAGGACTTGGACTCAGATGGGTTGTGCGAGGCCTTGAGCGTCTCCAGGGGTGGAAATCCCACAGCTCTGGGCAGCCTGTTCCAGTGTTTGACTGCCCTCACTGTGAACACTTTTTTCTTTTTCCCCCTTGTAGCTAGTAGGACTTCTCCCTGCTGCAAAATGCGCCCCTTGTCCTTTGACTCCAAACCACCAAGAAGGGTCTGCCTCCCTCCTCTTATAACCTCCATTTGGTAGTGGAAAACAGCAATTACATTCCCTTCTTCCACAGGCCAAATAAACCCGGCTCCCTCAGCTCTGAAAGTTGCAGATAAATATACAGAAGATAGGGCATCCACTAGAAAAGCTGGTTTTCTTAATATAATCTATCGGACCCTGTTTTTTTTTCCTTCAAGTGAAAAGACAGATTGTCATTTAGATCTTAAAACTTATTCCGGCAGTAGGAATGCGTGGATTATTTTTGCTATGCACTAAGAAGTTGAATCTTTTAAAAAAAAAAAAAAAAATCATTTATGTCTTAGTAAGATACATGCAGAGTATGAACCGTACTGCTTGCAGAAGTCTATGATTTTTTTGTGCTTAAAATATTTGCTTTTATCTTCTGGTACGCATGCCATTTCTAGCTAATAGCTGAAAGAGAAACGAGGACATGCAAAGGTGTTTTGGTTTCTTGTGAGTTTGTACTACAACATAAAAAAACCCTAAAATAATCCCTTCACCTTTGTTTCATCAGAAGAGATGGGATCACTTTGGTGGGCCTGTTTGGCTGAGGGCATGGATCAGTGACGAGCCGGTGGCTCGGTCTCCGGCTCACCAGATAACGTTTGGGTTGATGGAGGGGTAAGCTGTAGCTCTTGGGAGGTGTTCTTGTTATTTTGGTAACTTCATCGCTAACATTAATGACAGTTTTTATATGTGATTTCCTAAGATCCCGTGTTGTAAGCTTGCCAGTCTATAGCCCTTACCAGTAGCCCATAGCAAAATGGAGCCCTCATCTTCCTTTGGGGTTTCTATGTTATTATAGTTATCTAATAATAATTGGCTATCTGTGTGTTTTGATGTCCATACTTTTATTTCTCGGAATGAGAAAATCTTACTCCACCACCCGCCTAACTACCAGTTTAGTGTAACTTGCTCCTGGTGTCTAATTGAGGGCTTGTGACTGGATGAGAGGTAATAATTTTGTAGGTTAATTTCAGAGAGGATATTCTGCTTGTAAGGGACAAGGAACAAGGTAATAGGAAAAACATGGAAGACTTCTGAAGACTTTTGTCTGTGGAAGACAAGGCAAGTTATCAGTGATTTAAAGAAGGGTCAGATTGGGGCCTAAACCCAGGTGAGATTTGTGAGTGCAGAAGAGCTAAGCTGTAAGATTGGGGCTATAAAAGCTGTTCTGACACAGTTAAAGAAAATTAAGGCAGCAGCAGAAGCGATGATGTGGTGCAGATTAAATGTTTTGGGGGCTCTTTTGGCACTAGTTTATTTAAATAGGTTTAGGGTAAGCTTGAGACCAAGACAAGATCCTTGACAGCCTACAAAGGCAAAGCCAGATCTTGATACTTCGAGGGTGGCAGGAATTGGACTGATGCAGAGAGCGTGCAGCGTAAGTAAGTAGATGTAAGTGATCTTCATCAGTTCATGTCATCACACAGATAAGGCTGGTATCAAAACAGGTATCTGAAGCCCAATTTGTTTGCTTATCCTGGTCCCTGAGGCATTGTCTGTCTGTGCTTCGATTAAAAACTGCAATCCTTTGAAGGTACGGATTGCCGCCGCTTCTGTCTCCCTCTCTGACACCGAGCACAGCAGAACCTGCCTCCGAGTTGAGATTTTTATAGGAGCTGGATTGAAGTCGGTCTGCTCTGTTAGCCAGAGAGTGTGAAGAGGGCTGTGCGCTCCCTGCCCCGTTCCCAAGCGGTAGCACCGGTGGCGTTTGCTGCCGCTTCGCCCTCTCGGCAGCCTGCAAAATATTGAATCCCCAGCTGTGTGGATAAGGAGTTCTCATCGCTACGTGGTTTTATTTTTGCTCTCTTATGAAAAGAAACAAGTTTTAAATAAGCATTTGTTGTGAAATACTTTATACACGTCCTGCCTTGGCATTCAGAAGATGGCTGTATACCACACTATAGCCCATCCTTTAACTATTTGGGGTTTGTGGTGTGTGTTGAAGGTATTTTTTTTTTCACCATATGTTTGTTTTTTTAAAGGTTGTCGTTGTAGAAGAAGTAGAATAACTTCAACCAGTACCACTTGGCTTGTTTTTGCGTTTGTATTTTGAGAGAAAATATAAAAAGAATCAAAGCACAGTAAAATTACAAAATGAGAACAGTGTCGGAGAACAAATTAATTTAAAATCCGTCTGTAGTTTAAGTATTATAAATGAAGTGCATATCTTGTGGAATATTAACATAAAACAACCAACCAAAAATGTGCATAAACTCAAGTTCTGTTTCCTTCATAAGTAATTTTCAGTGAAGGCATTCCCAGAGGATTGGATAGAAGCGTCTCGCCTGACACTTACTGCTGCAAATTCAAATACAGGCAATGGTAGTGGTGTAATTGAAAATAATGTATTGTTCCTTTCTGGCACAGATGAATTGAGCAAACCATCTAAATATAGTTTGCGCTGGACATTCTGTTAGGATATACAACATTAAGATAATTGGCCAAACTTGAAAACTCTGACGGTCAGAGCAGATTAGGGAACTTGAAGTTTTTCCGCAAGGGCTGAGACATGGCGAGCCTTTCCCTTTGAAGAAGTTTTTACTTGAGAGGTGGGTTTGTTTTGTCTAATTTCCAAATAAATCCAAACTGTTAACTTTTTACCTTCCAGGAAAAAAATAGCATGTATTTAAATCGATTCACTCTAGTGTAATTTTGGTTCGGTATTACTTTCATAAGGTCGTTGTTTCTGTGAGAGGCATTTTATCAGACATAATTCAGTGGCCGCATAAAAACATAGTTTGAGGCTTGCACACGAAGGATACGGTAAGACGCTTGTTTTTCTTTCAAATCTGGGTGTCGGGAACTACTTGCTTTACCGTTATGTTTAAGGGCTTAAATCAAAATGCTCGTGAACCGGAATAAGATACCATCGTTAAGCATCCGTACGCTGTTGGAACGGTGGTGGTGGCGGAGAGTCCCAACGCAGCACTCGCATAAATACCTACACCACTTTTAAAGATGCTTTGGGATTTCAGTACAACTTCTCCCGGTTTTGTCTTCCTTTTTTTGACAAGAATCTCGGTGAGGATTCTTCGTTTTCTTTCTCTTCTGACATTAATTTTTTTTTTTTTTTCTGAACTTTTAAGGAAAATTCCATTGGCCTCTTCCCTGCCCCTCGATGGGGAGTGAAAGGCACTTGCAGAATTTAACTGAAGAATGGCTGATTCAGCCAGCGTGATGTTTCTAAGTAACCTTTTCTGAGAAGTTCTCTTTTTTAGTAAGGAAAAGAGTTAAAGTTCAGAGTCATGATTATAAAAATCACTTCGACCATGTCCAAGTGGCGGGGGTTTTTTTGTTTGTTTTGGGTTTGGGTTTTGTTGTTTGTTTTTTTTTTAAACCCCATAGGTGAACTCCCTAGTCTGAAGCCTTTGTGGTATCACACCACCTGTGTTGTGTCCTGGCTTTATTTGCACTAGGGTTGCTGCTGAGGAATCCTGTAAATTAATAAACCTCAGACCTACAACAAAACTTGTTTACATTTATGTGCTATGAGTGTAGAACAGATCATCGGGTTTTACAGAATTAACTCTTTTTTTTTTTTTTTTTTTAAAAAAAGTATTTTGTTACTGTTATCTCCTTAAGGATAACGTGAAATCCTTTATCGGACTTATGCTCAGTTTTCTGTATTTTGATGGGTTTTTTTGTTTTTTTTTTTTTTTTTAAAAGTTTATGAATTGAAACCTTTTTATTTGCATCTTTGATGTAAGAGGAACATCAGGTTAGTAATTTTCTAGTTGCCTTTTTCTGGTATGTTTATAATTCTCAGAATAACTGAAGAGTGTGGGTTTTGGAAAATAGGGTTAATTCAGGGCGGGTTTTCTCCCTTTCCAAGCTGCGCTTAAGTCCCCTTGGCTTTGGTGGGGGGTTTTAGCTACAGACCCTAATTCTCAAAGCAATTACTCGAGTCTGTCAACTCAAAAGACCAAATTTCACCCCCCCAGCTTCTTGCTGTGTGCGAGTTTCTCTCGGACAGGGCGGATCGGACACCCTGTGATGAAACCCAAGAGGGTTGAGGACAAAACGTCCCGCTCTTGGGCAGCTGGTGGGGGGTGGTGGGGAGAAGCCAGACCTTCACTCTTTGGGCTGTCATCAATTAGACCATTGGGGTTCTAATTGACAAGCGGCTGAATATGAGCCGGCAGTGTGCCCAGGTGGCCAAGAAAGCCAACGGCATCCTGGCTTGTATTAGAAATAGCGTGACCAGCAGAAGTAGGGAGGTGATTGTGCCCCTGTACTCAGCACTGGTGAGGCCACACCTGGAGTATCGTGTCCAGTTTTGGGCACCTCAATCCAAGAGAGATATGGAGGTGCTGGAGCGAGTGCAGAGGAGGGCAACGAAGCTGGTGAAGGGCCTGGAAAACAAATCCTATGAAGAGCGGTTGAAGGAGCTGGGACTGTTTAGTATGAGGAAGAGAAGGCTGAGGGGAGACCTCATCACTCTCTACAACTACTTGAAAGGACACTGTAGAGAGGTTGGTGCTGGTCTCTTCGCACAGGTAATTAATGACAGAACGAGAGGGAATGGCTTCAAGCTCCAGCAGGGTGGGTTTAGACTGAACATTAGGAAAGAATTTCTCACAGAAAGAGTGGTCGGGCATTGGAATAGGCTGCCCAGGGAGGGGGTTGAGTCACCATCCCTGGATGTGTTTAAGAGCCGTTTAGATGTGGTGTTGGGGGATATGGTGTAGGGGAGAACTTTGTAGAGTAGGGTAGATGGTTGGACTCGATGATCCCAAGGGTCTCTTCCAACCTAGACAATTCTATGATTCTATGATCGGGAAGCGTCGCTGAGGCTTCTTCTTTGCAAACTGCCCACTTCAGGGGCTGGCTTGGCATCAGAATGCAGGTGTTTGGGTTTTGTTTTTTTTTTAAATTCCAAAATTAAAGAGAAATCCTGAAGAGAAATCCTTTCCCGTGGAGTTCAGAAACCGTGGGGAACAGCGGTCCCCCATCCCAACCCCCCCCGCCCTGGGTTGCGCTGGAAACTTTGGAGCTGGTGTTATATACGGGAGATGTTTTAAGGCTGTAGGATGAAAACGCTAAAAATAAAGCGGGATCTGAGCAGAACTTGCGCTACTCCCTGTTGCCGTGCGGTGCCTGCGCTCTTTCCCCCCCCCCCCGACATCCCTGCGGAGGCGCCGGCTGTGCACCCCCGCCACCTGGGCTCTCCCCTTCCCCGGCAGCCGAGCGAAAAGGCAAGAAGACCCAGAAACGGCCGAAACCACCCCAAAAACGCTTTGTAGGTGCCGATGGTAACGCCACCCTGGAAGCCGTTGGTCTGGTACGACTGGTGCCTCTACGCGGGTGGGGGGGTGAGGTGGGGGGGTGTAGAGCCGCCTTCACACACACGCTCCGCGGCCGGGGAGAAGCGGCGCCCCCACAGCGCTGCCCTACCCTCGGGGGACCCCCGGCAGCACCTGCCGCCGGCGGAGCGGGGCTGGGGGCGGGGGGGGGGCTCAGGGGCTCCTCTCTCCCTGCGGGGCCGGTGGTGGGCCGGTTGTGCGGCGGCTGACAGGCCGGTGGCGAGGCCGGCGCCCCCCCCCCCCCCCGCCAGCTTCCCTGCGCGCGGCCCGTGTGCCGGCGGGCCCAGCCGGGCCCCGCCTCGCCGCGCTCGCCAGGAGGGGCGGGGGCTGTGGAGCGACGGCAGCGAGCAGGCAGGCGCGGAGCTGCCCTTCCATAGGAGCCGCCATTAGCGCTGGGACCCGGTGACAGGGTCTCGGCGTCGGCGGCCGGCGCGGCGCGGGGGAGCGGAGGCAGCCGGGGTGGGGTCCCCGTTTGATGGATCCCCGGATCGCCTGGTTCCAGCCAGAGCAGCTCGGCCCCTCGAACCGCCTGTGGATGCAGATCTGGGAGACCACGCAGGGGGTCCGCAACCTCTACTTCCAGCAGCAGCAGCAGCAGCAGGAGCAGCAGCAGCAGCAACAGCAGAGCGCCCCCGCCGGGGCCGGCCCGGCCTCCCCGCCCGGCATGTACCGCGCCCCCCGCCCCGACCCCCAGCCCGACTTCCTGCCGCTCGAGAGCGCCAACAACCAGCACAACCGCAGCCACCACCAGGCCTCGCCGCCCCCGGGGGCCGCCGCCTGGGCCCGGCCCGCACGGGGCGGTGGGGGGCCGCCCGCCGCCGCCGCCGCCGCCGCCGCCGCCAGCAACAAGAGGAAACGCGACAACAAGGCCAGCACCTTCGGGCTCAACTACAGCCTCCTGCTGGGGCCCCCCGGGCAGGGCCGGGCCCCCGCCCTGGGGGACGAGCCGGCCGCCCGGGCCCAGGCCGGCCTGGCCGAGCCGCTCTACACCGGCACCCCCTGGAAGAAGAGGAACTACAGCCAGGGAGTCGTGGGGTGAGCGGCCGCCGCGCCGGGCCGGAGGACGGGGCGGGCGAGGGGGGCGCCGGGCAGCGGCCACCGCCGGGCCTGGCCCCGGCCCGGCCTCCGGAGGAGGCGGGGGCCTCGGCCCTTCCCCGCCCCGGGCGGGCGCACGCCGGGGCCGGGCGGCGGTGTCGGGGCGGCCGCCCCGAGGTGGTGCGGAGCGGTGTGTGTGTGTGTGTGTGTGTGTGTGTGTGCGCGTGTGTGTGTGCAGCTGGGCCGCGGCACCTGAGGCGGGGCGGCGGCCCAGGCCCCGGCCCCGACGGGTGGCGCAGGGCGGGCGGACGGGCGGGCCGGGCCCGGCGGGGGGAGGCGGTGGGCGCTGGGTCGCCGCCCCGGCTGTCAGCGCTAAGGGGGGCGAGCGGCGGCGGGCCGGGCCGGGCCGGGCTGGGCGGCCGGCCGAGGGGATGGGGGGGCGAGGGAAAGGCGTGCGGCGGCGGGGGGCAGCGGCGGGCGCGGGTGCCCGTGTGCATGCTAATGGTGCGGGCACGCCTATCCGCAGGGGACGGGAGCTCCCCGCAGCTCCTCCGCTGTCACCGCGGCCGCACGTGGGGTGGGTGACAAGCTCCCGGCCCGGTAAGGCGCTCCGCTTCTCACATCGCGGCTGTTCGGGTGTCACACACACACACACACACACACACACACACAGTGCCCGGTCCGGCGGGTGTCGGGGTGTCCGGCACCGCTGCTGCTCCCGCACCGGCTGCGGGGCTGGATGGGGCTGAGGGTGGATGGAGGGCAGGGGGAGCCAGGCTGTCAGCTCTGCAGGCGCTGCCCAGCCCGCTTCTCGAGCTTTGTGCTGCTGCCTGTGGGACACACGCATAGTAGCGTCTATAACTTAAACCAAAAACCTGCTGCTGTTAAAAGAAAGCACGCAGTTTAGGTGATTACACGAGGAGTGTGTGTTTTCTGAGACCTGACAGAGACGGTGTGCGCGCGTGCTGGCACCCGCTGCCAGAAACAAACTTGTATGCACGTATAGAGTGTTACGGATTTCAGTCTGGGATTATTATTAATGGTTTTCACGAAGCTCCGACTGTGGAATGCGTGTGCTGATCTGAGTGGTTTTTTCCTCAGTGTTTTTGCGTTAGCTTAGGTTTCGTCAGTTGCCATTGCATGAACCCAATGAGAGATGGAGGGCAGGCAAACACGTATCTTCTCTCTTGTTTACCTGAAAACTGTTTTGAGCACTCCCTCCTCCCTTTTTTTAAACACGGGGATGGCTTTTGATATGGGTGATGCCCTGGGTAAAAGCCCTTTGGTAACTTCTGTGTTTCGTTTTGTTTTTTTAAAGTTCACGCTTCTCAAAATATAACCTTTGCCTTGACCCGTAGCATACCTCTCCTCCCTGCGGTAAGAGCACATTGGCGTGTATTTGACTTGTTAAGTATGGATTTCTGGTGTGGTGTGTGCAGGTGTAGTACCCTTTCCAATCCTGCTCCTTTACACACAAGTCTGGCTTCCTTCCAGGGTTCAGATGGCGGAGGTGTACGGTGACAGTCGAAGGCCAGGAAGAGCTCATTTTAGAAATCCGTAATGATTTGGGTGCGTCGAGTTTTCGTGTGCCCAACTTGTACCTAAGGGTCCTTCAGCCCCCTCCCCACCAGAAGGCGTTGACACCTTCGTCTTCTGAAAGTGCCGTTGTGTAAGGTTCGTCAAAATGACTATTCAAATCTGCTGGTCGCTTTGGAAGACAAACTCTTACCACCTCTGGCTCCCTATTTTCTTGCCAGCTACTGAGTTGCCTTTACTGCTAGGGTTATAACGATTCATAAAATGACACTACAGAAGTGTGCTATTTTAAGTTCTCTGGTTACTATATATCAGAACCTTCCATAACTTTCTTTACAAGACTTAGAAGTAATGTGTGCAGAACATACTTAGTACTGAGTTTTTGTAAGTTAGTTTTTGGACTCTGTTTATCTTCTAGCTTGTCACTTACTTGAAAGTTGAGGAACGTTTTTAGAAGTTTCTTTCTCTATCTCTGTCTCATAAATCCATAAACGTTCTCTGTGTATTGAAGATACGGGGGGGGGGGGGAGGAAGGAAGGAAGGTTGAGCTTCAGCAAGAGATTAATAATAATAACAACAGCAGCAACCGTACCAAAGGATTCAAGGTGATATCTGTTGCTAGAATAGAATTTTGGTTGAATCAGTTTCAAACTCCCAAGTGGAAGCACGTTGTGGACTCTTTTTTTTAATTTTTTTTTTTTAATATAATCAAAAGGTACTCAAATATGTTGATCTACGTTTGGCTCGACTGTCTAGTTTGTGGCATATATTTACGCGATGCTGAGATTTTGTTTTAGCTCTTTCCTTTGTTCAAAGCAAGGTAAGGTAGAGTGTCTCTAAGATACACCCCTACACTGCATTTAATAAATTACAGAAATGAGTGGTGTTTGCTTCTTAAAAAGCTATTTATTCCAAAGGTATTTAGAGGCAGCTGGCTAACAAATCTTCAGTGAAAAATTGTGAAAACAATTTCTGAAAGGAGCTGAAGCCTCTTAGGAAGGCACAAAAAATGCTTAGGCCTTGTGAAGGCTGCAGTGTGACCGACCGGCTGCTGGCAGGGCCGCGTCCAGCCTCCGGTGTCGCTGCCCTGAGGTGCTGCCATCGCTCCTAGTAACCGTCTTGTACGGCATCTGTCTCGGGTCTTGAGACACCCGACAGTAATGACAGATAGAAAGGTTTGTAACCTAGCAAGTGAGGGTGTCGCTGAAGTAAATATTGGAAATCGGTTATTTCCAATGTGAATTCCCAAACTTGTTTTGACTAGTTCTGACAGTTGTTGGGGAAAAAAGATACCTGGTGTTCTATGACAGCATCACTTATGCGTTAACAGGTACCTTTTTCTTCCCTAATTGTTTCAATGCAAATGGTGAAAAAATAGTAAAGGCTTGACACTTCTCCCTGTGTACCCTCCTATCATTTTGTTCGGTTAAATCGCTTTAAATTTTGAGTCTTTTGAATACGGCAGTGTTGTGGAACAGTCCCATTTTCAGAAAGATTAGGCCTGACTTGCCGGCAAACACAGTTGAAAGCTGACATGTGGCATTCGTGTTTCCAGTGCAAGGATGTCACTTGTGTGTGCGGCTGTGCAAAACCAGCTCTGAATGCGCAATTACATTGATCAGATGTCTGGAAAAATAGTCCAATAATTTTTAGCTAGGTGGACAGTTTATGTAAACGCATAACAGCGTGTAACTAGCTGTCTAAATCAGAATCACAGAATCATTCTGTGATCTGTAGATTTAGATAAGTTAAACTTTACGTTGAAATAGTAGAGATTTTGGTTAAATGCTATGTATCCGGTCAGTCAGATCTTTGAGTTTTTCCTTTTCAGGTTCTTTATTGAGAAACATACTTTCTTATTTAATGCTACTTATACATACAGAGAAATAACCAAATAATTAAAAAATAACCCACAGCAGTATTGGTTTTGATTTCAAGATCGATTTCTTGCAAAGTGTGCACGATATTTGCTAACATTCACCAATGCTGAAATACTGACAATTCAACGTGTGCCCAGTTTTTACTCCCGCAGAGTCAGTGGTGCTATCCTATACGTCACGTTCTCACGCAATATTTTCCCTTATTCACAGTTTTCAGACTTGCAGTTCTATTAATAATGTAGATGTTTGCATTACAGGTACTCTGCTTTATTCTGGCACTCTGAACTTCGTGACTTGTGAAATATTGCTGTAGATCAATGGTCTGGTGCTGCCTGCAAGTTGCTGTGTGCCAGTCAGATCCAGCGTGCGCATCTTGCATCCTCTGGGGACTTCGTCAACAGACAGTAGTGCTAAAAACAACAGGATAGCGCAGAAAATGAACGAAAAGTTTCACAGCACGTGTATGATGTTACTGCTCACTTAACACATAACATACCTTTAAAGAGCTTAGTTGGATTTGTCTCCGCGGGCTACTCGGTAGCAAAATGTAAGGATGCGGAAGGATGCCTGGGTTGGGGTTTTGGAGGGGATTCTCTGTGTGTGTGTCCGTCCCAAGGGCAACAGTGAATCATGTTAATAGTGTAACAATTCAAAAGGAAGAAAAAGTATTTCGGATACTGAAATGGATGTTTTACAGCTTTCTCTGAGTTTAGGCCGAGGCTAGCTAAAAGGTGACACGGGAAGAACTGCTTCGGTCAGAAGCCTGGAGCATAATGAAGCCCCAAAATAAAAACTTGCACCTAAGTTCGGCCTGTCTTCTCGTAGGTTTCTGTGATTCTTGTGCCGCAGGAAGGAGTCCGGTTTGTACGCAGTTTCCAGGTAGGAGATGTGGATTTTGGGACTCTGCAGGGAGTTGGTTAGCTTTCACAGGAATCTACAGCCAAAGGCAAGAACCCAATTAACGTGTGAGTTTAAGGAGGGCAATTGGTAACATGTACTCCTGAGGAGGAACCTGGGTTAAATAGAAAACTGTGTATTTTGAAATACCGAATGCAGGGTGTTTTGAAGTATTAATGGAGACTGCAATGTGAAAGGGAAAGAGTCGTGTGACCCCCAGAGGAGGGGTCTGTATGTGGACGTGCACACACTTGCAGGCGGCTGAATTGGTTGGTACAGAACCGAGCGGGCTTCAGCTTATTTGATACGAAGGTTACGAGCGTGTCGCCCAGGATTACAGAGGATACCGTGAAATAAAATCATAACCACTTTAGGGAGAAAATAGCTTAAAGCCATACATCTTTGCTACAGAAGTTCTATTACAATTTTTTTTTTTTTTCATGTGAAATTTGTCAGCTTCTCAGGTCTTTTAATCTCTTTTTTGAAAGAAGCTAAGTACGTTAAGACAGGAGGTGCAAGCTCATCTCCGCAGGCTTTGAGCTGACCAGAGGACTTGTTAGGGGCAGTAACGCAGCCGCCTGCCTGGGATAACTTACCCTGTGTCTCTTTAGCTCTTACCTGCTCGGGCCTTTGCGTGGTGTCAGCCACAGCAGGAGGGAACTACTGGAGAGAGTCCAGCGTAGGGCAACAAAGATGATTGAGAGATTGGAGCATCATCCTTATGAGGAGAGGCTCAAAGAGCTAGGACTCTTTAGCCTGGAGAAGAGAAGGCCGAGGGGAGATCTTATTAATGCTTACAGGTGTCTAAAGGGTGGGTTGAAGGAGGATGGAGCCGGACTCTTTTCAGTGGTTCCCAGCGACAGGACGAGAGGCAACGGGCACAAGCAGGAACATGGGAAGTTCCATTCAAATATGAGGAGAAACTTCTTTCCGGTGAGGGTGCCAGAGCCCTGGAACAGGCTGCCCAGGGAGGTCGTGGAGTCCCCTTCTCTGGAGATCTTCAAGACCCGCCTGGATGCAGTCCTGAGTGATGTGCTCTGGGCAATCCTGCTTTAGCAGGGGAGTTGGACCAGATGATCTCTAGAGGTCCCTTCCAACTCTGAGAATTCCGTGATCTCCTCGTGGGCTGGAGCACGAACAGAAAGAGCTGGGTGTAGGGTGAGCAGAGCAAGTATAGAATCATTGAATCATTTAGGTTGGAAAAGACCTTTAAGATCATCGAGTGTGTGTACCGGCAGCACAAGGTCTTGCCAGGCTGAACGCCTGATTTAGGGAAATCTGATAAAATCCTAGTCAGTGGTGGTGTTTTTCATCATGTACTCTCAAGTGCTTAAATCAAATGCATGGGTGGTGCTTGATTTGCTGTTGGGTTACTCAACACATACAAATGCTTCCCATAAGTAAAACAAGCACTTTCATGCACAGGCTTCGGACTTCTGGTGAAACAAGGAGGTGCGTGCCCGGCTTCTCAGCGTATCTTCGGTCAGAGTAGCTGCATGCGGTTTGGATTAGGGAGGACACGTACGTTAAAGCGCAGGTTGCAATTGGATTCACCGTGTGCATCATGCATAAAAATGAATTATTCAGGAAAAAATCGTAGGCACAAATCTGCTTGCTCCCTGAAAAAGCCTCTTGGAGCAGTCCTCTCTGCTCTCTGTAGCTGCGTACGTAGGCTGCCAGGTAGAAGTGCAAGGATGTGACTGGAGTGCAGATGCTTCTCTTGTGTCTGTCTGATAAGATCCAGCGTCCCTCTCCGTCTCGTCCTGAGTCATGGCATGGCACAGTCCTGGCAGTTCCCTTGTGACAGCTTGTGCAGCTCCCGAAGGCCGTCATCTGGGTTTTATGGAGTGAAACCGGATCTTTCCCCACAGCCTCCCCTAGTCAGAAATCGCTTCTTTTGGAGGGATTGGGAGAGAGAAACAAGTTTACCGAGGGATGAAGAGGTTGGACTGAAGGCGGTTTGAGAGAACTTTTAGGAAATATACTGTAAATGTTATCTAACAGTATTGTTTGTGCTTGCAGAGTTCTGGAATGGTGCCAACCTTCCCGCATGTTTTGTTTAAGCAATTTAAGGATGACTTCGGAGGCCCGCTGGTTCCTACACGTGCAAGGAAAGAGCATGTGAACGTGTTCTTGTGAACCGTTTTGTTTTCTCCAGTTCTTACCTTCTGTTTGGGACTTGGGCACCTATTTACCTTGGCGTGGCTATATAAGGAACAGAAGTTTGGCGGACTGTTTTGGGTAGATGGGGATGTCTATATTAAGTAATAGGAAGAGTATGTCATTCCCTCTTGTATGCTTGCTGATTCCTGAGAGCTGATACATGTTTTCTGTAGCGGTATGCAGTTGAAAAAAGAGAAGATCTCATCCTGAATCTTTATTAGCATTATATTAAACTGTGGGGTTTTTTTATTATTATTTTTTTAATTGGCAAACTGTTAGTATAAGGTCAGTTTTAGGAAGCCTGAGGTTGTGATGTGGGTCCTAGCAAATAGATGGGGACCCATATCATGAGAGCATATTGTTGCATTTTTCTCTCCTTCAATTTTGGGAATTTGCAAAACAACTTTAAATTGTGGTTTTGAGGAGCTGTATATGTAACCTTGCCATCAAAATAGGCAATAATATTACACTTCAAAATTCTTTTTATTGACCTTGTGATTTGATTGTTCAGAATATGTCTCCGAATATGGGGTATGTGCTCCAAAATAATGCGTGTGCCAAAACTGAAGAGGTGACTTCTGCTTCAAAGTTCTTTGTTTATGTTGCATGTGATGTAAAACAATGGCTCCTACGCTCTTTGCTGGATGTTGGAACTGGCAGCAGTAGCAGAAGGTGGCCCAGAGCCAGGTTAGGTATTGTGTTGGGAGGTGTGTGTGCTGGTAGTGATATAGCGACGTAACCAGTGAAAATCTTGCATAATACATATTATGAGTAAATAAATACTACTGCTGTTCTTTGTGAGCAGTTTGCATGCTAATTCATTATCTGAACATGCTAGGATTTCTTAAATTATGAGCGTTTATCTTTTTGAATTATCTTTATGGATGAACTGCCAAAGACTGCTCAAGATGTCGGTCATGTTTGAATATTGATTTCTATCCCTTTGCCTAGAAACTGGGGCTAAAGAAAATATTCCTATAAGCCAGAATAAGAGAGTGAACTGGATGCAAGCTTCAGATATTTTCCCTAGGCTGCAAACGGCTTTACAGAGGGAGCAATTTGAACTTTAATCATTTTGTAACTTTAACCTACAATAGATAACGCAGCAGGAATTTTTTCCAGGAATACTATGAACTTCTGATGTCAAAGCAAGAGATAGACGTGGATCGAGGCAGCAGAACTCATTTGTAAGTTTGTACAGGAACCTCTCCTACAGATCTCTAGAGCCTGGTTTAAATCTTTTCAATAACTTTGTATTGGTGATGCACGTATGTTGTATCACAATCGTGCAATTAATGTGTTAGTATTGCTGCATTCAGTACAGGTCTTTTGATACCCGTTGTCCCCGATGGTTGTCTTTCTGACCCTTAAAGCTGTGTCACAGAATTTGGGTGAGACTGAGCAGTGCAGCCTGTGAACTGATGGTGTACCCTGGCCACCTTCAGGGCAGGGGGGGGTCTCTGAGGGTAGGGGGAAGCTCTGAGGGTAGGTCGCAGGTAGGAGCTACTCCAGGGCAGTTCCAGCCCGTCAGCTCAGCGTGAGGAGGATCCGGCTGCGTGACTGGGTCTGAGGATGTCTTATGCTGGTACATCAGCAACATCTGTTAATTTACTTCCTCCCGTGGTGACAATTAAGATTATTTGGCAGCCCTCATTCCAGATCAGCCTCCCTGACGGTCTCATAATGTCCTCCATGGCATGAGAACTGCATCTGAATTATTCAAAAGCGATGTGCAGCTAAAGAGGCACAGTCTTGCGACAATTGCTTGAGAAGGCTTCTCGGTGTGGAATTCTCCATCACCGTACCGTATTGCATACATCTTGCAATTTTTTTTTTTGCATTGCATTTTAAAGGATTTTTACTGGAGAAAACAATGATAGCAGAGGCTCAAATAAGCAGAGGCTTAGGATCGAAGTGTCTGTGCGTCTCCACTCTTCTGTCTTGTCGGCATGATTTATTAGGGGGGAAATAGCCAACACTATATCAAAAATATTGTTAGAGAGCATGGAGGAAATAGTGTTGTGATTCTACAAGTAATGGGATATAACAGTGGGCAAATGCAAGCATTAAAGTCCTATAGAAACTTCTAAATTGGGGAAAGGAGAGTGGTAGAGGAGGAGGTGTGAAGATGAGTAGGAACATTGGCTCGTCATCTTCACCCAGTGTAGATTTACTTCCAGGTAGATTTAAGTGCACACATTTAAAGTGTCACGTGCTTTCTTAAAATCACTTTGCTTATGGGCCCAGTAAAATCTGAAAGAACTTGCATTAACCTGTCACAAATACCAAGTACAGATAAGCCCTTCATATAATGTCGTACTGTAATTAGAGTAAGAATACCGCTAAAATACAGCGTGCCGGAGTTTCTTGCTGTAGTCTGATGACTAAGGTGTTGGTCTTACTGTTCCGTGTCAATGTGTAGCCTGAAGATAGCGAGTCCTTAATCAAAGCTTGTTGACCTTGCCTGACCTCGTGATGTTGTGATTGATCTAGACTGAGGAAGTGAGATAACATAACTTTCTTCTTAAGGTTTTGTCTCACTGCATTAATTTTAAAGCTGTTCACTTCCTCGGTTACTTGAGGAACAGCTGATACTTTCTTATGTATTACAAAAAGCAAAAGTTTTTGTTTCGGGTTTTTTTTTGTTTGTTTTGTTTCAAGGGGATTGTTACAAAAAGCATACTCCCTTATATACATTTACATTCCTTCCCTTTCTTCCTCAGTGAGGTTTTGGCTTTAATCTAAAATAAGTATGTGTATCGTTTCTGAAAATTGTGTGAAGTTTTACTCTGGACTTGTGCCTTGCACGAGGTCTTTATCTCTCAGGTATTCAGAGGCACTCCTGGTCGGAAAGCTTTCCACAGCTGTCTTCAGTTAAACGTAGTGCAGTGAGGGGACTGTCTTGATCTGAATATAATGTTCTTGATTGCAAATCACACAGTCTTGGGTCCATATTGAGCCAGGCTGAAAAAATGAGATCCCGACAGTTTATTTAATTTGATTTTTGTGTTCTTACGTCACACTCGTGTTCAGTTGGGTGATTCACCTCTTGTGCTTGAGGATCTTCTATTTACTTAGCCTTCTGGTTGTGTTTGGGACTCAGCGTCTGACCCTCATTCATCCCTGGGGACTTTTCCTTGTAGTGATCATACTTGGCAGGTACAGACAGAAGAAAATTTTCATGTTGGTTTTTGCCTTGAAGAGCTAATTCATTATTTGAGATAAGCAGCTTCTTTACATGTACCTCTGCTTCCAGCATCAGGTGGAAGAGAAATTAGCCTCATCGAGCTGTTGGATTTCCTCTTACAGGATGGTTTTTGCGATTAGGTAGAAAGGACAATACTGTCTTGCTTTTGTTGCTGTCTTTTAATTACGTTGTACGTCAGCTGCAACTGTTTTCTTAGCTAAAATCTATCTAAATTTGAATTAACTAGGGATCTGCTGAAGCTACCCTTGTTACAACTTGGCCAGATAGGTGGTAAAAGCGAATGCGTCCATGGCAGTAAGTCGCAGTGTCACCTCCTGAGATAACAGCACATTGGAGCAAAGGAAGAGGAAAAACCTGTGTGATAACAAACTTCCTCTCTCCTTTCTTGTATAATGTGGTATTTGCCTGTAGGCATTAAGTCACTGAGCATTATATGCTGGAATAGTTGACTGCAGCCTTTCCTCCTTTGAAGCGTACCTGCTTCAGGCCTGCTGGAACATGCTCTTTCTGGTTGCTATTGATTCAGCGGTTTGTGGGGCTCGCAGCGACCCTCCAACTCTTCTCTGATGGCTGGTCTCCACTGCTGCCTCTTCTGCTCACCTTTTTGGTACAACAGACCCATTTGCTTAATCTTCGAATTATTATTGAAATTATTTGGAGAGTGGTTTCGGTAAGTGAGTTGGCTGGATCTGGGGTGGGTCTCAGAGCTCTGCTCAGCCCCTCACTCTCCATTTGCTGCTTTTGTCAGCAGACTGCACGCAAACGTGTTAACGCACAGCTTCTGGGTGGCGTGAGGAGCTCTGCCATGCCGGGGGCGTCCCATCCTAGGGTGGCTTGCAGCTTTCACCTGCCTGGTATTAGGCCTGGGTCAATTCTGAGGTTTTAGCTCAAACCATTATTAAGTCCCTTCTTTTTTACCACGTGCTGATTCTTTTGTCCTTATGTCCAGGCAGAACCCAGCAAGTGAGGTAGTTGCATGAAATAATTTTTAAGTTCTCTTTCAGCATACGTTGAAGTCTCTGAATTTTAAGATTTTGGCCAAATGGAATGTATTTCAGTGTAGTATTTTCTAGACTTGTATTGGTAGTTTTCTGGCAGATGTACTAGCTGAAGCTTTGAGGGGAAGAAGAAGATAAAAACTGTGATTTGATCCACAGGGTTAGTCAGGAACGGCTTCTACAGATACTTTGAAGGACGAGACCAGTCACCTACATTGGAGGAGGAAGCGTTTCTTCCAGGTCCTGACGTTGAAGCTCTTGAGCGTGCATCTCGATCACTGGACTAATAGAGGTTACCTCGGGAAACATTTTTCTGTGATCTGCTTAGGCATTGTCCCTTTTTGATGGTTATTGTTTGTAGCTTTCTATCTCAGAGTGAGAATCAGAGCAAAAGGAGGTTGGTGACTCTCCAAAGTATTGTGCAGGTTGAGTGCTACTGCTCCTGGCCCGTGGTTTTTCTGGTCTCTGTAGATCCTGCCTTGCAAGTGGGAGTATCTGAGCACAAGAAAAGAAACCAGAATGAGAACAAATAGTTTCTAATATATACCTTTAAGGGAACATACTGCTGCATGGTGTGTCCCAAAATGAATACTGCGTTGTTTAGCCTGAACATAGTTCACTGTGCAACCTGTACTGTAAAGATAACAAATCATCAAAGTCAAAAGTTACCTGAAATGCTCCTTGTACCTTGCCATGCTATGAGTGATTGTTCATCCTCCTCCTCCTTTAAAATGTACCCGCTTCAGTGGCTTTTGAGCATTTGGAAGCAAGGGGGAGAACTGCTCCTGGGATTTGGATTTTGCCTGGATATGACAGCAACGTGTCTAAACTTGTATTAATATTTTAGCAGAGTGTCACCAAAGTGCAGAAACAAATAACTAAAGGGTAATAAGCTTATTCTGAACATATGCTGAACAGGTAAGTTGGGGTCACTGACCATTTTGCTTGAAAAATATAAATTTAGCATACAAACTTTAAAACCTTGTGGTTTTGATAGCAAGTGCTAATTTCAAATCTTTCCAGAAGAAGTTCTGGATACTTCTAATATAGGAGATGCGACCAAAGTGACTTGTGGCTCCAAACTGTAAATGTTAGAAAATGTTGGGAAGCTTTAGGAACCTGCATTGACTTTCCAGGCAGCATACTGGCACTTCAGCTTTAATTTGAAAACGTTCTTAAGCTGGAGCTGAAAAGCTATTAGCAAACTGCAGCTGTGGCTAGTTATTTGAGTTAATATTTTCATATGACATTATTTTAAGTTTGATCAAATGTGCTACTGAAGCAGAGGCATTTAGAGTTTTATTCTGTTCCTGGTCGTTCTGCCTCCCTAGCAGCTAAAAAGCAGGCTTGCTGCACAGACGGTGGCTTTCTGGAGTTAGCAGAGTGCGCTCTCAGGTGCGTGTGACTGGTTTGCAGGGACAAGTGTGTCAGCAGTAGTGGCGGCAGGTAGGAACTTGGACTTTAAACAGCTCTTTGAGTTGGCTTTGAGGTGAACAGCGTAAGCCTGGGGTTGTGGTAGTGTTTCTCTTCCTTCTAAGGGACTGGGGTGGACGTTTGAAAGTTTAAATCAACTGTGATGGAAGCAGACAGGAGTTAATAATTACATTGCTCTCCTTCCTTTCATTTAAGTAATCCTTCAAGTCAAATAATTTATCAAGTCATAGACAAGAAGAATATTCACCAGGCAGAACCCGCTGTGTGCGTGAAAGTAGAGGACGTTTCTCCACGCTCTTCTGGGTCAGAAAACCCTGGTCTGAGCCCTGTGTGAGGTTTGCCTGGCTTCGTGTTGGGTGACCAGCCACACACGCAGCCGTTTACGTGGTGGCAAAGGTCTGTGGTGTGAGTTTTTACCTCCCATCAGAGTCTCCAGATGGGGATTTTTTTTTCCCGAGCGCACGTTGTCCATGGGAAGCGCTCATCGGAAGTCGGCCTGCCGGGAGCGTGTGAGTCTCGCCTCTGCCCAGATAGCACCCGTGTCATTTATTGTCAGGTCACAGACTGTGTGTTTGTGTGATAATGTTTACTGCACTAACAAAATAGTAGCAATATACTGGTGATGTGTAAAGAACCATCCTGATAGCCTGGCTTTATGAAGACCAACAGAAAGGCATATTAGCTGACCTGCTGTAACCCTCAGTTCTGCTTTAATAGTAACACCCCTAGTGATATTTGCAAAACAGATCTAATACACTTGTTTGGTTTTTTAACTCTGATCTCCTACCTGTTGTGCTGGTACAGAAGGGGTCAGACCTACTTGCAAGCATTTGCTGGCTGTAGCTTTTGTTACAATCCTAACGTAAACCCAAACATTACTGTGTTATCGGGAAAGTTCAGCTAATATAAATTGAACTGATGCTGATACCGAAAGTTACTTTTACTTCTCATTAAGCTCTTGTTTAAAAAAAAAACAACACCAACTTGTAAGCTGTTGTTTGGTCTTTTTGAGTGAGAACCTTTTAAGTAATGGGAATTGGCAGGCTGAGGCTGAGGAATTACTAATTCCTAACTACAGGAAATAGATACTTTTAACTTCTCTGTGGTTTTAGCTGTTTGGAAACTTACCCCAAGTTGTAATTACAGAATGTATGAAGTGCATGCTAACAGTTGCACTTTAAACTTAAAGGCTTTTAAAAAATATATATCTGTATTTTAAATTATGAGGTTGCAAACTACATAGCTGCTCTGTATATGTAACTGTTCCAACTAATACTTTTGTACAAGCGAGCTCAAGAAAAGCGTGGTGGTAGTATTTTATAGGAGATGTTGGAATTACTGGTGTGTTTCAAGATAATTAGATATTACGGGAGTTGAAGCCTTTTTGTCATTATGAAATAAAGCAGCTGTTTCCCATCTCTGCTCTTCCCACTTTGTTTTTCCTGCATAAAACCTCTCCTGCTTCATCTTGTTCTTTTGTTAGTACTTCTTCGTTTAGCTCGGTTGAGGTAGCAGTTTCTCTTAATTTTTTTTTTTTTCCCCACTCTTCTGTTAGCAAAACTCATGTCTGTCTTTGGCAACGCATTGCCTGGGAGAAGAGAAGCCGGAGACTCTCATCGCACTTACTGACAGAGATGGGAAGGAGAGACGATATGTAAATACTTTCCAGGGAAGAGATAGAAGGCTATTCCTACACGTGTAGTGATTCAGCTAGATTGTTTTCATGTACAGTATGATTTAAAAAATACCCAAACGAGCAATGGGAAGTAAAGGTACTTTTTGAAATGGTCTTTCCAGTTGGTATTTGATGGTTTTGCTGGAAATGTTGTAAAAACAGAGAGCAACTGTGGTGGGGGGGTTGCCAGTGGACCAGTCGCAGAATTACACTTCATATTGCTTATTGGTAGGACTATTTCAAGCATCTGACTTAACATTAAGGTTCAGTAGGACTTTTTTTCCCTCTTAAAATACAAATTTCTGTACGAAAAATTCTAGTACATCTGAGTGTATTTTAGGAAGACAAAGCACACATTGCAATTTATAAACGGACAAAAAATGCTCGCCTCTACCTTGATAGGAAAAGAGAGTCTCTTACTTCTTGACTAAAGAATGCACTCCGGTGTTTTAACTAGAAATAACTGGAATCAATCTAAAGAAGATAGCATTCATCCTGATTGAAGCAAAGTATCTATAAAATAAATAAAAAACTTAAAAGATGAGGATAACAATTTAAATAATCGAAAAGAACTGCCCACATTGCTTCTTTCTCCTGTATTTTAATATGTCTCTACTACACCTTGGCCGTTTCCATAAGGCAGGGCTATTTTAGTGCCTTTTATGGTGCAGTTAAGCCCGTAAATTAATGTTAAATCCAGAACATAAAAAAAACCCTCCATTAATTTGAGGGGCTCGGGGGGATGGGTGTTGATTGGGAGGAAGAAAGAGGGGACTACGCAATATGCTTTCAAATATTTGCACAGGATAGAAATCGTGAGTCTTGTACATTTAGGGGCATCTTTTTTCACTCCACAGCATTTGGGAAATGGGCATAACCAGTGAAGTGAACAAACTAACTCCATTCAGAAATGTGTTCTCAAGTTCAGCATCGGAGTGATTAGATTAATCCTGAGAGGCATTAGTCCTGAGAACACGATCTGGGTTCCTGAATCACTTACCTGTTTGTGAAAATTTTGCCCTCCCTTGGTCCTAAAAGCCAGTTCTGTGAACTAATCAGCAGACGACAGATACTAGTCGGAAAGATCAAGCTGTTCTTGGGTAAATGCTGAGAGCTCCTCAAACGCTGCTTGGGTGCCGGAGGTGGTCTTCTGGATGTAGATATGCTGCTCGAAGGTGTTTCTTCCACTGGCTCCTTTTCGCTCCTTGCTGTCGGGGTGGAAGCGATGAGGGGGTCCTCCTGGGGTTCCCCCCCCTGCACTTGGGGGAAGTTGGTGGTGGGATTTGACTCGGCTGACTTTGCCATAGATGGATTAGGGAGGTTTGTGTAATCCTGTTATAACAGACCTTGTCGCTGGGAAGCCGGGGGGGTGGTAACAAATGCCTGGGCTATAATGGAAGGGGGCAGAAATAAATCTCATTTGCCTAGCTCTCTGCAAACTGCAGTTCTCCATTTGCATCTTAGGAAACTGTTTGTACAGTGGATATCCTGATTTTTAGTGATGTTTACTAATCATATGGCAGCGGAATACCTGTTTTTTCTGCATGTCTGTTTTTAGGTAAACTGTGAAGAGGTGGTCTGTAAAGCTGTTTGTCAGGCGGGGGAACTGAACTGAACTGAACTGAACTGAAGAAAAATGTGTGTGATCAAAAACCCAGCTCCTTAAGCTTTCCTGGTTTTGTCAGGTTACTAATATGGACATCTTTGGGGATGTTTCATTTTAAAGCTCCCATAGGGCATATGTGACTCAAAATACGGTTACTATGTGCCGTGTAATATACTGATAGGGTTCAGTAACTAAGCATATGAAAAGCGATGGTCAAAGTCTGTGAGGCTTTTGAAAATTGTTTGCTTTATTATGCGCAGTTTTAGTTTCTTATGAGGCCTGATGTATCAGCCACCATGAAACTTAACTGCCTATTAAATCACCTGCAGATGCAGTTAGGTGGTTTTTCAGTAGCTTAAAACCTAGCAAATATTAAAAGAATTTGTCTGCTCCAGAGGACCAGGTGGTAGAGAGAGGACCTCAGCAGATGCTTCGTATTTACAGTTCCCTTCACTACTCCAGTGTTTGGTTTTGCTTGAGTTTGTAGGTGGGAAAATAATTTGTGATCTTTACACTGTTTGCTGTTGTTCCTGCTTTGTTACTCAACACATGTAGATGGGAATAGTAATCTAGAAATCATTGTATTAAGCTTGTGGAAGATTAATGTTAAAAGTGAAAGTTATTTTGGGAAGCTGTTGTGTTCCCCATCTTGTAGAGTGTCAATGTGGCTTTTAAAATAAATACTAAAACAGAAATAAATGAAATAGCGAGGGGGAGAGGGAGGATTGGGGCTCTCTGTCTTTCCTTTACCTGAGTTACAATTTTGTTCAAAACTTCTGCAGGACCAAGTAGGTCGCACACGGGAGAGGGAAACGCTTTGCTGAGTTCATGAAACTTCCCAAGGATCAGAATTTCCTGCCATAATTCCTTTTTTTTTTTTTTTTTTTTTACAGTTACAAGAACAGTACTAGTCTTTTCCTTAATAAAGCACCTCGGGAAGCTTCAAACTGAAGTTCTTCTCTCTTTTCCTGTGCAGTGTTAGCTTTCCTCTCCGGAGTGGAGGGGTGGATGCAGTTAGGACTCTCTAAGTACTGATGCTTTCAAGAAGCTAAAATACCTCAGGTTCCTCCTTCACATTCTTCCCCAAAGAGAGTTATAAACCTGAAATTCTACGATATTTCTCTTTGTTGCCTTTGATTTTTTTTTTTTTCTCCAGACATAAAATGGTAGGGGCGACAACACTGTCCTATAGGAATTATTCATCCGAAGAAAATTCAGATACAAAAGGCTTATTCGGTGCTACAGGGGTACATTGCAAATACCCTATCCAAGTGTGAGTATAAAATCAATAAACTCTTAAATCAGAAAGGGTTCATCTTAAAGCATAGAGTTTGGGAAGGCCGAAATCACCTGCGTGTTCATTGCTTACTTCCGCTCACTGTCGGCAGAGGTTCTAAATAGTTTAGATTTTCATCATTCTGAAAATGAAGCTTCCTTCAGAAAATCCTGCCAGAGTAACTTGTAGTGCACAAACGCTACGTGATTTTTTTGCATATGTTTAATATGCATTGTTTTAAATTACCTTCAGTGATGTTGCAAATGTCATTTCCTTTGCAAAGGAATATGTATGCCCAAGGCAGAGGAAACTCTTTGGGGTGGATGAGCAGAATTTTTAACTTGGTCATTTTTAAGAGTTGGGGCAGAAGTTCTGGGTAACACTCTGATGAGAGAAATTAGAACATGCATGCCTGCAGAATTTCTCCTGTGAAATGAAGGGTGAAGAAGAGCCAGAGGAGAGTGGAAGTATAACACAATTCCAGAGTTACAAAAGCAGGAAATTTTTCAATTAAAACTTAATACTCTTGTTAGTATAATACTGTATAGTGGCGTGCAAAGACAACGCTTAACTGCTGTCCTGTGAGCAAAATCAGAATTCTCTTTATGTGGCTGGCTGCCCCGCTCAATGGGACTGTGCTGCTGCAGGGGAGGTCCAGGGTCTGGTCCCGGTCGGGGCAGCCACTGGGATGGCTGCCGAGCGCTGGGCACTGGTTGTGGTGGGCTGGCTTCTCCAAGCTGCCCGAATCTGCTGGCATGACGGGGGGCTAAATGACATGGTCATTTACTCTGCATCGGCGTCCTAGCGCAGAGAAGTGAAACCTGTAGGATCTCCAGTTGGGTTTCATAAAGCGACATGCCTCCCAGTGTCACTCCTGGTTCCAGTTCTGGATGAGCTGTGCTGCTTGATGTCTCAGGCAGCCGAAGGGTACAGTCCCTGTATCTGTCTGTATGCTGTGCATATAAAACAGAAACAACATTTTGTTCCTACGTTATTATTTTTTAATTGATTGCCAGAGGTGCAAGAGTAAGATTCCTACTCCAGTATAACAACATCTTGGCTATAAGTAGCTTGAGAATCCCGAGTTGCATGTTTAGAGCCCACAAGTTGTGCTATAGAATAAAGTAAGGCGTGATCAAACTTAAGAAGGAAATGTAATGTGCTGTGTTCCGTGCTTGATCCTGGCAGACTTGGGTTCCTCGTGGTGCTGTTCCGTAATGTTACGGTGGGAAGTCCTTCTTGGGATTGCAACTTGTGCAGCCATAATTTATTTTTTAATGACTGCATCGCTATCTCTGTCAGGTAAACGTAACAGACACTATAGTCCAGTAAATTTAGTGGCTTCTCTTCTCTGTAATTGTGTTCAATCTGTGAAATTCTGATGGAATCAGCTTACCGGGCTTGAAAACAGGGTGTGATGCAGCTAGCGCTTTGTTATGAAACATACTCAGAGAAAGTGTAAGAGACTATTTTATTTTTCTTTTTCCCACGTGTTAAGATTTTCTGAAGTACGGGAAGAAAACCCGCTCATTTACTGCTTTTTGCTGTCACAAATACAGTAAACTAATGCTCTTACGCATCGCAGAGAACTCTCTCCGTGCATCCTAAGTGGGTCTTGGGTGTCGGTGTACTTCAGTATGACTATAAAGCCAAATGACATAATCTCTCCATGGTGAAATCAGGTTTATTACAGTGTAATTCCCTTCTAAAAACAAGTCTCCTTTTAAAGACTTCTATCTAAAATAACTAATGAATGTAATGGCATTAAATAATAAAATAGTGTTATGATGCCAAAAATAACTTCTTGGTCTCTTTGATCTTCATTTTGGCTAAAGATACAAAATTCCACTAGAGACTCTTGTAAACAGATTCCATTAATCCAAACAAATTGTTTTGAAAACCAGCAACTATAGTAGATGTTGATTAAGACAGTGAATAACCTTGAGTTTTAATTTTTGATACAGCTTGAGTTAACTCCACATTAATTGGAGTCGCGCCTCTAAGTCACGTTGTACTGCTCTGAAATCTGCATGTGGCTACTTCTGTTTCTCGTGGCTTTAATTAATCATTCTCTTATTTCTTGGCAGCAGCCGTTATTGGGCAGGGAAATACGGTTCCAGGTGTAGTCTGGAGCCTTTACAGCTTCTGCCTGCCTTCTGCATCCTGGGGCTGTGCAGCCCGGGCGGTCCTGGCAGCACGGAGCCTTGGAGCAGATGGAACACAGATACCTCTGTAGTATTTCTAACTGGTGTGCCGGTGGAGACGTTCTCTAGTAGTCTTTAAGCCTTTCTTCCATCACGGGAAAAGTTCAAATTTTGTTTTTCCTGCATTATTTAGTAACATTCAGTGTGTGTGTGATGTAAGTTTGTGTGTGTTTGCATGCTGCTTAATTTTTTGTTTTGCTGTAAAGCTTTACATGAAGAATAAGAATAAGCTTTACAGTAAGAGTAAGAAGGATCCCATTGAAGGAGATGCAGACGTGTGATTTGTGTCTGGACAGAGAAATACACCTGGTTCCGACAATGCATCATTACTTTACGTGCTTCTAAAGAATGCACCGATTGATTATCTCGATTATTATAGATAATCTCAAATTATCTCTAATAGAGATAATTCAATAGACTTAATAAAGAGAAGTGCCCTGAGAACTGCGGTGTCTGTACGGCTTGGCCCTTTTTGCACTTTGGGGACCTCATTTCTGATTGCCTTGTTCTTTCAAAGTTCCCTGATGGGACAGGGGAACAATTAGCTCCCATAAAGTGGAACCCCAGGAGCAGCTGGGCCCACTAATGACGGACAGTATGGATTTGTGCTGTGCCATACATGAATTTCTCCCCCGAGGATAGTCTCTCCGTATTATCCCAGCATGTCTTGTGCCGTTAAGTGCCCTCAGAAAACATGGTGCCCCTCCTCATGGCACCCAGTGCATGCGTGCTCTCGGTCTTACGTTACTAAAACATTGCTCTGGGGCAAATCTTGTGCCTGGTGGATGTAACAGGTCTGTTCCAGCTGGTCCGGAGGAGCAGAGGCAGAAAGAGGGCTCTTGCTTGGTCAGTTCCCCACAATGAAGCCTGCAAAGAAAGCAAAGAGTTTGCCAGACGTGACAGGAAGCCTTGGCTGACTCCCAGGTCTTCCTGTAAGCTGGTTCACCAAATTACAGCTGAAAAATAATTCATGTTTTCTAGAGTTTGATTATCAGGTTTTTGCCTGTTTTCCCTGTTGCTCCTGTTTTTTGAATGCTACCTTAATGGTCAAGCACACGGAGACTAAATTAGCAATTCAGTGCGTGTGACTGGCGGTGGGGATGGAGAGTGAACTTGGTTGTTGGAGTGCTCAACTTGTCCTTTATCACATACTTCTCACCCGGATGCAATTCTTGCGATGAGAGGATTGCTGTAAGAAGGTTGAAGTGCCCACAGGCTGAATAGCAGTGAAGAATAGAAGAACAGGAGGTGGCTGAAAAGCCCAAGGCGGAGGAGTTGGTGCCCGTGTAAGGGATGGCAGTCGTGGTTTGGAATGTGCACGTTAACCCCAGGTCGTAAGCTTCCAAGGAAAAGCAAGAAAGCAGCTGTAGGAGGAGGCAAGAAATTTTGTAGCAATGTCAAAATAAATGCAGAAAACAGCATTTATTGGTATGAATATTGCAGCTGCGTTGTTCAGAACGCCCTTGTGGTACCCAAGATGCTGTGTGTGAAGAGGACTTGGTGCGAGTGTGGTAGTAAAGGGGGGAGATGAGGGAGATGACACCTTACGTTTTTGCAGAAGATCTTCTGGGGGGGGATTGTGTTATTTTAGTTTCTAGTTGAAGCATTTGTAAGGCTCCCTGTGTAGGCGTCAAAGGAGGAAAAGCTTCTCCAAAGGTTGATTTAGAACATCTAAATCGGGTATCTGTCTGGATCTCCCTTTGGAGGAACTCCGTCAGAGGAGTTTTTCTCTTTTCATTGGCCTGTGGTGATGGCCACCACAAGTTGCTAGGCCTTTATGACTATTCCCCTGACTGTGTGTGGGGAAAATTCCAATAAATGCTCAGTGAAAAGTAATGTAAACATTTTATTCCTCTGTCTCTGAGAGAAAGAAGTTTGTGTTGTTCATAACGGTGCGCTATTGAAGAACATAATGCAGACGGTTTGTTCCTACCCTGACTCTGTTAAATATGTCTTTCAGATATTTTAATCTCTTTTGTGGACACCTGTATACAACTTCCAGTTATTAACATTTGATTTATTTAAGTGTGTGTGCGGTGGGGAAGTATTAAATTCCACATCTCATCTAAGGGCTTGCTTTTAATAAATTGCCCTCTTCTGATGGTCCCTCAGAGCTTTAAGGAGAGATGCCATTGTACTTGGTAACTAGAAACAATACATTTTAAAAAAATAACTAGCTATTACTGTAATGGTCATTGCAGGAAACAAATGAAATTAATTTCGCTACTCTGTGCCAGAGTTCCTCTGAATTTTGCTGGACTTAAAGGACTGTATCTGGTTTTTTTTAAATGCGTTGTTAGTCAAGACGATGATGATGTGTTTATGATATTACAGCAGCATAGAAATTTGTGGCACTGTATGAAGACATTTTTATTTCAGCTCTAATCATAGGCAGTCTAAACGTAGCTCACTGACTGTGAGAAGCACATGTCGTACGGTAAACTGTCAAATATATGGGTTAACTGTCTGTCAATCAGTTATTCTTCTGAGCCACCGCTGCTGCGTGTGTACTACTTATTTTCTTGTTATGGGGAGAGAGTGCACGTTCAGTTTAGCGTCTTCTCTAAGCAGTAAAAGAAGCAGTTTTTCCAGCTCTGGTACTGGCACAATTACTATCAGCCTTTTCAGAAGCTCGGTGCTGAGTACAGAGTGATGCCCGAGGCTCCCTGGCTTGTGCCAAGGGAAGCGCTGGCTGAAAACATCCCGTTTCAGTGTTTGGGAAGTGCGTACTCGGGGATTACAGCTGCGGTCGTGGTTAAAGACTGAGCCATTTCTGTTCTACGCTGGCATTAAAATACGGAGTGTGACTTCCAGTGTGAATTGGAGGCGCTTGGATTTAGGTTTGCTTCCGCGCTTTTAGCAATTGCCGTACAATATTGACCCATGGCATAAGAAACTCACATGCAACTAAACGTTACGAGGTGGTGTGAATCTGGATTTTTGTTTTAATTGCATGCTACCCTTAACTAGATCGGTAACTAGGAGCTTAAAAAGCAAGTTTGATTAGAGTAGTTGCTGTTTCATTCTCCTGTGGGTTTTTTTCCTGACCTTCTCTTCTTTTTTTTTTTTTTTTTTTTTTTCCCTTTTTTAGTCTTCATGAAGAAATCATTGACTTTTATAAGTATATGTCTCCCAGACCTGAAGAAGAGAGAATGCGGATGGAAGTGGTGAACAGGATAGAAAACGTTATAAAAGAACTCTGGCCTAATGCAGATGTGAGTAAGACCCTGTTATATTTGTTAAGACACTGTTATATTTGTTAATATAACAAAAGCAACCTTTTATGCCTGTTTACTTCATCAAGTATTGAATAATGAAAATACTGTTTATTTTTCTATATTAAAACCACCCAATAATAAAGAAACCCAGGGCACCATCCCTGGAGGTATTCAAAAGACGGGTTGACATGGTGCTTGGTGACATGGTTTAGTGGTGGGGCTTTTTTTATCAGAGTTAGGTTGGTGGTTGGACTAGATGATCCTAAAGGTCCCTTCCAACCTTGACAATTCTATGATTCTATGATTTCTGGTCAAATGAGAGGCGATCTTTATTTCTAGAATAATACATGCCAACATTTTCTATCACACACAGAAACAAAGAGAAGCTAGACCTACTGTAGTCAAAGAAAGGGCATAAGGTGTGGCAACATTTAGTCTCATTAATAATTGTTTACTGAGATTAATGGGAACATATCAGGCATGCTTGTAAAGTATGGTATTTAAAGGAAAATCTTCTGAAACTCATAGCTTCACTGAAAAAGTCTGTAGCAGGGCTTCTAGTCCAAGGACCAGTGGTCTTGAATCAGTCTATTAAGGTGGCACTGCCACGTTACGTAGACCATGTTATTTTTAATGGGCAGTTAAATTAAACTGACATATCTTACAAATTTAAAGGAACAAGTTTTTTGTACAGCAACAAACAAGTCTGTAGATCTCCGTATTGAGTGTAAAATCTGTAATGCCTCTTTCCACTGACGATGGGTTTTTGCTCGTGCTTCATTCAGTCAAAACAAGAGTTTCTCCTGTGAGAAGAGCTATGCTTTTTTTTTTTTTTTAAGGTTGGATTAAAGAGGAGCCAGAAAAGTTGGTTTTACAACTCAGGATGGTTTTATGGAGACGCAGTTGGATTTTTAGCATAATTGAATCTAACAGGGTGTTCATTTCCAGAATGCAAATTTGTAGCCATAATTATCTATCTGTAGATAACAGTGGCTGAAAATAAGGACTTGTTAGCCAGAACAGCAAATCAAATTCAGACAGCAAAATCTTTAGTATAAAGAATGCTCTTTGATCCTGCCAGGGTAAAAGATAGTGTTTTGACATGAGTGACTTAGATCCGAAATGAACAGTGGGTTTTCTTAACCTATTTTTTGGAATGTGTTTTTTAGAAACTGGCGGAATATGACAGAATATGAATGCTGTATAAGCTGTATGTATGTGGTGTGTGGGTTTGTGTGTAAAATACGCTCACATTTTCAAGGTGGTTCATGTTGTTATGGACAACGTATTAGTGACGTGTAGTATAGCAGGAGCACGCTCCACTCGGTGACAACCACCTCTGCACAGGTATAGCGAGTTGGTAGAGTCAGCGTCTGGTAATGTTCTCTTTGAGCAAAACCAATAACCTTTCCAAGGGAGGTGTGGAAGAGACTTCAGCATCTCTCAGGGGTGTTACATAGCTCTCCTCTGACCCAGGTGAACACTGCTGTAGGCTCTAATCGGGAGCAGGAGTAGTGGGCTGCCAGCAGTAGTGCTGGAAACACTGCGGGTACGAAGCAGTGCTTACTATCATACGCCCTGCCAAAGCCTTGGAGTAGGGCATTTCACCAAAATAACCAATTGCTTCAGCCTAGAGAAGATGCTGCTATTTCCTGGACAAGTTTGTGTGCTGCAGACTTAACAAGTGTAATGGGGTGGATGGATTTGCTACCGGTAACACGTGGAATGGGGAGCACAGGAACTTAGTGCTTCCAGAGATACTCTGTAGGACAGACTTGATCTGTGAAAGCTAGGTCTTTTATATTAAAAATAAATTTACATTTATGAAAACATGTATTGTCAAATTTATTGTCAAATTTGAAGTATTCTGTGATCCTATTTCTTTTTCAGTAGTTGCAGACTTTTATCCATAGAATCATAGAATTGTCTAGGTTGGAAGGGACCTTTAAGACCATCTGTCCAAGCATCAACCTAACTCTGATAAAAAACCATCACTAAACCATGTCACCAAGCACTATGTCAACCCGTCTTTTAAATACTTTCAGGGCTGGTGCCTCAACCACTTCTCTGGGCAGCCCATTCCAAGGCTTGATAACCCTTTCAGTGTAAAAATTGTTCCTAATATCCAATCTGAACCTCCCCTGGCGCAACTTGAGTCTGTTTCCTCTTGTCCCATCACCTGTTCCTTGGGAGAAGAGACCGACCCCCGCCTCTCTACACCCTTCTTTCAGGGAGTTGTGGAGAGTGAGGTCTCCCCTCAGCCTCCTTTTCTCCAGGCTGAACGCCCCCAGCTCCCTCAGTCTTGAGAAAATAGTTTTTCTTTAAGCTACTGAACCTGTTTTTTGTAGCCGTGATCTGTTTAAGAAGGAGAAGCAAATGACAAGCCCAAGCCCACGGTGACAGCTGAGCACCGAGCTGGGCTGTAGCGGGACTGGGGAGAAGCACACACCCTGCAGTTGAAAACTGAAGTTCACTTTTCAGTTAGCGCCGGCTCAGAGTGCTGTGGCTGCCTCTCTTCACTGTTCTTGAAAACATTAGAGAGCAAGAGCATGCCAGTTCCCTCTTCTCAAGTCAGTAACCGCTCTTCAAAGCCCAACTCTGCATTTTGCCTGCTGTTGGTACGTCGGGGAAGAATTCTCCTCTTGTACACCCTTCCGTTTTCTGGAGGCCAGGAGGGAATGGACAGTGACAGCAGTGTGCCAGGTTATAACCTGGAAATTACTGTAATGGTATTTTTCTAATACTTACTTTAAAGATCTGCTTGGGAACTGAACCGCAGAACTCAGCTGTGTTCAACTTTGACAGTCTTTTGTTGTAATTTTTCAGTTGTTTGAGTTAATCACTAACCCTCTGGAAGTCTGTGTTGGTTTAGCTACTTGTAAGATTGAAGTTTTGAGTACCTGCTCTGAGAAGGTGGAGGGTTATCTGGTCCAATGTCCTCAGCTTTAGCTGTAGTGTAAAGCGATAAGTTAATGTTTAAGCTGTTCATTTTGAGCCATGGATGCAGGGAATCCAGCTAAAATAAACTGGTAAGTTAAACATACACATTTAGTTTGTAGTTTCTCACTAAATAGGTAGGTGAGATGTACTCTATATAAATCAGATACCAAGAAAAGGAAAATGAGGCTTTGTGAATCTAAATGTATAGAGAGTGTGTGGAATGTGGCTGTGCACATACTTTGTTTTTTTTTCCTGTTCCACTTCGGAAAATGCTGAAAAAGCAGATGGAGGGGGGGGGTTAAAACTAGGTATCCTGAACTGTTACTTTATTTATAGAAGTTAGCAATTGTGTCATTTGCTCTCTTACTCAAGGGAATGTGCTTAGAAGGAAACATTCCTAGTAAGTGAGAACTGTTCTTGGCATCAGCAAGGCTCTGACCATAAGAAAGGCTTTAATTACACTGAAACGGAACAACCCAAAACAGTAAATGAAAACATTTTAAGACAAAGTTTTTTGACTAGTTGAATATGAAAATTTAACTCTTGAATAAATGAGTACTTACACAGTGGAATTTAGGATACATTAATCATAACGCCCTCAGCTTCATGTCTATTATGTGGCCTTGTAGATGTGAAAAGAAGCAATGTTGCATACTTCGTGTGCTTCAGTTATGAAAATACTATGATTGGGAATGAAAGTAGAAAGATGAACTCTACTGAATTTGACAAACTTCAGAAAATTCTACTTAGTGATGTAGAAGGAAGGGAAATTTAAATTGGCTGCAGATAGATTGTTTTGTTTTGATGGAGGGATTTTGGTAGCAAGGACTTTCCAAGCTTTTGTGGTTTTCCAAGTTGTGTTGTGCGTAGTGAGGACGTATTTGGACACATACCCGTAATTAAAGCTCCTTCAGGAACTTCGGAATTTAACGTGAACAAGTTCTCAGAAATGTAAGATAAACCACGCAGGAGTAGGAGTACGTGACAAGCACTGTGAATCTTAACTTATCTTACGAATGCAAATACATCTCTCTGTCCACATAGAATAAAAACATAATTGGCAGTGTTGGCACACCACAAAAACTAATGCCTACGTCTCTCAAGTCATAGCAGTGTCCTGTATTTGGGATGCTTTAAATATGTACGTGGCTACAGAGCTTCAACAGTTTAAATTCCTATTCAATAGTAAATCAAAAATTCTTTAAAATTTTTGTTCTGATTTCCCCGCTCTTCCACTTCCATCTTTCCAGATTTGATGAGAGAGGGATTGAAGTGTGGGTGTGGGTTTCTTTTATAATAATTGAGTGGTTTTCATACTCCAAATTATTGTACAATAGCAGATGTTGCCTCATTCCTTTTGGTAAAGGTCATATAAGTTGTATCAGTAAGTTTATGAATACTTTCAGGGTTGTTTATTCACTAAAGGCTCGCTTTGCTGTTCAGCTGAACACACTATTTTGTTTGATAATGTGAAAGCACATTCAGTTTTTTCCAGACCCCATCAGTGGTTGATTTATTGTGCAAAAGCACTTCGCAGATGTTTTTGGTGGCCAAATAAATCCTTGTTTGACTGAACCCAGTTTCACAGAGGACGCTTATATTACTGTCCTGGATTAAAAATAGTAATAATAATTATTATTACATTCTTAGCTTTGTGATGCCTTTATGCTTTTGTCAAGATCTAGTAGATTATCGACGCTAGTTCTGTGGCATCTCTTGCATTCTTCTCTAGTTCGAGAAGCTCTGAGCTTTCAACATTAAGTTTACTGCCAGTGTGCTTTTTGTTGGCGCTGAGGGGGTAAAAGAGTGAAGTGATATAAAATAATCAAGAGGAAGCACTCGTACTGCTGCTTGGTCTACTCAAGTATCAAGACGCTTCCTTGCAAAGCATCATCTCTTCCCATCTCCCCCTTTTTTTTATCCAGAAGGGCAAAAACTTAAAAAGTGAGTCACTTGACATACAAATAGGTGGCAATCAAGCTAGTGCATGAGACTCATTAAAGCAGAAGACACAAGTCTGTAAGGTGGCTCCAGGAAACGCATCAGAAGACTCTCTGGTTGAAAATTAGTCCAAACGTGTAGATATTTTTACTTTGAAGTCTCACCAGTCCCCCTTTGAGACTTAGTGCATGAGTCTGACCTCCCTGCGAGGCTTGGCTGAGTTAACGAGTGTGGTTTCGGACAGCTTACTGTGGAAACCCCATCATGTAAGCCTTCAGCGCTAGTCAAAATCCCGCACAATAAACTAAATCTGTGGCACATGAAACTTTCTGAAACTTTTTTTGTTTGTTGTTTAATCAGAAATAAAACAGAGTTGTGCTACTTGCCCAGAGAAGTTGTGGATGCCCCATCCCTGGAGGGGTTCAAGGCCAGGCTGGATGGGGCTTTGAGCAGCCTGCTCTAGTGGAGGTGTCCCTGCCCAGGGCAGGGGGGTTGGAACTCGATGATGTTTAAGGTCCCTTCCAACTCTAACCATTCTATGGTTCTGTGATTCTGTGCTCTGTAACTCAGGAAAAAAAAAAAAGGTATCTGTAATGCAGAAAAAAATAATAAAGCATGCAAAGCATATTTGAAGCATTTATTTAAACTTAAGCTTAGAAAATATGTTTAGAAACTAAAGAGTATACTTCGAGATATGAAAGCAAAAATAAATTGAACTGATACTGGGTTTTTTAATGTTCTGTCATTCTTAAATGTTTTAAAATCTTGTGGTTTATGGGTTTTGCTAAATTTGGTCGTGGTGAAAATTTTTACATTTCAAAGAAGGTTTTGCAATAAAAAAAGGTCAAAGTTATTAATGTTTTGTGGGTGATAAGAATGACGGTTAGCTGTTTATACTGCATTGAAGATGTAAGTGCTTTACTAGAAAGGAGTACTTCTGCCTGTCAGCAATACCAAAACCTGCCAATGGAGGGTAGCAATAACCAGCCTTTACAGGCAACTTAATAGAACTTGTTTGTCTTCTGAAGCCTGAAAATTTGTTTTCATATATTTTGTTCTTGTGTTTCAGGTGCAGATATTTGGAAGTTTTAAAACTGGTTTATATTTACCTACAAGGTTAGTAATTTTTCAGTGTAAATTCTGTACAAGAGAAAAAAACCCTGTACCTCTGTAGTGATTTATCAGATCTCCCAGTATCTATGTTACTTGTGGGTATACTTGTTATATTAAGAACGTGTTAAGTTATTAATGCTCTGAAAATTGTACAGAAATATAGTAATTAAGACTATAATACATGTGTCTATATAGATTTTACATATATCGGTAAAAGATCTGAATTACCATGTTGTCAAAAAAGGCTTGTTTTGTGATTTGGCTTCATTAAATGACTGAACCAAAATAAGAGGTTGGCCTTAAAAGAAAAGCTAAATTTTATCTCCACAGACAGTTAAATTCAAACATTTAATGTTACCTCGTTAATGTTAACGTTAACACTGAAGAGAAAAGATTACGTAGAGAATTGGGGTTTTTTAAGTCTTTTTTTTTTTTTTTTGTGAAATCTGTACAATAGTCAGCCTCTACCTTTTCCAAGTTTATCACTAGCTTTCGTAAAAGTCGTTACTCAGTGACACTGGTATCTTCTGTGTAGCAATTGTAAGTGTTTTTGACAATTAAATAGAATGAAAGGCTTAAATGGCTGCAGGGGATAAACACATTTAAACAGCGTAAGTCTCAGGTCCACGCTTGAATTGAGTTCCGTACGTCGGGAACAGGAGGAATTAATATCTGGTACTGACTGCAAGTGATGGGTACCCGAGTCGTTGTTTCATCTCTTCATATTGAAGGCTCTTTGAAAAAGAATGTATCTGACAGATGCTTTAGTATCTGCTTCAGTCTGCGGAGCTGCAGGAAAGCTGCATTGCTCGGTTTCCGTTTGGAAAGTCAGAAGTGAGCTGTACGAATACACGTTGTTTTCACATTTGGCCTCGTTCTTGGCCTTTTTTTCATCGATTTTAAATAGGCTTGATTAAACTTGGTTGGATGCCGATAATGCAAGAGAGATATTCCTGTCCATGTGACTGATAGCAATAGCTCTTTACTAGATTTGCTCGATGGTTTTGAAACTGATGTATTGAAACCACTTTGCCGTTGTCTGTTTCGTTACATATACTGCCTTTCCTCCCTAGTTGTTTCAGCTGAGCTTTTGGAGGAGAACAAATGCAGATACTTTACACACAGGACATGAACCCACAAAAACCCTTCCTTTGGCAGTTCTTGGCAAACTTTCAAAATAACCAGCGTTTTTGTGTTGGTAATTAGTTCACGGTTGCCTTGTATGCCCTAGGTGTTGCCCACCCATCAGTAACAGTGCAGTTAATGTAGATTTCAGGTCCTGGGATTCAGAAAGACCTGCGGTGTGTTTTTAATTTTGTTATTCTGTGTTAGAATTTGCTTAATATCCTTTTACTTAAGCTGACACCGAAGGTTTGGGCACATGATTGTTTATCTGCTGGACCTCTTGTTATTTTGCTATCCTCATCCTCAAGGTGACAACGGAGCTGCTTTTTTCCCTCGTGGTGTGCAATCAGAAAAATGTCTCCCGTTGTTAACTGTCGGCGTCAGGAGTGGGTTTAACGCTAATTTAGTTCAGAAGAGAAGTGTCCAGCAGCATTTCCTGCTCTGCAGGCAGGTTTTGAAGGTGGCTTTCTGAAGCTGGCTGGGTGCTGCCGGGCCGTGTCAGCGGAACGGTGTGCAGCTGGGCTGCTGCTGGACTTGCCCGTGCCGACGCCGCTGGTTGCCAGCAGATATTTCATCTCACGCAGATGTAGTTTCTTTGAGATTGTTACAGCAGTGGTGTTTGTGAATCAGCAGACCTGTAGAATCCATGAGGGAACAAACGGTATTCCTACATTTTTCCTACATTTTCTGTTACTCAGTTTTCCATAGGACGGAAGCGGCCGGCTGGTGTAACTATAGGGTTATATGCTCACCTCCTTTGTGTCCCCAACCAAGCAGGGGATATCAAAGAAGTAGTTGGGGAGTGAAGAGGACAAAGCTCAGGATCTCACAGTGGCCTTCGCTGCCTTCAGCTTGGACACCAGTCCCCGTTTGAGTTTGAGTTCAGGCATTGAATTAGGGCGTGAGCTCCTTGTGTAGTCAAATGAATGTCTGTCCGTACAGGGGGGAAGTGTAGCAGGATGGAAACACCTCTGCAAGGAGCTCAGTTAACGAGTGAAGTTAATTAGATGGTTTGATCTTATTTAACAGCTTGTTGCTTCCTGAAGTCAAAGTTGCCAGGTTTTACTTGCTCTTTCCATACTCTCTTGGCAGTAGAGGCTGGTTACCGTGTGCCCGCTGCTGCTCTGGGCACACAGAAAACCAACTTGGAGCTGCAAAGAAGCAGAAAATTACCCCAGAATGTTTTAAGGGTTTTTTAAAGAGGGAGGAGGAGGGGGGAGTTTGGTTTCTGCCAGGCCCATTAATACGTTGAATTGATTTGCCGTGGATGAGACAAAGAGCAGACCTAGAGCAAAGGAGGAGACCGAGCCACGCACCTGGGGTGGAGGATTGGGAACAGGACTGTCCCTTTCGGTGACAAGCTGTTAAATCGGCCTTACTGATTAATACAGGCCACAGGTGGTGATTCACAGCAAGCTCCTTTCTTGCTCTGAACTGGGGAGAAGCTGGTCACTCTCTGCTGGCAGTTTGGCCCGAGGGGACTAATGTCTGTCCCCTCCCCTTGGTAACCCGAAATGCTCTGTATTCCCCCGAGTGCAAGAGTTCATCCCCACCCCCTTTCCTCAGAAAATAAAGAATAAATTATTTGGTTAAGCTCCGTTCTGTCAACTTTATTCTAGTTGTGTGTGGACGTCAGTTGTTTATCTTTTAATTTGAATAAATCTGTATTTTCTTTCCATTTCAGTGATATTGATTTAGTTGTGTTTGGAAAATGGGAGACGTTACCTCTTTGGACCCTGGAAGAAGCTCTTAGAAAGCACAATGTAGCAGATGAAAACTCAGTAAAGGTTTTAGATAAAGCAACTGTAAGTTTGGGGGAAGAGGGTATTTCTTCGTTCTGAGTTAAGTTTCTAATCAAAGAGAGATCTTGGTTAAAAGGATGAATTTTCATAAGCAGAAACTATTCTATGTATAAATCTGAAATAGAACCAATAGGACTGTTTTATTTAGTACCTTTTTTATTACTGGCAAAATAATCGATAGTGCTCCAACAGAAGCGCTTCTTCTGTTGGGGAAAATCATGGGATTTTCCGTTCTGCACAACATACATTAGCTTTTAAGTGAGGTTATACCCGTCATTGTTGTGAATTAATGTGATTAGACTTGGGAATTTCTGGCTGAGTTTGTACATAAGTAAATGATTTGGTTTTTTCTTACTCCGAGTAAGCAGACATTATACTTTTTCACATAGGAGTAGTAAGTACAGCCTTGTATAAATATGTAATGGTATGTCTTAATGCAGGATAGGATTCATTTCATTGTAACTTTTGCTAATTATAAGAGTATATAAGAACGGTGGGGTTTAAACAGGTGTCTCATTGATGGCCGTTAATGGTACTTTGAAAACCACTCAGGTGGAGATATGTCAGAGTGCTCTCAATATCTTGTGCTTCTTGTTTGAAGATAATTTTGATGAGGAATCAATGACCCACAATGACACGAGTGTGTCTTTTCTTAAGAATATCTGTCTATTACCTTTTATCTTTATTTCTTAAGCGTTTGTCTCCCTCTGGTGTTTGTTTTCCCGCTAAAACTATACTTCTGCACCGGGAACTGACTAAAAACAATTTAAAATTAATCACTTTGAAGATGAAGTGGTAAGTTCTGTTAAACAGGGTGGTGAATTGAAAAATAGCATTTATGAGTTAGAAAAGCAAAGTGTGTGTAAACAGATTGGCAAAGAGTGGGAGCTCATAAATAGACAGGAGTCCCCTTTGCTCTGTCTGTCTCCTCTCTACAAATTCATAAAACATTTCAGTTTTACTGGTGCGTGTAAGTGTGAATGAAACCAAACGTGTCTTGGAAATCTGTATTGACTTAATCTGTCTCTCTTTTGCAGGTACCTATTATTAAACTGACAGATTCCTTCACTGAAGTAAAAGTTGATATAAGCTTTAATGTACAGAACGGGGTTAAAGCAGCCCAGCTCATCAAAGATTTTATCAAGGTTAGGCGACACCGTATCAGCACTACGCAGCTGAATTTTTGATGACTTAATTTGATTTTCTGTTTTACTTTGACTGCGTCCTTACTAGAGATACACTTTCTGTTATTTTCTGCTGTCTGATACTATTTTGTGATGTTCTCGGGTTTTAGATATATTGCCCTAAAAGGCCTCTTGCATCCCTGCTCGGGGTACGAGGGTGGAGTGGGTCCAGAGACCTTTCTTCCCTCAGCCTCTATCCGACGAACACAACTCGGTTGTGTTGGCCAACCGTTCCCTGCTAAATCAAGACCAGTGGTTTTGTGCTGCGTAGCTCCTTGTTGGGGAAGGAAGATGCCCAGATTCTCTGTTGTCTGACTCCTACCTGGCGTTAGGGAGCTGACTTCAGTTTTTACACCCCGGGCGTTGTTGCGGTGCCTCGTGGCGGGCAGGCAGTCCCGATTTGGTTTTCTGCCGCAACACGGGGGCTGTATCTCTGTTGCGCTCCGCAGAGAAATTTATTTTTAGATCAGTCCATAAAGCCCTGCGTGCCTGCCCAAAATTGCCTACGTACTTCTTAATTTCAAGGTAGGAGGTAGTCTCCTCTTGAGACTCGAAGGCATTTTTGCATGCTTAAAAGAAGAAAAATACTGTTCGCGAGTTCCCGTTGCCCGGGTTATTTGTAACCATTTGGAGAGGCTGCTTTGGCCTTGGGGTACTGTCGTGGTTTCGGCCGAATTTACCAAAACCGGACCGACAGATGGCCCTTCTGCCCCCCCAAAAAGAGGAGAGAGGAGGAGAAAGAGATAAGGAGATTCAGAAGTTTAGAATGAACTAAACTACTTTAATGAAGAATTAACATTAAAATAAAAATAAAGAAGAAAATAATGAAATAGATACAATATATACAAAACCGTATCAAGCTCCCAGGATGACAGTCATGTCACCGGCAGGCACTGGGGAAGTCCCAGACTGGACTCAGTGATGAATGGGAGCTGGATTCCAGCTCTGGAGTCAGGAACACATGGATCGGGATCAAAGGCAGATGAACAGACAGAGTCCTCTCTGGACGTCGGCCATCGCAGGAAGGGGCTGACCCTTTGATCCCTCAGCTTTTATACTGAGCGTGGGGCAGATGGGATGGAATACCCCAGTTGGTCAGGTTTGGGTCACCTCTCCTGTCCTCTCCTCCCCACCGATGTGACCCCCCTACGTTTTTTCCATTTCCGACCCTCTAAGGGGGCAAATAACGAAATTGGCTGCCCTTGGTTGTTACAGCAATGAGTATAAGCAAGGGCCTCTCTGCACACCATCCCTTGGCATGGAGCACAAACATTGGGCTGATCATTCTGAGAACGAGCAGTTTCCTCCACAATATGCCGTTAATTTCAGGGAGTTAGAGGAGGCCTAGCTAGGATGTAAAGTTACAGAACGGAAAATTGGTTCGGTTTTACTTCAAACCGGGACAGGTACAGCCTTTGTACCCTCAGGGTACCCCAAAGAGCAGAGCAGCTCTGGTGGCAGTAGGCAGGGTCACCTCACAGCCCAGCGGGCAAGTCCCCAGTGAGGAGGTCGAGGCTGAGGACGCCAGGTCAGTAGTGAGCGCCATGGGTGCGCAGCAGCGTGGCTCTGGAGCGTAGTGTGGGGAACGCTCCCAACCGGGCTTCCCACGTGGTGCTTTCCCACAGCAGCTCTTTGCCCGGCAGCCCCAGCCGAGGCCGTGCAGCTCTGCCGCACCGGAGCTGGCCTTGGGCAGGAGCGAGTGAGCCTGGTGTGGCCGGGGAGAGGTGGCACCGGGCTCTGACACGGGGCAGGTAATGGCTGTGCTACCGTGGAGGGCCGTTTGTTGAACTGGGAGAAAAGCTGATGTGTACTTGCCAAGTGACTTCACTGGCCTTCTGGGGGATCTCGCTGTGAAACACTCGCAGGGCCTTCTCTTGGGTCTTATTTTACCCCACATCAGCGAAGACCTAACTCTGATGTGTTGTGTTCAGTGTTACCCTTGGAAATGCCTGTTCTCTTAATCCAGTTGATTTAGAAAGTCTGAGGCAGCTGAAGCCTTAATTAAGGTTTTGCAGTTTCCTGAGAAAAACCCCGTCTTTAAATTTTGGTTTCTACTATATTCAACACTTCAGCTTGTGACTGTAAGATCTTAATAGT
Organism: Numenius arquata; assembly: GCF_964106895.1. Classification (NCBI taxonomy): domain Eukaryota; kingdom Metazoa; phylum Chordata; class Aves; order Charadriiformes; family Scolopacidae; genus Numenius; species Numenius arquata. The sequence continues at coordinate 5,502,569 of NC_133588.1, read as the reverse complement.
TCAAAAAGGTGATGTTGGGATCTTCGGTTCAATAGGGCTCCCCATACTCACCGTAAGACTCTCGCAGAGAAGTTCTTGGAGAAATTCTTCTTTGCCTTTAATCTGTTGCAATCACAGATGCCACAATCCTCATCTCTTCTCTGACACTGAGGAACTTTTTAGCTCTGTGTTGATCAGAGGAGTGATGTTCCCCCGAGCCCCTTTGCTCCCCCTGCCCATGAGGGGGTGCACAGAGTGCAGGCATAGCCCCAGCCTCCCCTGCTGTCCAAAGCTCCATGTTCTCCGCCTGTGCAGCGTTTGCACGCTCCTAAGGGAGTCCGTGCGGACAAACCCATTGAAGGACCGGTCACCCAAAGGTAAGTATTTGGCTCCTTTGAAAATCTTATCCGGGTGCAGTGTTTTCTGAGGAAGTGTTTTGAGCGCGGGGCATCTGAAGTACCTGCAGGACAGCGCTCTCAGTCTCCTTGGCTGTGGCAGGACACGGATATCTCCATAGCTCCTCCCTTTGCTTTCCTTTTCACCTGTATGAGAAAGGCAGGTGTGTTTGTATATTCAAACAAAATCGTTCTGATTTTATGAGATGATAACTTTTTTTTCTGTTGTTAATATCTGCCGCCAGAATTGAAGAGGTAAAATAATTGTTGTGATCAGGGGAGAAGCCAAGTTCTCTGCCTGCGTTACTAAAAATAATAAGTTAGAATTATAGTGAGCTTTGAAACTCAGGGTAACAGATAGCTTCAGTGTGCTTTCTTAGCATCAATTGTATACGTGCATCGCAGTGTCCTAACACCTTTGTATTTCTCTTTCAGAAATATCCTGTATTACCCTATCTAGTTTTAGTATTGAAACAGTTCCTGTTGCAGAGGGACCTTAATGAAGTATTTACAGGTGGAATCGGTTCTTATAGTCTTTTTTTAATGGCTGTCAGTTTCCTTCAGGTAAGCTCAATGAAATCTATGGATACTGCAAAAGGACGTTACATTAAGAAGGAATTTAATCAGTCCTTAAATTTAATCATTTAAGTTATCTTGTTTTGTGGGTTTGCATCCCCTTTTCATTTAAAAATGGACACATCCCACCTGTCTCCTGTTCTTTCTCACGCACTGGTACCTTTGGTGTTAGGGGTGTTTGGAACATCTGCTGGTGTATCAGTATCAGGATTATGTGTCATTCATGGTAAAAAAACCTTGATATTGTGTAATTTATTTGGAAGAAGCGACATAGGTTGGTGTTAGATGCAGCGGTCCTTGGTTTCCAGCTCATACACCCTGTATGTGCTTTAATGAATGCAAGGGAATTTTGCTTGTTTGTCCAGGTTTTTAAGCTGGTATCAAATAAACGTGTTTTACAAGTTTCTCCTAAATCTAAGAGAAGAAAATGCATGAGCTGAATCTGTATTGTTGAGCCTGGGGGGAGAAGAACGTTGTGGAAATATGAAGTAGCCAAGCTGTGGCTTTATCAGTCTCGTTCTTTTTCTTGTATCAAACGTTACCCTGTGACTGTGTCTCTGCTTTCCGAGTGCTGTTGCCGTTGCCTGTTGAGCACAAAAGAAATGAAGGCAACAGCCGTTACCATTTGCAAAGAAACCAAAATCCTTCCCAACCCCTATTTTTTCCGATATTGACTAATAGCATTTCCATGCGCTCCTGCAAAAAAAAAAGAAGTCAAGTTTTGCATCTGTTACAGTTATGAACTGGTTTTGTTCATAACCTCTTACTCGGGGTCCAGGGGATCGTTTACATGGCTGTGTACATTGAAAGCCTGTATTTGTAGGGCAAGCCCGGGTTTGTGAAGTGCAAACATCTTTGCTTTTTTACGAGAACCCTGCCGTTAGTGCTAAAAGTTCACTTACTGAACTGGAAGCTCAAATACAAAACCGTTAATACTTGCCTTACTTTTTGGAGAGAATTAGTTTATAAACGTTTTGCTAGCATCTTGTTTTAAAGATGCAAAACTGCTTTGTCAAGGAAAAATACTGTATTCCGACATGTTTGCTTTATATATTAAGTTTTATTATTATTTCTTATTGCACTTAGACTTTTCCTGTGAAAAAGAAAAAGCGCTTAAAAGTCCTTGAAACTTGGAAGTCTTAAGAAAATGATTTTTTTTTTCTCTCTTCTTAATAGCTGCATCCCAGGGAAGATGCCTGTATGCCCAGTGCCAACTATGGTGTTCTTTTAATAGAGTTTTTTGAATTATATGGACGTCACTTCAATTATCTGAAGACTGGAATCCGAATAAAGGATGGTGGCTCTTACGTTGCCAAGGATGAAGTGCAAAAAAGCATGCTGGATGGCTACAGACCATCGATGCTCTACATCGAAGATCCCTTACAGCCAGGTATCCTCATAAACCAAGATTTAACGTCTCGACTAAGAAAAACATGTTAGGGGTACACTTAATCCAGAGGAGTTAAAGAATAGCGTAGAATGGCCACCAAAAGCCAAACAGAAACACCTCATTCGTGTCTGTGAACACAAGATGCACTCGCAACACAGTGATTTGCTTTAAGATGTGTTCCTACAGGAGTCACTGGGTGACCAAGAGCGTGCCCGTACCGCAGGTAGGGTGTGAGAGAGCACCCCAAAGAGCTTCCATGTGCTCTGTGGTGGCAGCAGTAGAGCTCCAGCAGCCTGGGCCCCAGGGTGGGCTGGATGCACCTGGGTGGACGCCTCCTGCTTGCCTGCGTCACCGTCGCGCCTTATAATGTACATATATACCCCTACGCACGCTCTCCTCTGTCATTCTGTAAAGTCCTCTGCTCCTAGTCTGTGATTCTCTAAAATCCCATCAATACGGCATGGTTTCATTCCATACCGTTACCTTTACGTTGAGGTTAATTGTTGACTTGAATGGGTGGGTCAAGTGCTGTTCATAGAAAAGAATTAACATATTTTTGATCTAAAAAAATGTCATCCAGGATAGTATTTTATATGTGTAATATATCATGACTTCATCCTTTTTTTTTTTCTTCATGTATTGCACTTTTACCCAGAGAATTGCCATTTTGGACTTTCTATAGAGTCCTTTAAGCTCTCTCAGATTACGATTCACTAATCCTTTTCTATTCCACAAGAAGTAATTGCAGTGAGTTGGGACTTAAGGGCAATTTAAAAAAGATAAATTACTATTTCCTGTCTAAAAGGAGGTAACCACGGTTTAAATCTTATTTATTTATTTAATTATATTCTTATTTTAAGGTAATGATGTTGGGAGGAGTTCCTATGGTGCCATGCAAGTGAAACAGGCTTTTGATTATGCCTATGTTGTTTTGAGCCATGCAGTTTCCCCCATAGCTAAATATTATCCTAACAACGAAACGGAAAGGTAAATTTTATGAGTCTAAATCTCAGACATTAATTGTTTATAAATTTGTGTAGCTAAAAATGAATTGCGGTGACCTTTGGTTTTGTGTTTGTTTTGTTTTTTTTTTCCCTTGGTTTACAGTATATTAGGTAGAATAATTAGAGTAACGCAAGAAGTGGCCACGTACAGAGACTGGATATCAAAGCAGTGGGGAATGCAGAGTAGGACAGAGTCTTCCTGTAATGGTAAGTCTTGACTAAGCGTGGCTCACGGCGGGAAGCTTCCTCCATATTGTCATCATAAACATTTCCTTGTTGCTTTTGCCCCACATAAAGCAACGTTTGTGTCTTAATAGGTGTTTACTTTTTTGTTCAGCGGTGATGGACCTTTTTCTTGTGTTCTCATCCAGGAAATTTAGATTTGTACAAGAATAAAAAGGCTGTACCACAACATCCTTGTTGCGCTGCCGTAGATCTGGTCAGCACAGAGGGCTGTAAGGAGTGCTGGGCTTGCAAAAGGAGGCTTTTGGAAAGCTGCCGATTTAAATTACGTGTGGTTACTGTCACACTTCCTTCGTCCTTTAAAGGCGGACAAGGCGTCGGGCTGTAGACCCTTGTGGCACTGCTGTACCCCCTGCTAAGGGCAGACAACCACGGTTCAGTCCCACAAGCTCCAGGGTAACACTTTAGCTACCTCTTGGGATGCGTGCATTGAGCTCTATGTACAAATACAGGTAGTGGGGCAACAAACGTATATTGTATAAATCAGAGATAACTCTTAGGAATCCTAAGTGAGATAAAACAGTAATTAAAAAAATAAAGATATCTCTGTATCAGGAAGATAATGGTGACAGTTGCAGTGGTCGTCTCATTGATTTAGTTTAGATTGAAGTTCAAATGATATTTTTTTTACTAAGGTAGCAGTTAGTGAGATATGAGAGTTCTGTATCTTGTATTTTCAGTGTAAGGTACCATACAGAGCAACCAGGCTTATTTGGCCGCCTTACGACCTTCTTCCAGCAAAAGAAAAATGGGAGTTGCTGAGTATTGGGTGTATAGGAACAGAACATAGACGTGTGTACTGAGTGCTGCTGAAGTGTGTCGTGTTATTAAGCAGCACGTCTGAGCTCTGTTACCACCTTCTCCCCTATCTTATCTAATTTCCATCTCGAACTGTGGGTAACGCTCAGTGGTTCTCAGAGTGTACATTAATGGATCTTGTCAGGAAACCACCACACCCTCTGCCAGGTGTTGGCTTCCCAGTACGGCAGTACAGAGACACACACACACACAGACACACGTGTGCTTACCTGTATTAAAAGTATGTACGTGTGCAGATGCCTGTACATGTCCTGCTGGATAGAATAGATATTGAATACCTGAGGGGGTATTAAAAAAAAACCAACCCAAAAAGCAACGTATTTTAGCAGTTAATGTGTGTTGATGCTTCTGTTTTGTTTTTAATAGGTAATGGAGTAACCTTGATAGTAGATACCCAGCAGCTAGACAAATGCAACAATAATCTTGCTGAAGAGAATGAAGCACTGGGAAAACCTAGAAATAAAACTTCAGAAACACTTAGTAAACATTCTTCAAATTCTTCATCAGGTCCTCTATCATCGTCATCGTCTACACTGTCCAGCTCTAGTGATGTAGTAAGTACTAGAGGTTTTCTGATCTCCATTCAATTTCTTTGGGGTTTTTTTTCCCCTGATTTGTATTGCCACAGAATAAACATTTGGAAAGCTGGGAATCCTAGTTAGTTATCTCATCCAGAATCCTAACTTGCATAAGATGTTACCTCTTATGCAATTCGTACACATGGAAGTTGCAGTGTGTTTTGACACCACACATGTAGAAAGTGAATCCGGTGGATACAGTCACATGGCCCTCTTTTCTCTGGGAAAACTGTATTAAAAAAAAAAAAAAAAAAGGCTGGTAGTCAGTCCTAAGCCATGTGCTTTAAAAAAAACCCAAACCATCTATAAAAAATTAATCTGGGAATTCAATTTAAAAAATAGAAGGCAAATCCCAAAATCAGAATCGTGCATCGATGCATTTTTAAATCTGTTTACTTAATAAGAATTCTGGATTGAAAGAGTTTTGATACCTAATGGAATAAACATGTTTTAAGTTTTGTCCACTCTAGCTTTATTTTTAAGGGAAAACTCACTTTCAGAAAATCTCACTCTTAAGAAAAACTCACTAATACTTTAAATTTTCCTGAAGGATTCTGATGGAACACCTTGCAAAACCTCTAAACAGTTGAGTTGTCGTCAGTCTACCACAAACAGAGTGGGGTCACAAGAAGTGTCACTGGAATCCTCCCAGTCAAGTGGGAAAACACAAAATAGCCAAACAGCCAATACATCCAGCAACACGAACAAATCTCAGGTTTGTGAAATGTTTGAAAACAACAACTGTATCGATTATTTGAATATTTCCCATGCCCTCCACGGAAGGGTAGCTCGTTCTGGAAAGGAAACACTGCATTTTTCTCCTCCCCTTTACCCCACTAGAAAGCCTTGAGCACTGATTGTATCTAAAATCTCCCGGTGCCCTGTTTCACAGAGATGAGTTTACAACAGTGGCTTTCCCAGCCTTTAAAACACATGAGATTGGATTGACTTTATTTTGGGAAACCTAGATTTGCCAGAAGTGTACAGCTGTGATGCACCCAGTTCCTTTTTGCAGAAAGCACACCAGTCCAGTCTTTGCTGCAGAATTTGAGAACTAATGAGCCTTGTCTACACTTTAGCAAAAAACAGCAAAAATGTAGTCTTAAAAACTATGGGTGGCTGCTGTGTTAGCTGTTGATGCTTGTTGAATTGTCTCTCATTAAAGGAGATGAGGATACCTTGCTGATATATGAAATTCCATCTCGTTCCTTCTCATCTATGATGATGATTTCCCCCTAAAGAGAAATATATTTATGATGAGACCTACCAGAACTTATGCATTTAGGGGATTTCTCATGTTGAAGAACGCTTCTGTGACAGCTCAGTAATCTGGACATATTACATTCCTCTATATACAATAGACTTTGGATATGTGCAGTTTTAATTTTTACACTTTTTCAGCATTTAGAACTTCTTTAATGTATGAAAATTAGTCTCAAATCTTCTGGAATATTATTCCTGAAAAGTAATTCTGAAGACTTGCTGCCCTTTTCTTTCTGATGCTCTCTCTCTAGCTAGTAACGAGACAGTTTACGAAGTAGGCCTTGGATATGCCATGAAATGTGTGTTTGTGTTATTACGCAGAGCTAATTCTAGTTCTGGAATGTGAATATGCATGCTCTGAGATACTCTACATCTGTAAAAAGATAGCGTATAAAATTAGTCCTGGTCTTAAAAGAATGTTGTCTTGATTTTGCACAGAAGATGTGATTTGAGCAATTTTCATCTGTCATCTTGGATTATGGACTTAGGTTTCTCTAAAAGATTTTTTTGATGGTTGCAAGATGGGCACGACAGAACAGTTCTATCCTTTTCAAAATTCAGAGTGCTCCACTCCCCTCGCCTGACCTGCGCGGCTTTGGGTCTAGAGACGAGCGTTTGTTTGCAGCCGCCGAAGGGAAAGCTTGGTGGTTCTGTGCCGCCGGCTGAGCGACGGCCCAGCTTCTTTTGCCCTATCAAGTTTTTCAAGTGTGACACTTCCATGAGTTAGTGTCCTCATTATCCAGAAATAGGCTTGTGTAGTTGCCAAGCTTTTTCTCTTTTTAGCACTCATTTACCAATTTCTCTTTCTTTTACAGCATGGATCTGCACGGTTATTTCGCTCTTCTAACAAAGGCTTCCAAGGTCCAACAAACTCAAGCCACGGTACCTCAGTCACAAACAAACAACATCAAGGCAGCAAATCACACCATCAGTTTTTCCACGGCAAAAAGAGGAAACACAAGAGGGATGCGGCCCTTTCAGACCTTTGTAGATAGTTGCCTATTTTATGACTGTTCTTCTGTGTGCAATGATCTCATGCTACAGGATAGTTTGATAGTGACTCCTTGGATCTCTTCCGGAGCTTCAGACTGTTCAGACATTGATTAGCAACTGCATTTTTTTTTCCCAGCTCGCCACGGAACGGATCATGAAGATTGATCACTGCAAAAAAAAAAAAAAAAAAAAAAAAAAAAGGAGAAAAAAAAAAAAAGAAAAAAATTTAAAAAAAAAAAGAAAAAAATTTTAAAAAGAGGAAAAAGGCTGCTCATTTGATAAGTCATATGCTACAACAGGGTCATTTAGGATATAAAAGCTTGAATGTAAATTAAATGTATTTCCCATCAGCTCATGCTGACCTGTAGAGGTAGTACTCAGTGTGTCTTGGGGGTGGTAACAAACAAATAAAACACAAAAAATAGGAAAAAAAAAAAGCAAAAAATTGTATTTTGAGGGAAACCCAGCCTTTAAAGGTGAAAGTAATTTGTGCATGATTTTTTTATTATTTTTGCATATACTTACCATTTTATTGTGTATATATAGATGACCATATAGGAAAACTGACATTTGTAATAGTGGATTTGTTAATACTTTTTACATAACATTACTGTTTAAATTGTAAACATAAATTTTTCTCAGGATTAGTTTGGAAAATAATCTGAATTGTCATCTTAACATCCATATAAAGAGACATTACTAGTTATATTGCTCAGAATTTCTTTTCTTGGCATTTAAAAGATTCAATAGAACATTTGATCTGCAAAAGCTGTTCCTCTGAAAGAAAGGTTTATGGTGGCAAATGAAGTTTTTTCATTTGTATAAAGTGTACATGTACTTTGTGTAGACGCTGAGCTTGTCATCTCGGAGAAGTAACCTTCACCTTGTTTTCTAGAGTGCCATCCTTTCAGGCAATGGGGTTTTATAGTTGCATCCTTCTCTTCCTCTCCTTAGTGGTCTCTCCCTGACCCTTTCCTTTTTTTTTTTTTTTTTAAAAGAAATACAAAGCCACTTGGGGGGGGGGGTTGTTTGGGTGTTGGTGGTGACCGTTTTCTTCTTCTTTTTTTTTTCTTCGGTTTTAAAAAAAACAAACAACAAAACTCAGTTTGTTACAGACGTTTGCATTCCTGGGCTGCTTTAATCCCATGCCTCTTTGTTTGTGCCTTCCCTCCCTCTTCCAGGTCTGGGTTTTTTTGTCTTTTATATTTTTGCTAACTCCTGTAGGAGATGATAACTGTTGAAGCTTTAAGTAAATTTTACAATTAAAGTATTTTTTTCTCACTCCCCTCTTAGGCCTTTTTATATTTACACTTAATTGTTTAAAAAAACAAAAACAAACACAAAACAACTTCAAATAATGAAATATATTTTGTATTGCCTTAAAGACCCAAACCTTTCATATCTCATAGTATTTCTTCATTGATCTGATTATCATTTAATTTAAACTCCGCGTTTGTCTGGTTCAGTCGCATTATAACTCTGGGTTGCAGTAACTTTGATGCCATGACTGCGAATTAACTGTGTAATTACACTCACAGGCGTAGCTTGGAACAGGCGTTGGGACACTTCAGTGGTAGAAAGTTAAGTGGCATTTACTTTCACACGTTTCTTTAAAGAGGAAAGTCTGTACTCGGCATACGTGGCTGTATTTAATGCAGCTGTTCTGGAGATGATGCTTTTATAAAAAGTACTATTAGCTTTTAGAAACTTTTTTTTAATATACATTTACAGAATACTACAGACCAACCTGACCTTTAATGGGCACTAATGAGTGCAATGATTTTTAAAAGTAAAATAATGCTAAAATAAGACCAGAACTGATGTCGTCACGTAAATTAAACATTTTCAATGTGTTAAAGTGTTTTACTTCAAAAAAGAGAATATATATTTATTCCAAAAATATGGAAAGTCGTAACATTTACTCAAACACTAAGCTTAAGCGATGTTAATTTGACAATGGTTTTTTTTTTTAAATTTTAGATTCATATTTTAATTTGATCAGATAATTTTATCAGCAAGATGTTGAGCTTTTGTTCATAGAAACTAGTAAAACTTGTACCACATTATGCATAATCACAGTATTTATTTTGTTTTAGATTATTGTGAATGTGTAGACTTATGTTCACCGCTTAGGGAACAATTATTTATAAATTATATTAATCCAGTATTGTTAGCTGCTATTAGCAAAACTGTTCCAAAACTTAATACTTGCAAAGATCTGTATCGCATTTACCACACTGAAGTGTTTTTAAAAGAATCACCCTCATCGTTGAAAGCAAATGTACTCTTAGGGTGCAGATATTAGTGTTCCAATAAGCATGTGATAATTTTAAGGTGGTGGTAGCGGGAAGATAATCTTGATTCCATTGGGAATCTTAGGTTTGCCTCAATTTATGGTTTTCATAAATTTAATGGAAAATAGCTTTTCCTGGACTGCTCAAGTTTCTTTTTGGTAAACAGTATCTTTCTAAAAGAAAAAAAAAAAAAGGCAAAAAAAAAAAAAAAGCATGAAGGAAAAATTGAGGTATTTTACATTGCCTCAAATGACCAGCATTGTATTCATAAAATACTGTATATCTTGCAAATCTTTATTTAAACAGAACAGTTGAACTGTTCGTTTTTCAATCTGAAGTAAAATACTTTCAAGACCTTTTAGTTTGCCTGCTCATTTGTCTTGTACATTTCATCTCTGTATTTGACTCAAGTCTAATTCCTTTTTGAGTTTCAATACTTTTGTGAAGATTTTGTGAATATATGAAAAATAAATGTTTAATCTAACTACTGCAGTTTATCACCATTCTTGACGCTTACCCTCTCTTTTCCTTCACAGTCCTGTGGGAAGAGCAGACTACTCAAGGTGCTCGGTAACGCTTTTGTAGTTTGTGAGTGCTCCCCCAGCTGAGCGCTGGGACCCTCTGCCTGGAGAGTGGAAGCTTGGTTTGGTCAAGTGTCCTGGTCTGCCCTGGTTCCTTCCAGGAGAATGGAAGCAGAGTGTGTAATGCCCGAGAATGAGTGGAAGAATATACACTTATAAAGGGTTCTTACTGTATTAGTTTTCTCTAACTTTGCTCTGCACTGTACATCGGAAGCTCGTGCAAGGATCTGTTGGCTTTGGGCTGGATGTGGTGTTCAGCTGCAGGATGGCCATCGTTCAAGCTGCCACGCTGAGGATGGTGTGCTAGAAAGGTGCAAAAGTTAATTTGAGTTACCTTCAGCTAGAAAGCAGTGCTCAGTGTAGTTCCTGAAGCGTGGCTGGTATTACTAAAGTATGTTCTTGCCTTGGTTGTCTTCCTTCCTGGCATAAATGGGTAGGGAGATGTACTGAGAGTTCATCTTCTTGCTGGTGTTATCTACCAAAGACCATCTGAAATACATAAATAAGCTGAATTGTTAATATAGCTTCCTGTTTGACATTAGATTGATTTGTTAAGGGTTTTTTTACTTCTTTTTGAAAAACTAGTTCAAATGGTGTTTATAGTTACAAGCTGTGTATTTATTAATTTTTTTTTTTAATTGTCTTCTACCTTGTGGCAGAAAAGAAGCCGAAATGTAAGTAAATCTTCTTGTTTGTGAGACACGACATGATGCTGTTTACTGGCCTCCCTGTTCTGTGCAGCGTCCTCAGAACTTACAGCTCAGGTTTTTAAATGTTTATAATAAACTTGTTTTCCTAGAACTTAGCCTTTAGAAAATAATTAGTCAAATGGCTGGTGGCAGCTTTTTTTTATGTACTTAAAAAGTGGACCTTTTCCATTTTATATCTGGAGTCACGAGTTCATCCTAAATATAACGTGCGAGCAACTGGTTAGGGAAGAGTCTCATCCCGAAAATGGATTGTAAATAAAAGCAGCCAGCCATTCGACATCTCAATGGATGTTAAAACTGAATTTGTGACTCCAACTTTATTTCCTGAAGAGTAAAAGCTATCGGAGATTACAAAGTGTGTAATTTCTCAAGAAGGGACTATATTTACTCATTTAGATGCTGTAACAAAAAGTACATGTAATTATTCCAGCTACTGTTAAAGTGCAAAAAGTAGTGACTGTTTATTCTGCTGACTCCTAGAACTTGAGTTGCTTAATTAATGATGTAAAACAATTTTATAAGAATCAAATTTACCATGTCTTGAAACTGTTTGTCTTGAAAGCACAGAATTTAAGAGTGTTATTTTCTAGCTAGTTTGTAGTTGTTCCACAAATTTTCCTCTAAAATGTTTCCTAGTGGCAGTGACCTAAGTGTGAGTGTGTCCTGACTGTATTGCCCTGAGTCATTTACCAGCAGTTCTCACAGATTGGTGGTTTCATCCGTAAGTTGAAAGCAGCTTTGCAGTTCTGGTGCTGCTTAATTACATCACGGTTGTAGACATTCCTGTGCCAAAGTCACTGGGCTCCTCACTGTAGTAGTTTGCTCCGAGCCTAATTAACTAATTGTCAAAGGTTGGTTGTTAAGAATGTTTGAGGTGATCCTAGAGAAATTATCCAACACCAAGAATCCTTTGCAATTTAATGAACAATGTCCTGAGTAACACAGGAATTAGAATTCAGATGGCCTCATTGGGTCTTTTTACAAGCCCAAAGCTTGTGTCAAGTATCTACTTGGAAAGGAAATTGGAAAAAGCCGGAAAGTGGCTGTTACTTGTGCATTTTGGCATGGTAGTGCTGGATCAAAGTAATCTACATTTCAGGTTACTCTAAAATTTAGATCAGTTAATTTTTATTTTAATTCTTAGTATATTTAGTGATTTCCACATCGTGACCATGTTATCGATTTGGGGGCTCCAAAACATTCTACCAGGAGTGAGGTGCCTTTGGTGGACACCTTGGCCGTAGACATGGATGGGGTACAGTTCCGTAGGCTTTTCTCGTGACAGTAGCTGGCTTAAAAATTGCCTGTTGCCATTTCCTCCTTCCTCTAGCAGTGCGACCGGTGGGGAAAAAAAAAAGGAATATGAATCTTTAGATTGCTGTAAATTAACTGGTAAAAGCTGTGATGGGATCCTGAAAATCACTTATGTACACAAATAAATAAGGGAAGGCCAGGAAGAAATCATGGAGATCCTGCACATTGAAGCCATTTGGAGGAAAGCCATCTTTCTGCCTTCTGAGGCGCATGAACGATGTGGTGCTGCGAGCGAGGCTTCTGGTGAGTCAGTTTGCTCAGCTGCTACTTCTTTGGGATACTGAGTGACCCGAGCAGTGAGTCCGCTCCCTGTGGAAGGATGCTGAAGGCTTCCAGGTTCTGCAGCGGGTTTAAGTAGCTGCAAAGGTGTTTATCAGCAATGGTATGTCTTGGTTCTGCTCCCTCCTGCTAGGAGTCCTTCAAAAGATGTCTTTTTAATCCTTGGTGGCTTTTGATATTTTAAACTTGCTGAATTGGGTCTCCTAATCCTTCTTTTAACTCTTGAGTCCACCCTTCGGTTTTGTGGCCCAGAGATTTGGTGGTGAATATGGCATTTATCAAATCCTGTCCAACAGGCTGCAGTGAAGCAAGGAAGGGATGGAGATTGATAGTACTTTAAAAAGAGTATTTCCTGCTGCTACAACTGCTTTTAAAAGAAAAAAAACCACAAACCTCATTAATTGAGCAGGCCGAAGTAGAAATATGTCCCCCCAGCCCTCATACATCCATGTTTGAAGCTAGTTTTCTGTGCAAATCATTCAACAATCTAATGTTCAGGTGCTAGGTTGATTTTTTTTTTTTTTTTTTTTAAATCCTTCTGTATAATGAAGTCCTAATTTCCCATAGTACATAACACCTGAGGAAGAAACCACTTGGCTGTATGCAAGAGCTGGCTTGTAAAGAATGCATTTGTGTGGTGGTGGAGGAACTCCGAGGAACCATGAGTGCAGATTTGGTGAGTGTTCTGCTTGTTTAAAATAAAATAAAATAAAAAAAAACGAAACAAAAACTCTTGTACAGGTATATAAAGCTACTTTTGCTTATGTATGAAGCAATGTTTGACTCTTGAGCTGAAAGATCATTAAGCAATCAAATGCTTATGAATAGCTATTAGAGAAAGTTATCTGTGCTCTCAGCTGCGTTTTCCCAGGTCTAAAGTTCATTTACTTTACTGGATTTTGTGACAGTGAAATCTGAAAATAAACTTGGTTCAGATGGCTTCTTTAGGCTGCCAGGCAATGTAACACAACAATATCTTTCCTGAACTTAGAGCTCCCATCTTAAAAACAAAAAACAAAACCAAAAAACCAAACCAAATCCACCTTGCTGGTTTGTGTACAACAGATTTTTGCACCAACAGCATGAAGAAATATTTTTCTCACAACAATAACTTTATGTGGTTTAGGTGAAATATGCATTAATGGTTGCTGTTTACATTTCTCTCCTGTGGCCTCTTTCCAAACAAGATTGTTGTTCATTCTTGCAATAAGTAGGGGACTGATTCAGGTCGGGTTGGGTTTTTTTCCTCTTCACCATAGCGGATCTTGAATCGAACTCATTTGTGGTTGCCTGGTAGTCAGTAACGATGAAAAGACCATTCTCAGTCAGAAAAATCAATGGCTAACCCAACAGCAGGTAGAAATCTTTCGTATTGTCTTCCTTCAATGCTAGCTTGTTTGCTTTTTCTTTTCAAAATGTTTGACAGTGCAAGGGAGGAGTAATTTATAAAATAATGTAGCCTTTTCTATAAGATTTTTATTAATCCCAAAGCGTGTCTTACTAAATCTGTGTTACGCTATCAACTCTTATCCATTAAGGTAACTTAATAAAACAATCTAATTCCTGAAAACTTCAAGTATCTGTGAGCTGCAGTGTGTGCCCTCTAGTGAATCAGTTTTGTGCAGTGTCTGAGCAACATATTCCGACTAGGAAAGGTAGGATGGAGGCTTCTATTTATAATGTTTGTATGCAGACAGTAGCACCTTCAGGTAGTAGCAGCTTATCTGGTATTGCTGAGCTGCTACCTGCACTTATGTATCCTAAATCCCATAGAATCCCGTTACTCTAAGGGTATAGCTGAGATAACTGAGTTTTGTTGCCCCCCCCCCCCCAAAAAAAGTTAAAGCAGTATGAGTAGGGTCAAAAGCCTACTAAAGCAGAGTAAGGGCACTACCGGCTGCTAGAAAGAGGAGCTGTTACAGCAGGTTGCCCTGGCACCAGACCAGCAGCCTTCTCCACCTCCTGCAAAATGGGCCAGAGACCACCACGGCCACCTCTCACTGCCCCGGACCTGCCTTCCTACACACAGAGCTTTATATAAACACATTTAACAATGAAGTACTTCTAAATTCTTCAGAACAAAGTCACATGATGGTCTGTCAAAACCAGAACAAACTTCTCAGAGGGTATGGGCAAATACAGAAGCTGGGAATCTGGAAGCTGAAGCATTTACGTAAAAGGGCAGGAATCCAACTTTTGCAGCTACAGAGAGCACTGGTCTGGTAACTTTACCGTGCGTGGGTGGCCTGATTTAAACAAACAAACCAAAACAACCCCTAAATCTCAAATGGTGTTACTGCTCTGTATTTCTGTTGAATAATATTGTAGATTACAGTGGTGGTTTTAGAGTGTGTTTGAAGTAAGAGCAATAGAAAACAATAACAAGTCATGAAATAATGCTAGTTCTATAGTTTACATATTATCTACTTTTTTTTCTAGTTATCAACACTTATACACAAAAATCTGTCCACAAAAAACAGTTGCTGTGAACTGTACTTACTGTATTTGTACATTTGGGAGAGTCTGAATGTTCTGGTTTCTAAGGGAAAACTACAGTTAGCAATTGTGATGAGCTGGTGCAATACTCGGAGAACATAAATTAGAACTGATTTTAGTTTGCTGATGTCACTATTAGGAAGTTAGTTATTTTCAGTTTGTGTCCTTATCCATGTCTCAGTTTTTGTACACTTTTGCTACCTTTGTTGCCTCACGTGGCCTGTATGAAAATCACAGCTGTCCTGTACTAGAGCTGGCTGTTGGCATTGGTTAAGACTGAATTTTCTGAGCTGGATGGATCACTCTTAAAGAACAGCAAGTATCCATACCCATTTTTGATACAATCGGCTTACCTAGGTACCTTTCTCCCTGTTTGGTAGTCTGTCCACACAGAAAAGTTTTACCATAACAATACCAGTACAACCCACCATCATGTGGGCATGTTAAAGGACAATCCTTATACTGAAATTAATCACTTCCCAGCTGATTTCAGTCAGTAATGTGTTGTATGGGAATCGCAAAGATGCAGTATGAGCAGAATTCTAACATTACTACATCAATAAAAATTCTTAAATTTTATTGCAAAGGACAGAAACCTTTGCTGTTGCAAATTTGAGGTTACTCATTTTCCTTATTCTGAGATTTACCACTAAAAGCGCAGTTCTGTTGAATTTAAGGGGAGTTTTCCTACTGAGTTCAGTGAGATCAAATTTATCCTGTTTTTTCTCTGATTTTTCAAACTCCTGATTTCAGAGCTTCGAACACTTTTAACTTTTTTTTTTTTAAGCAAAAGCAAATGCACATACATCAGTAGAGTGATTAGAAAGATGCAGACATCTTGCTGGGTTCCAGACCACCCATTAACCCTTAGTAATTTGTCTTCAATCAAAGTTTGTTTAGAAGACAACAGTTAAACACGGCTGACATGTCAGAAACCATGCCAACCAACAGAGTAACAGGTTGTGACTGCCTGGAGTGGGGTGGGTGAAGGAGAAGGTGGTGTTAGAGGCCTTTCCTCCAGCTCCTGGTGAATAGGGAAGGACTTCCAGTACCACAGACTTCACCAGGGACTAGATCATGGTTGTCTTCACAAGCTCCATTAACCAACTGCCCAATGTTTGATCTGCTGAGGCGAGACAGGCTCTTCAAACCTCCTTGCCCCATATTTAATAGCATATGATGTCTGGTGGTACCAGGATGGGTTTTGATATTGGTCTTGTGAGCAATTAAATGACACCATCCATCACTGCTGCAGCAGAACTCGGTGATTTCAGGATAATAACAAACTTAAACATTTCCCATATTAGTCCCTTTCAGCTTTGGGATAGTTATTATGTTGGTTTGTTGTAAAAGACAAACTACTTGGAGGAAAACACAGTCCAATTCTCAGCATAAAGGAAAATAAAGAGAGGGCTATGTTCTTACTCTGTATTGTCTCTTTTAAAATCACCATTGCAATCTAAATAAACTAATCTTCAAGCTACTTCCTTAAGCTCAGTATGTTAATATAAAAGGTATACCAGGTAATATAAATATTTTTAATTTAGTAATAGGGCCACGTTGATTTAACCAGATGAAGTTTGTCCACACGCTTTCAAAATTGCTTTGTAACAGACCTTTTTTTGTTTTGTTTGTTTTAGTAAATCCATTCCTAGTGGATTCTCCAGGAACTTTCTGTTCCAGAATTGTATTCAGATTTACATAAAAGCGTTTTTCCTTTATAATATACATGGTCCATTTGTTCCTTACTGATTTTTCCAAAGTATTCTTTTCTTCCCAATATGCCCTCCTGGCTACTAACACAAAGATACTGGAAGTGCAAATTGAAAACAGTTAGCTAAATAGTTTCATTATTCACTGTGAAAATAAAACGATCTGTTCTTTTCTGTGTCCTTTAAATCAATAACATCTTCCATTTTGTTATAAACTCCACCTGCAGTGTTATGGTATCTAACAGAGAAATGGCCCTCCTTTAATTTATTTTCTTCCCTTGTGTAACTTACCAATTAAGGAAAAGAAAGAGTTGACCCCTCAATAAGATCATCATAGCAGTTTTCTAGGAAGTCACAGACCAGATCTTCTGTCACTCAGCATTGTTGAGAGTAATTCAATTTCTAGAAGAAAATGTTTCCATTTTAATACAGGTCAACTTGCGTATAAAGAAAGATTTTAAACTAAGTCTGATCTATAGTCCTTCCTGCAGTCCGAATCACACCCACAAGTGCAGGTAAAAGGCTTAAGTGATTAGCCAGGCACTGATTTTTCAAGGCACAATGCCTATTCTCGCTCTGGAGAAAGACCTTGAAACATGAGCAGGGGAGGAGATGGAGATTTGTTTCTGATTCTTAATCCAAGAAGTCAAACAAAACCATTCTATCCCAGGCTCTGGAGTTTGAATTCCTAAGGCCTTCAGTTCCTCTGGAAAACAGCATATTAGCTCCTCAGTCACATCCTTTTTTGGGCTGTTGGTACTTTTCCTTATTTCTTGAATCCTTTCACAGTGCTGCGAGTTTGCATTGACCTTGAAGTTTTCTTTGGAGAAATTACTGTTGTAGAATTAAGTCCCACTGACTTTCACGAAATCTGGAATGCTAAAAATGCTAGACTCTTGGACAGCTTTAAAAGAAATAACAAATAGGACAAGAGACCTGAATAGCTTTTCATTTCCCAGAAGAAACATGTACGGCATTTATTGCTTTATTTACAGAAAAGCAGCAAATGATGCCCAAAAGTCCGCTCAATTGGTACAAGGACCTAGAAGTGCAAACTATGTAACAGCAGTGGAACTCTACCTTCTCTTTAGCCTGGCTGATGCAGTAAGATACTTCTGCATTTAATAGCATAAACTTAATGGACTTCAGTAGGTGATTTTAATATTGTCCTGTAAATGAGGGTGATAGCAATGTAGCAGCTCAAAGTAATTTCTCATTACATCCTTCCTAAGCATGTACTGCCTCGCACTTTGGGATTCTGTTCTGTTATCTTTGAACTCATACATTTATAGGAAATAGCAAATAATTTACTTAAGTTATTTGTCTCATTCTATAAATTGATCGGTGGCCTCAGAGAGTATTGTGTGGGTATGCACACTGGTAAATAGAATCATAGAATGGTTCAGGTTAAAGATCATTGAGTTCCAACCCCCCTGCCATGGGCATGGACACCTCCCACCAGACCAGGTTGCTCAAAGCCCCATCCAGCCTGGCCTTGAACACCTCCAGGGATGGGGTATCCACAGCTTCTCCGGGCAACCTGTTCCAGTGCCTCACCTCCCTCACAGGAAAGAATTTCTTTCTAGTATCTAATCTAAATCTCCCCTCTTTCAGTTTAAAACCATTACCCCTCGTCCTATCGCTACACTCCCTAGCAAAGAGTCCCTCTCCATCTCTCCTGTAGGCCCCCTTCAGATACTGGAAGGCTGCTATAAGGTCTCCCTGGAGCCTTCTCTTCTCCAGGCTGAACAACCCCAACTGTCTCAACCTGTCCTCATAGGAGAGGTGCTCCAGCCCTCTGATCATCTTCATGGCCCTTCACTGAACAGATGCTAAATTGATGCAAATAGATGCTAAATCTCGTCCAAAACAAAAATATTGTTCAAATAAATACTTCCTACCATGGCGTTCATTAAAGACATCAACTTAACTCCTGGCTTTCTGAATCAGAATCATGAAACTAATGAAGAAAAGCAGAAGTTAAGGTTGTCTTGGTCACTGTTTCTCGATATTTGAGGAACTGCCAAAAGGCAGCATGATAAAGCATGCTTTCCTAAACGCTATCTGGTGTGGTACTGCAGGATGTCAAAGGAATACTTAAAAGGAGTGTATATATTTAAAAGTCTACCTGCTAATTTTAAAAGTACTACTTAACATATTGTGCTACTTAGGATTATCTTATGTCTAACCCACAAAACAGTCTACTGTATATTAATTTTCAAATTATTCCTAAGGATTTAAAAGAATATTCTCTTAGGTTATAACTACTCTTCTGATTTGCTTTCATCACATATTTATTTGGTCAGCAACCATCGTCTGAATCCTAGCTGACTCATTTGTGGGAGACACTGAAAATCTGAATGTTGAAACATTTTGCAAATGAAATGATTTAGAAGTGACTTGCTGAGACCAAACACTGTCATCCCCTTTACTACTGTGAATAGTACCAGTGTGCACATACTGAGGGCAGACTCAAGCCACAATGACTTATTAAGAGGAAAATGTAACCCCCCACGTGAGAATTATATTTAAAGATTACTATGTTTTTCTGTTTCTGCTTCTTTTAAAAATAGTGATCTTTCCCTATTTCATAATGATTCATAGCACTGGGTACTATGGCAATTCACACCGAAGCACACATCCGCGTTCTACAAAATGGACTTCTGTAATGCTCTATAACTCAGTTTGTAGATGACATTGCAAGTAGGTTTGGTATAAACACCCTATCTACAAATAATTTAAATAATAAAATTCAAATTATTTTTTCCATTTTCTACGTTAGATTTTATCAGCTAATGTGTTGCATTTTATTTTAATTAAAAATCTAAAATTATTTATGATAGATTGTAGGTATCCAATCCCATCTTTGGAAGGATTAGATTTGTGTGTTTAATACTCTGGTTTTATACATTCAATATGTATATATAATTGTAGAGCTGATGTACTTTTTTCTAAGGAAGAGCTTGAAAATAATAAGGCTTGTTGATGAAGAATACTTGCACAGAAGCAAGTAATACGCCAGGGATTGCTTTATTCTAATTTGGACATCATTTCAGATGCACCTTCGATTAAGGGCAACGTTGTCACAATATCAAACATTTGTAGTTATCACATACAAATAGGAGATTTATTTTAGAACAATTTCTAGGTGCAAAAGATAAACCACTAAAATGACAGGGTAGGTGCTATCACTTTTTCTCACCCAGGGCAGAACCTTACGCATTGAGCAGGTCTCCCCGCAATGTCAGGTGCTCTCCAGTAAGGGGTGGTAGCATCTGCGTTGTGAAAATCAGCCCTGACTGTACTTACTCAAGAGAGAAATCAGCAGGGGAAGTCTATAGGTAGCATATACAGCAGCTAATTCACTGAATATTAATTTCCACGTGTTGCTTTTTTCCATTTTGCTAGAAATGTGTTATAGTAATTACTAATAGCTTAAGAATAACCTGCACAACAGTGTACACACAACTTAGACTGTTTTGGAACTGCTGCTGTTAAAAAAAAAATCAGAATGTTAGTTGCATTGAATCATGCAGGAATTTTAGATCTTACTCTGGGATAGAAAATATTTGTGGGTATACAGAAATGATGTTAAGCAATCCGTGTACTCGGAAGGTCCACGAAGTTTTGATGAAGTGGTAAATGGAGTCCATCTGTTCTGAAACGACTCCATTTATGATCTCAGCAGAACAATGTATTTTCCATTTCCTGCAGTTTTTAAATCTTGTTATCTAATCCAACTCTCAGTGCAGACAAGGAATTCTTTTTAACAATCATTTTACTGGAACATCCTTTTTCTCCTCTCCCCTAAGAAATGGTCTGAATATCCTATGCGCTGCTTCCATCTGAATGCTCCAGTAATTTCCTAGTGCTTTTCAGATACACGATGTCCAAGGCAGGAACAGGAAGACCTAGGTAAGATTAAGTAACTTGCTCAAGACTGCGCATAGAAGTGTCAGGACAGAAGGGCAGGGAGCAGAGGAGCAGAGTCCAGCTCGCTTGCTGCCCAGTCCTGTGCCTCAGGTTCGTAACCACTTCTTCTCCAGCTGTATTGCTCATATACTTGTCCCACGTTGCTGAAACTGGATTTAAATTCCTTTCCAAGATTCCCAGTCCTAACAGCCCAAAGGGATCCTAATGGCCAGGCAGTCTCAGAAAACGCAGTTGCTATTTGCTCACCAACACTCAAACAGGAGCTTAGAGGGTCAAATCAGTTGGAAGGGACCTTAAAAATCATTAAGTTCCAGCCCCCCTGCCCTGGGCATGGACACCTCCCACCAGACCAGGTTGCTCAAAGTCCCGTCCAGCTTGGCCTTGAACACCTCCAGGGATGGGGCAGCCACAGCTTCTCTGGGCAACCAGTTCCAGTGTCTCACCACCCTCACAGGAAAGAATTTCTTTCTAATATCTAATCTAAATCTCCCCTCTTTCAGTTTAAAACCATTACCCCTCGTCCTATCGCTACACTCCCTAGCAAAGAGTCCCTCTCCATCTCTCCTGTAGGCTCCCTTCAGATACTGGAAGGCTGCTATAAGGTCTCCCTGGAGCTTTCTTTTCTCCAGGCTGAATAACCCCAACTGTCTCAGCCTGTTCTCATAGGGGAGGTGCTCCAGCCCTCTGATCATCTTCATGGCCCTCCGCTGGACCCATTCCAACAAGTCCATGTCCTTCCTGTGTTGAGGACTCCAGAGCTGGACACAGTACTCCAGGTGGGGTCTCACGACAGCAGAGTAGAGGGATAAGAGCAGAGTAGAGGGGTAAAAATGAAGCTGTTGTGCTTGTGTGTGCGCTGAACTGCTCTTCCCTGCAGGAGGGTCAATTCAAGCACGTAACTTGGGCCTACAGAGAATAGAAAATACCAGCTGGGTAGCAGTACACAAATAAAAATTGCTGTATTTAGTTAGTAATGCGTTATCGCAGTACAGGTACAACAGTGGATGACTAACGTGTGGTTGTAGCTGCAGGTAGGTACCTGCCTGCCATGGGCTGCATGCGGTCACCTGTGACTAACACTTCCCCAGATAAACTTAATCCAAAAATCCACAGAAATCAGCGTTTCTTTCCATTACCCACAATGAGCTTTGGTTTGGACTTAGGTGTGGTAGAGCCAGGCTCGCTTGGAATTAGTAGCCAGATGTTCAAGGCTTGATATGCTGAGGAATCATTGCCAGCCTGGTGAAACTCTCCCAGGGCACGCTGAGAGGCCCAAAGCAGTAAGTAAATGGAGGAATGGGAAAGTGGTGCCACGGGATGGCCTCAGATGGCCCATGAGGGACAGGTCCCTTGTCCCTGTGTGCTGCGGGGGGGCTCAGAGCCTTGCCAAAACACCCCCAAGAATAGCCAGATTTTTTTTTTAAGAAGCTGGCTGTAAATCTTTGTATTTTAGGGTCGCGGATAGAAGTTGGTTTCCACACCTTTACAGCGCGGATGCCGATGACGCTTCACTCACCCTCTCTGAACGCCGTCGGGAGGCTGGCGGGGGGGGAAGCACACACGGAGGAGAGTCAAGCCGTGAGGGGACGGGGGTGCTGCCCGGTGCTGCCTCCGTCCTGAGGCGAGGTGGGGGGAGCGTGGCCGAGGCTCTCCCCCTCATGGCGAGCGTTCGAGGGGAGGCTGAGGCGATGGCGACCGTTAGGCGCGCGGCGGGGTCGCGCGCCCCCTCAGAGTTTGGGGGAGGGTGGGAGGGGGGAGACCAGCGGCGGCCCCGCCACCCGCCAGGGGGCAGGCGGGGCGCGAGCGCCGCCGCGCGCGTCCCGCCCTCAGAGAGACACCTCAGGGCGGTGGAGGAGAAGAAGAAGAAGAAGGAGGAGGAGGAGGAGGAACGCCCGGCCCCAGCCCTGACCCGCTGTCCCGTCGCTGCCTGCTCCTCTTCCGCCGGCCGCAGGTGAGAGATGGCGAGGGGAGGGGGGGGGCTGGGGGTGGCAAGCCCGCTCTCGCGGAGTGGGGCCGCGGGAGCCCGCGGGTGGCCACTGGCCACCCGCGGGCTCCCGCGGCCCCACTCCGCGGAGCGCGAAAGCCTCGAATTCTGACTGACTTTCTTATCTCATGGTTCTTTACTACCTCGTATTACGCCGCTTGATAAACTTGGGGGCACAGCGGACCGATTTTCAGGCCCGTTAAAACCTTTCCCCAAACTTTATTTGGCTTGAGAAAAAGGCAGATTTGGGTAAGTTGCGGAGGCCTCGGTGATTTACGCCCCGTTTCTTGCACACCGGATGAATGGAGAAGTTATTTGCTGGGTTTGGTTTTTTCTTTTTTCTTTTTTTTTTTTTTTTTTTTTTTTTTGTGTGTGTGTAGTAATGTACTCAAAAGCCCACTCTTCTGTTATGGAGTGTTTTGGATCGTTTTTCGCTTGTGCTTTTTTAGCATAATAGGGCTTAAAGTTGCTGAAAGAGGTGCTTCAATACCCAGGGAGAACTTGCAATATCTGCAGAAGGTTGGTTCGTGTGTTTTATACCGCTGGATAGGTAAGTAATTTATAATCTCGTTAGGACGTGTTACGGCATTTCTATTAACAAGTGAGTGCTCTGTGTTAATGAAGGGATTAAAACACTTTAATACATATGGTATGGCGTTTGATCATTATTGCTAGGATCTTATGTTTGTGGGTGCAGCTGAAGCATATCATACAGCAGGGGCATATCATCGCCAGCGACCCAGGACCGTACTAAAGTCTGTTGAACCTGAGGCTTCTTTTAGACGGGTAAGGATGTGGTCAGCAGAAGTGCTGAAATCTGTTAAGTAACACTTTGAAAGCATTTTTGGACGTGCAAAGTAAATAGGCAGTGTCATGTTTGAAGCTGGTTCAGCATAGAAGTCTGCTTTTCTCCTTTCAGGTGTGTTATATTTTTATTTATATTGCTGTGTGCCTGACACGCTTGGTCATGGCCCAAGACCACGCTGCGTTAAGTGCTGTGCAAATATAAGGTCGGGGAAATCCATCCAAATGCATCTAAAACCTGTGGGTTTGATTCTGAGGTGGTTGTGATTTATTATCGGAAATAAAGTGTCCTGTGCTGGACACTGCAATATGAAAATGTCTTCATAGTGGGAAATAGCATGTAACTGTATCTGCATTAGTGACCTTACTGCTTTGTGCTAAGATTCATGATGTGTGGGGGTTTGTTTTTTGTTGTTTTGTGTTTTTTTTTTTTAATAAGGGAGCTAGGAAATTTAAGAGGAACTCTCCTGAAAAAAAAAAACAACAAACAAACCAGGAGATATGAACTTGTTTATTTTATGTCTAAAAAGGAAAAGTATCACAAAGAAATCTTATAGCTATGATATATTTTGAGGATAAATTGGAATAATGTGGTGGTGTCATTTATTTTTTAATATTATTTTTAAGCAAGTAGGATTCCAAGGGAGAAAGAGAAAGTTTCTAGGAGGGTTTAATGATCGTGTCTAGGTCAGAAATAAATAAACAGTGTGATAGTGTGTTGGGAGGTTTTGTTTGCTTGTTTAGGTATCCTGACCTTTCAAATGTTGAAGTCCTGGTCTGGAAGTTTTTATACAATCCCCTATAGGTAGAAGAAGAATGTGTTGCAGGTCTGTGTTGAGACCCCTGATACAGTCAGTGTACTCATGGCTTGTTTGTGTATATAGTGAACTAAGTACTTCTGAAGAAAATCTTCATTGCAGTGGTTGACATTAAAACCAGTATTTGCCAAAGTCACTGACACGTTGACAGTTTCTCCCATCCAGATATGTAGAATGGAAAATGAGGAGTATGTGGAATACCACTCTGAAAACAGTAAGCCAATACTGATTTCTAATGGCCCTTATAGCATGTTATTTATGCTTCCAGAAGCCATTACTAACAGCAATTAGGGTCATTGGGGGTTCTTGTAAAGCAGCCATTAAACTTCTTAATTTTTTTCTTAATGAAGCTAATGTCAACACCATTAAGAGTAAGCAAGGAAGATACTTCATTCCCTAATGTATGTGGACATTTACGTTCTCATCCTTTGTGCTAAGTGAAAGAGCAGGTGCTGGTTGAGAGCTAATTAGTTTAGGTGTTAGCCTGGAGACAGATGATCGTCTTCTGTTAATGTGGGTGTTTGTGTAATTGCCAGTTGCTTTTAGATTAAAAAAAAGAAAAAGACAATATTCTCTGTGGAATTACCAAAAAAGAAATATCTCTCTAAATTGAATTCTTAGATTTATTCTTGGGTTACATCTTTGACTTGGATTTAACATTACAGAATTTATCAAAATGACTGGTTCTGATTTTAATTTATTATGAAGGCTGTAAAACATAGGCTGCAGTACTTCATCCAGTGGTTGCTCTCTCAGTCTTATGGTTTGTGTTGAAGCTTTTTATCTTTCTGGAAAAGGATCCAGTCTGCCTGGATTTGTTTGGTGTTTCAGGTTAATAAAATACAGTAGTCAAACTTCACTAAGTATCTGCAGGGCTTTTGTAGTGAAAGCGTCGTTTGGGACGTTTTCTATATAGAAGTTTATATATATATATATTTATTTTTTCTTTAATCAAAGAATGTTTTATTATCGTAAGAAATAAACCTGGGGATTGAGGCGTACAAGAGCAGAGAGCCAGTGGAATTGGTCTTGTCCTCTGGGTTACAGAGAGTTCTTGGCTTCAGCGCTGACCCTAACCCTAACTGGCCGAGGTGTGAGGACCTGTATTCACTAGCAGTGAGCGAATGTTGGCTGCTGCCTGTGCTGCTCCCCTGATTCTGCTGTTTTTTTGGGATGGATTTGGTGCTCTGTGTGAGAGGCGTGCTGTTAACGTGGACTTACAGACCTTACTTAAACCAAAAAATGGTTTTCAGATGAAAACTGGAACCTGGCTGAGACAAAGGTAGCTCCTTTCCTCTCTAATTAGAGCCCATTGATATTCAAATTCTTAAATGCAGTCTCTGGAAAGCGCCATTTGAAGAGCTAACTGGCTCTTTCAAAGACTGAATACTGCATAAATAGAGAGATAATCTATTATAGCATCTACAAAGTTTCAAGATGATTATTTGCTAAGTTGACAGGATGTTACAGTGTGAAATAGTTTGTAACCACCGTGCAGTTAGATCTTCCGTACTAAAATACGGAAGTGCAACTTCTTCCTTAGATCATGATGGTAAACTACACGAGTAGTCAATGTCTTGGGTTTGCTGAAAAACATATTTTATGTTTTACATTTTGAAAACAGTAAAGACGTTAATCTGGGATTTCCTCATACTCTTATTTTAAAAACCACAACACTTTCATGTGGAAAAAAATGCTGTCTTTAAAAAAAAATGGAAGTTTTATAACACTTTAATCTCATAATAAAAATAATTATCATTGTTATCTCCAGAGACTTGCAAATCACTTTAACTATTACTGTTGCTTGCCTTTCGCCTCTTACACCATCCTGTCTTCCCGAGTCACCTCCAGCAGGATCCAGGCTCTGTTTTGGGGTGCCAAGCAGCAGGGTTGTTCGTATATGCAGGCAGAAGAGCAAGCAATGCATTTGATCTTTCCTTTGGAAGTATCTTTCTTTGCTTAATAAGCATAACATACAGTAGTGTAAATATGCTGTAATAATATTTCCTGCCCACCATGTATAGGTTGCTGCTGCTGAGTGCTATCTCTTCAGAGTTAGTAAAATTAAGATGTAAAAGGTGAAATAATTTTGTCTAGATTACTCAAAGATAAATGGCAAAATTTAAGCAGAACATGGGGCTGCTGTTCCTTTTATGATGAAGGCGTTGCTTTACCTCAGTAGCTTGGAGTTATGACATGTATCTTTCAAACGTACTTGTTTAGTGTAGCCTGTTTCCAGTAGCATTTTTATAAACATCAAATAAACCACCTCCTCTGTGGCAACCAGGCTGCTGTTTAGATTTTTACAGCACAGGCCCTGCAGTTCAGAGGCTTCAGGTCTGTTGGTGCTTTAAAGACGGAACAAAGTCGAATCTGGCTCTCAAGTGACATGGGGCTGCACATACCACTTTTCTTAAGAGCTTCCTTCACAGCTAATGGCCAAAATGTTCCTCTCCTTTACAGCTGTTCTGCAATCCTCATTTCAGCATTAAAAGTAGCTTCTGGTTTGTAATTAGAGAGAAGGAACAAACAGGGTGTGTTTAACTTCTGTTTCTGGGCATAAAACTAAGTGAATAAGTAACGCATTCTAGTTAAAAACAGAAATAACAAAGATTATCAAGTCTGTAACTAACAGTGTAAGTCAGAACAAGGTGACAAGTTTCTTTGAATAGGGCTGGCTGTTTCTGGTGATTCTCCCTGAAGTGCCCCAGTGCTATGCGTATGTTTGCAGGGCCCTCTGGTAACGATAATTGAGCAAAATCATTTTCCAACTCGCTGTCCCGTATCCTGCATCACGGTTTACTTAAGAGTAGTGATAGGGCTTTGTACCATCTTCTGATCTGTGCGATGCAGAAACCAGTACTGTTTGACATGCCAGTTGTCAGTCAGCCCGCAACAAAAGGAATGTGTTTTTCTGATACATTCTGCAAGTATTGCAATAAATTCTTTTTTAATAATGCTGCCTTGAAAATGGCTGGTTATAAAGCTGCAAGCATACTCTTGTAATATAATCAATATCAAAGTGTTTTAAAAGGACTTTGATGAAATTGTAAGGTCTTAAGAGTGCATGCTTTATTTCAAGGAAGGAGACAATATTGTAAGTGTTTTATAGGTAGATAAATGTACAAATAGTCTACATGTGACTGTATAACTTTGGTTTTAATTTGTTACTTTCCACTCTATGAAATTATGTTATGACTAATAACGGCAAGTTAGCATTTCATTGAGTTGAATAAAATATTTCAGTAATATGCTCTTAATTTGTAATATAACCTGCGTTTTATTCATTATTTATTTAATGTCCAATCTGCAATGTTTTCTGCTGTATTTATTTAAACAGAAATAAAATACATTCATACTAGAGGGTTCTTTTAAAGAACTAGTTGATGATCAAACCACCTAGCAGTGACTAATTGTTACTCAGATACCATTTTCCATCCAAGTAACCAAAATGGTGAGGAAACAAGGGTGCCAAAAGAATGACAAAGTGGAAGGGCTGGGTATTGAGCGCAGCTGGGAAGGAGCCATCAGAGGTGGATTCAAGCAGACTGAGCTCACTGAGGTTTATTCAAAGTCAGCTGAAATTGATGGAAATGGGCAATAAAACTCTGATCGTTTAAATGCCAGATATTCTTAGCACCTGGCTCATGTCAACCTGAGTCCATCTGTTACGATATTTCAGGCAGGGCCTGCTTGCTGAAACAAGCTCAAGCTTAGTCAGGCTGTGGGGAAAAAAACCAGATCAGGTCAAGTTGAGAGAGGATTAACTTTGTACTAGGGCTTTTCTGTGTGTTTGCGTCTTTTTCTCTGTTACTGCTACTGAGCTTATGTGGCACTAAGTCAAAAAAATAAATTCCAGTGACAGAACAGAATTTTGTTTTCAATTTCCTCATTTGAAAGGAAACTGGGGTACAGCTATCAAAACTTTCTCACTTCCTGATGCTTTCTGCCAGATTTTCTGCTCCTCCTTGGCTGGTGGCTTCAGCTAACTGCCATGAAGGTGGCTGTCCTTTCAATGCCCAGGAAACAAACATTTATGTGTTTGTGAGATACGTATTGGAATAAACTAAAATACATGACAGAGAGTGTGACAAATGCATATAGTCATTACTACTACATTTTAATCAGGAACCATGTTTTGAGGTGAAAATGCTTTAAAAATTCGTATCATGGATAAAGCCAATGAATAAATTCTGATACTTTAATTGTGCAAGTTCTTACAGTCCTGTTTATTCTATGTGTAGTACGTATACTAGTGTATGTAGGCCCTGTGCAGTTTATTCGAAGACAGGAGAAAAACAGAGGCAAA
Source organism: Numenius arquata (assembly GCF_964106895.1). Classification (NCBI taxonomy): domain Eukaryota; kingdom Metazoa; phylum Chordata; class Aves; order Charadriiformes; family Scolopacidae; genus Numenius; species Numenius arquata. The sequence goes on along the minus strand of NC_133588.1, from coordinate 5,474,095 downwards.
GAATACTTCTGGGGAGTTACAACTTGAGATTAATGGACCAATTTATTTCAGTCCCTGTCGGAAGGGAGGGTAGGCATTGCAGGGTGTGTGAGCCTTTTCCCTTGTGTTGGGTGAGAGGAGCATCTGCAGTTCTGCTCGCAAAGGGGGGAAAAAAGTAGGCACATCTTGTAGGCCAAAGCTGTGATCCTGAGGTGCACCCTGTCCCTGTGCTTGGCAATGGTCAGCACTAGGCTGGTGGTTAAACGTGCACCCTCAGTTTGACTGTCCAGCGAGCTGCACAGCTGGGGCTCTGGTGGAGCCTGGCTGGGTGTGAGAAGAGCCCAGAAGGTCTCTCTCTCCTCTGGTGTGAACTCTCTGGCAGTGGACTTGTAACCCCCAAAATCTTTTTTCTTGCTCTAGAATTGACATCATCTGCCAGTCACTTTGCAATCTTGTGAGCTGATTGAGGTTTGGGGTTTTTTGGGCCAGATTTTGTGCTGTTGTGAAGTATCTGTGTAGTTCGTGAATTTAACATTATTTTTTTTTTCAGCAAGGGCTTGTGTATGTATGGGAGGGCACAGCTTCTTTGGGGATTGTCCTGAGAATTTTAAATTCCTTTCTGCTCACTAGTTATGAAAAAATGACTAACGATGGCTGTGTAAAATGCAATTTTTTTCTAGAAATATTCTTATATGACTTTGAATGTAAACGCAGGAGAAAATGCAATGAAGGGTGTGATTTTTATGGTGTAGCTAAGCTGGCTCAGCGAGCAGCTGTCACCTAAAAGCGGGCAGCGCTGCTTGCTTCCTGCCCCTGTGCTCCCACCCCTCCCTGAATCAGCACTCGTGCCCATCTGACCTGCTGGTGCACTGATTCATGGAACTGAAAGGGCAAAAAGCTAATTTTTTTTAATAGGATAAGCATTTTTTAAAGTATGATATATTTATTTTTAATTTTTTTTCCCCTCTGTAGGAACAGAACAGTCAGGCTAGAGGAAGTGGCACGAACGTACTGTTGAACTTCTTGAGAGACAGGTGGGGATGGTTCCCTCCTCTTCAGCAGTGGTTGTACTATAAAACTCTGCTCCTCATTATCCAAGTAGTAAGTCATACTTCTGCAGACGTGCTGGAAAAGTGACCTGGACTGTGTTTCGATTTGAGGTGTTGCCAATTGTTAGCCCAAATTCAGTACTTCTTATGAAAGAGCTCTGCTTCTTTGCATTACTTGTACAGCAGGAAATGACTGTGAAAATATTTCGCTGTAGTACTTCTTAAAAATCACCTATAGTTTTTTGCAAGTTCCTGAGGAGTATCCTGTTTTGGATTTAGTAGTTTTTACTTTTTATTTTTAGTCTGCTGATTGTAATACAATAACAGTTACAAGCCCCCCACTCCCTTTTTCCTCAGGATGCTGCACTTCTAAAATAAGGCAGAAGACGCATTGCAGCAAGAAAGCAATAGTTGTGTTGGCATATATTGTGATTCAGTTAAGAAAGTGCAGCGCTTATTGCACATAACATAATACAAAATTCACCGCTGTTGGAGGGTACTCAAAGTTAGGAGTTGCTCTGAGAAAGTGAGAATTTAATTTGGTAACAGTATAAACAGCATGTTTAGCTTTCATAGAAATAAGGAAAAAACCTCCAGTACAGTTACTTTACAAAATGATTTGATGCAGTTCTTACAGTGCCACAATAGGCAAAATTCCACACGGGCAGTTTTATTTTCCCCAGCGAGCTGACGTGTTGATTACTCGCATGTTCAGAGCTCGCTTTCAGGGTTGTAGAACATGATTTAGTGACACGGGCTGTCAGTGTGAGCAGAACTGCATGTGGGTGTTAATTGCTTCTGGTCAGGTACAGACCAATAAATTAGCAGTGTTGCTAGATAAAGGAGATTAAGTTGCAATTCATGAATACTATATTGGAAGAACAAAGGGGGAAATTTTGGGTTTCAAGATTCTGGGTGAATTTAGACAGGAAATAAGAGTTGTTCTTTTCTTATATTGTCTGTGTTCCATAACTGTTTATCAAGCATGTTTACACAGCAAATTTGGATGTAGTTGTAGCTAAACTGTTTTGCTGGAGTAGTGTTAAACACTTGTTTTACATGTTGAATTAATTTTTGTCCTATGTTTATGCAGGCTGTTGTATTTAGAAATGCATTCTGCTGGACTTATTTTGAACTGCATTGAAATATGGATCCTTAATCAGTGATGGTTAGGCTTTTCTTGGAGTTGGCTTTGCTGCCAATAAAAATATGTATATATAAAGATGCATATACATGTATATGTATGAACAAAATGACCTAAAGTGTCATTTTCGGAGGCTGCAGAATCTAAAGGATGCTCTGCTTGTTTCTTTTTGTCTTTCTGGATGGCTCCTCATCAAGTTCTGTGTATCCGTATCCCAGGCATCTTTGTTTGGGCTTGTGTGTTTACAAATGTATGACCAATGTTTTAAGAAGCACTTGCCAGTAAACCCCACAACGACCAAACTTACTACTGGCTGGTAAGTCTAAGGAGTCTAGGCTGTAGAAAGTGTGGGAAATCTGGGAATCAGAAAGCTGGGAAACAGTTAATTTGCTTCCTCATTTAAACCAAGGCAAGGAGAGAGGCAGCACTTCTCCAGTGCAGTGTATTCACCATAGCTTTCAGCACACTGAAAAAAATAGGTTTAGTTGACCTGAACCATGTTCTCAGAGCAGTGGGTTAGCAGTGGGCAGGCCCTCAGTGGGGAACAACTCCATCCCTCTTTTCCGTGTTGTGGTTGAATTTTTAATAAGTTCCCCTCTTGTGTGCTAGTTAGTGGTGTTATCACCCTGATTTGTGCCTTCTCCACAAGACACCAACTAGCTGTATTTGTGTCCACCTCGTATGTGAGTGCTTTAAGCACCTTGGGGTTCTGGGTGCAGTCTCTATGGGCTTGCTCAATGAGCCTGGACTTTGGGAACAACTGTCCTGGACCTTAAAAACACTGCTGACTCTCTGCATCTGTTTGAAGTAAACTTCTCTGGAGTCCCATCTGCTAGGAGCATCTAACTCTGGAATCTGATAGCTGACAGTCACAAAGACACATAGCTGGCTGTGGGGGGAATTTTTAAAGCAGTTTTCTAGATGATGCTGGAGATTGCTGGTCAGTGCAAAACAAACTATACTGCATGCTGCTCCCTGAATCTCCCTTCTTTGGAGTGTTCTTTGGGATTTGGTCGATGCTCTCCAGGGTTCCCATGTCCCCATTCCTGTACTTGACGCCCCCATCACAGGCTTTTCTTCACTTCATGAGAAGGATCAAAGCAGATTTCCATTCTCTTGCTGTTCCCTCTGTGGCTGTGTGACCCTCTGGTCAGTCGCAAACCCTCAGGTGGTCTGTTGCGTGGTTACCACACAATTTGAGTTCAGACCTGAAAAACTGGTTTTTATAGGCATTAACCACCTGTTCTGCTAGGGAACAGCCCAGGTAATTGTGGATGGTCTTTAATGATACCTTGTTCAGCAGCGGAGGCTGAGCGCTGCTCCTCCCTCCGTGCAGTGCCGTATAGCCAGCCCTTCCTAACTGTGTTCCCTTCTTCAGCAAAAAAACCCAAAACTTAAGGACTGTCCAGCTGAACTTCAGAATATGTATGTAGGTTCCAGTGATTGTCATAAGGAATTAGTGATTACAGAGCAGAGCTGCTTCTGATGGCATTGTTTCCTCACCCAGTCCAGAGGTGCATGCAGTCAGGCTGTGTGTAAATCATCTAACATAAACATACATTCTTACAACAGGGGAGCAGCTCAGTAATTACAGCCATGCAAGTTTTTAGACAATAATTGGGAAGGTAACAGGTCTGCATTCTAGCCAGAGGATGACTGCACAAAATGTTGCCAGGGAACAAGCTAAAATGCCTTAGTTATTACCTGTGTATCATGTTATCTTGCAGAAGGTAAATGTGAGAACGCTTATTCTACTTTCCTTTACAGGAGGCTATGAGTTTGTACATTGGCAGTTACTATGGGAGATTTTACATGCTATTAATCCTCATGGTTTAAGCGATCAACTAATAATTTATTTGTGTAACTACGCAGTTAGTTTTATCTAGCATTATAGCTTTTAAAAAAAATAATCTTTTAAATCTGGAAAATTTGATTTGGACAGACCATTTGTAAAACACAAACTGTATTGTATACTTTTTGATTGGAAATAATACCTGTGTCAGAATGATCCCAAGATGTAGTTTTGTGTTGTTCTGAGCTGCTTGGGATGTTTGCCTGTATTCCCATAAACTGTTCATTATTATTAATTCTTTTTTGTGCTGATACATAGCTAACAGGATGGAAAGGTAGGCAAAAGTGATTTTTAACCATCTGTCCTTTCTCTGTTTAAAAAAACTTAAAATCCTTTTTTTACAAGGGGGAGCACCCTCCTTGCAATATTGCCAAACAAAGCTTTTCATTATGAGTCGTTTAAAAAAAAAAGGCATTTCAAAACTGTAAGGCTCATCTTTTGCTTTCCTTATGAATTTTGATCTATTTTTGGCCTAGGTTGAGTTTTTCTCTGCGGTCAAGTGCTAAAAGCTTTGTTTAAAATGCAATTCTGTGATTTAGTGTCTACTAAAAATGTCTGCTATCATTAATATTCTGATAAATCACTAACCTTGTGAGTCAGTGGGCTAAATCATTCTTATAACTTCCTTCCTGTCTTAATGGTGAAGTTAGTGAACTTTTAAGCACTTTCCTTGGGCCTATGACTTACACTTTTACATATATTTCCCTATAATAAAATATTAATTTTAGATTTCAGGCACATTAAATGAAGGAATATATGCCTATATATATGCCTATATTATATGATATGCTTCTGCAATATGCCATATGATTTTGTATTGAGCAGTTACCTTGGTTTTCTACTTTGCTATAACTTGCTTGTGCAAGCGACTAATTTCTGAACAAGAACTAGAGGTACAACCTTTTTAAAGTAGGAGTAGTGACACACAAACCTCTGCTTTTATTGATGAGCTTCCTGGCTTTTCTTTGATTTGACTGCTGCCAGAATGAGAATATACCTCTTCTTATTTGGGATTTCATGACTTGGATTTAGCATGCAGTCTGAGTTCCTTGATGCATCATGCACTGAGTTGTCCCTCTTCCTTAGACTGACCTCCTCTTGATTGTTTCTGTAGGGTCGTAAAAGAAGGGCGGGCTGGGAAAGTCACTCAAGTGCTTAGAAGGAGGAGCAGCCATCAGGCCAAGTGCTGCTCCCTGTCTGTAAGGGGGAAAGGTCAGACCGGTCTGTATCAGCTCTGGGGAGGTCACACACGGCCATGATCAGAGTTCCTTGGGAGTGGGAAGGGCTCCGCTCCAGTGCTGCAATCTGCCTTTACAGTATAAACTGCAGGAAGAAACATTAGAATTACACACATATGTAATGGTACTTAATTCAGCATTTTTTCCTCACAGTTATGACTTGTACGTATTGCTTTTTGTTTAAATGATAGGTTTCTAAACACGTTTTTGTGCTAGGTCCCAGGCTTTATCTTAGCCAAGGGAGAGTACTTTCGGGGAAATTTATCATCAAACAACACTTAAAATAATTCATCTATTAATTATTATATTTTCTGTCATGAATATAATTTTCTGTAGATCTTAATATTTGTTTGTTGTGGGTGACTTGAATCCTTGCTTTATGTTCACAGTACAAATTTATTTCCAGCCATGATGTTGATAAAGCAGACATCCAGTATTCATACTACGTGTCTTGTGTTTGGGATGCAGGATTTGTGGCTTTGGTTTTACTTTATTTTACTACTTTTTGAGTCATCCTGTCTATGAATTCAGGATTTCATAAATCAGTGTTTTGGGTGGAGGGTTCAGTGAATGTTAGTTTCTACATTCATTGTCCCTAGCTATTGTATAAATATAAAACCTTTTTCTTAATGCTTTCTGAATTTTGTGCTTGATATCTGTTACTGACAGTGTACAATTTGTTTCCCAATGGGACACTTTTTTCTTTTATCCTACTGATTTTTTTCTGGAACATCACTTGACCTGTTTGTATATTTCTTGCAAATCTGCTGTCTCCTCCCTACACTTTGTTTAAACTCCATCTAAAGCAGAGAGTTTGTGTAAAAGACAGTCTCTTTCTATGCTTGTCACTGAACCTGTTCAAGCAGTTGTGTCTTTTTGTAAAAACATTGTGGAGCAATTATAATGTTTTGAAACCTAAGTTTTGACTGTTTGCTTGTGTTTAATTTCAACTTATATTCTCATCTGGGTTTGGTTTTTTTTTTGTGTGCTTGAATATGCTTATATTTATACTTAGCAAAGTTAAATTATTGGTATAGTCCAACATATATGTGCCTGAATATATATATCATCAAACAGTAACTGCTTACAGTCATTATAAGGAGTTGAGTAGAATCTTTAACAAAAATACATACCAGACATTTTCACTTACATTTTGTCCTTTCCTTTCCTCATTTCTGACTTGTAGTGTCTGTATGCCTAGGCTTAACATGGTGATAAAGTAGTAGAAGTCTGGGTGTAAACCAGTGTTTTATGATTTAAATAAATGTTACAACATTTTTATGTCTGTGTGTAATACATAGAGTAGCTAAAAATGTAGATGTGCCTGTTTTATGCATAGTTTAGGTCACTGAAGGGTTGCATATGGCTTATGTTTTTCCTTACCCTGAAGCATTTGGCTGTTAGCTTCTGGATGAAGTGGGCTGACTCAGTGGTAGATATGAATACAGGATTTGCCATATTGTGCATTATATTGTATTTCAGCGGTTTCTGCTTCATTTGTTATATTTTTGCGTTTGAGATACTTTCTCTTTCAAGCATCATGGTACTTCATAGTGAAACTTTGTGAAAGTCAGTTAAACGACTTAAAACCAAGAGAATAGGCTGAGGGAATTCTTAGTGTAAAAGTGGCTTTTGGATTTGTAAATATTTGGGGAGTGTGTTACTTCAGAAACTCTACACACATAAATGTTTGTTGCTTTTCTTTTTCTTTCTCATTGGGAACTTTTATGTCTTTTTAGACTGATAATCAAATGCAGAAATACTTGGTTTTGAGATTTTCCTAGGGAAGGCGTCTAATATAAAAAATATAAAATATGTGTCATGAACTGCAAAACAGTCACAAAATGATTGATATTTTTTCAATTGGTGTGCTTAACTCCCTTTTGACTAAAAGCATGAGCTAAGCTTCTTAAATAGTTCTTTTTATCTTGAAACTCCTTTGATGAGTCCTTCCCCATTTCCTGCGCTTGAACACAGGTACTTTTGGTGTACATCCTACCATGCAACAGTTGTAAGTTGGAAGTAAAGAGCACTTTTTCCCCCCACATGAAATTACTGATTTTTTAGACAGCAATCTTGAAGTGTGATATAGTGATGGAAGCGTAAACCTGGCAGTCAAACGATGTGAAGAGTGTTCGCAGGGTGATTCTAGCAAGTCAGACTTCTTTCTGGCTTTTTCTTTCTGCAGACTGTTGATAGAAATAAGAGTACATGAGGTTTTATTTACTCATCTTGGAGGCCCCCAGACAAAAGTGGAAAGTGTTCTGGACATTAACAGTAATTTGGCTGCTGGAAGTTGCCCAAAGTACTGTCAGTATGTCTCGCTCTTACTGAAAAATAAAGTAGCTATTCTCTTTTTTTTTTTTTTTTTTAAATAAGTGTAAGTTGGCTTGGATCCTGCTCGGCAGCCAGTTGTGAAAGTCATCACTTCTAATAGAGCAGTGCCCCAGAGACCACCGCAGGGCATTGGCTGGCTCAGTACTGACTCAGAGCCTAAAACGTTGACACTGCTCATCTAGAAAAATGATGCAATTATGACTCTCCTCCCTAGTCTGGGAAAGCATCTTGGATCTCCTCATTCACAGCTCCAGTTTTCAGAGATGGAGTGAGCCAGATTGACTGGGGTGAGTCTTCCCTGCTTGCATATATTTATCGGTCCCTGTTTTTTAAATTCTTGAATATTTCCTGGAGATTATGCACTGGGTATAACTAAACTCTTAATAGCTTTTGTTAGGTGTTAAAATAGAGAATTACAGACCACCCTGACTACTTGCTTAGCAAAGACATTGAGAGGTCTGTTTTTCCCCAAGAAGTTGATCTCTTCTGTTGCTGGCTCTTGCCCAGCATCTCTCTGGGCTGTTCCTCGGCTTGGGGCACGTGTGGGAGCACAGTTCCTTCCCGCAATGGCTGCAGCAGCATTTTCAGGTTAAGGAGCACCTTCCTGCTCTTTGCTCGGCAGCCGGCCCCTCTCAGCTTTGCCAGCTGCACTGCCCACGATTACTGACCCCGTCTGCCTCTTAGGCAAAAAGAAACAAAAAGTAGAAGACACAAAGAGTTATTTTTGGGTTGATCTGACTGCGTGCGGGCCTAGAAACAGCAACATGCACATAATGAAAGAATGGTGCGGTGACAAGAGAGGAGCAAGTGGTGGGGAGGCAGAAGGGGGAGAATTCATTGAACAAATATTACTGGAGAAGCCCCTGTTGCAGAGCTGTTGTCAAGACCTGTGGGTTTAGTTATTTTAAATGAGCAGCAAAAGTTTCCTCTTTAGATTTCTGTTCATTAAACTAATTTAAACTCTGTGTGTAGGGAGAGGAGGATGGCGATTTATGAATAAACATGCATTTGCTGTAGTGGATACCTGTATTTGAATACATCCCTGGTAGTGATACCTCTGGCTTCACTTGCAGGCCCTTCCCCTGTTATATTAGTGTTTGTTTGCTTGAGCAGTGAGTTGTTCTTTAGAAATAAGGAAGTGATGGTAATGATGCGTGTGTCAGCTTGAACAGTACGTAACAAAAGTAGTGGTCGTGTTACAACCATGTTAAAGGAATGAAAGGAACTTCATGATTTCATCCACTGTTCTCTCTTGCCATTGCTCAGAGATACTGATTTCATTTACTACTGAAAAAAAAAAAAGGCGTTAAATGAAAGATTCCTCCACTTCTGTAACTGAATTTACAGCACTGACTTGCCATGTTGTTTTTGTAACCGCCGTGTTTGTCAGTGGGAGTTGGACTGACGTTCTGCTGTCCTTAATATCGTGCATTCTTATTTAATTATATATTTATTTTTAAAATATAATAATGTTACACAATAATTTAATTATTATTTTATGGGATATTTAAAGCCCAGCAATGTGCTTCCTGCCACAGCTGAACAGACATTCTCCTCCAGTGATTATATCAGTTTCTGGGAGTACAAGATTAAAGTCCAACAAAAGATTTAAGTGTCAATGAAGATGTTTACTGTAATGCATTGTTATAATCCAAATTATTTGTGTTTTATCAGCTTGGGACTACTGTATTCCTAAAATCTCTTGTGAGTATTCATTTATTTTGCCGGCACCTTTTGTGGGTGGAAGATGGTATTTTGTCAGTTCCTTTGGGAGAGAAAAAAAGGATACCCACACACTCAGAGCCAACCAGCAGGAAATCTGTGGGAGAGCCAAAAGCTAGAAAATGGGTTTGTGTTATTTGCTTTAACCACAGTGGTCATCCTTCTCATCCAGGGGCTAAGGGCTTCAGAAGGCTTTGAAAATTTGTATGTCCACAGGATGGGAAGACAAGATTACAGGCAAGAAAACTACCTCTGGAATTTATTATGCTTTAACCAGAGGATGTGGTTGCTGAAATACTGTTCTTGGGTTTTTAGCAATGTTTGGATTTCAAGTCTGGTCTTAAACTGTGCTGAACAACTTCAGTGAAAGTTAAAAGTAATCAGAATTTTGAAAAGCGGAGACATGGCTGTGATGCTAATTAAATGAGTAATTTATGCTTCCATAGGAGCTCCCTGATCTACCAGGTAAGATTTGGCCAGTGAACTACCGAGCCAGGGTTCTCTTCCCAGATCTGCTCCTGAGGTGCTTCGTGCGTGGGTTTTGGTTGAGCACTTTCTCTATGTGTAACTGTGTTTCTATGTAACGTGAAGTATTTGAATCATGAATTATCTTCCAGGAAACTACCAGCAGATAGGTCTTAGCGCTGTGGTTTAGGTCAACAAAAAAATTTTGAATTTTGTTGGTGTGTAGTGTTAATAAAAACTTATTCTTTCCTCCCCCAACATTAAAATGGGATTTTATGAAATTTAATTGTATAGTTTAATTACATTTTCATTATAGTATATTGCCTTTTCTCAGTTTTGAATGGTTACCACCTAGGCTGTAATTTTTGCATTTCTGTCACTTTTAATTTTTTATGTTACTATGCCATTTGATCCGCTTATAGATGAATAGTTGAAATGTTGCACTATTAGTTTGCAACACTTTCTGTCCCTTTTGGTTGGTCCTATAGGGTTTAAACTCTATAGTCCTTTTCACTCCGGCTAGTTTTGGTGTAAATCCCTGTCACTGTCAACCCCATCAAGGTACATGTGTAAACCAGACGACGGTATGAATGTGCTGAGAGAAAGAGAGCTTCAGATAGACCCACGCTGGGTTTTGCCAAATAGCTTCCGCTGAAGCTGGAGAGCTGCAGCTGCAAGAGCAGAAACCATGTATGCTTTGAAACAGCCTTGTAGTAATGTTGTTTCTGTCATTACATTTGCATATTAAAAAAAAATATAAGTTGCAATTTTAGATGTGAAATACTTTAAATGTGAACTTCTGTTTCCTCAGTTCTTAATTAACTTCTTGTACCAGGTTTCATTACTGAAACTGAAAATCATTCCAGCAGTGCTACATAACCTTTAGACCTGTCAGAGCAAGAAAGATTGTACCAGAAACTCTTGGAGACCTTCTTAGCACTATTAGCTCTGTGTGTGTTCTTACTTCAAACTTCCCGCTTTCAGGAAATAGTCCCTTCATTAATTGAATATACTCCCCAGAGACCAGAAACCAGTCTTTGTGTAGAAATCCAGTTTTCTAGGTGTATCCAGAGGGGGATGTCATTTTATGTGAGTTTATAAGACAGCGGTAGCCAAGTTCAAATGCAACAAGAGGTAAAATGAAGAGGTAAAATCAGTTCCCTTCAGAAGGGAACTGAAGGCTGTTCAGTGAGCTGTAACACGTACAGTCAGCATGCTCCTTCCTGTTATAGTTTAGGAATTTTAATTCCCTTTTATGGGAGAAATCAACACACTCTTGACTCTTCTTGTGGTTTTCAATGTGATTTTGAAGGTGGTATGGGAGATGAAGTAGTGCCAGTTTTATCTAATATTGTTTGCTTTGTTCTGACTTTCTTTTTTGTTCCTGAGCATTTATATTGTTTCTACAGTAAACTGTCTTGGATGTTTCTGAATAAAGTAGACTTTAAGCATCAGTTCAATTCCTGTTTCCTTGTACTATCATTTAGGATAACATGGAAGTGATTTTTAGAAGGTCTGTGTTAGCCAGGCAGTAAGGTAGAAAGAAGCATCTTAGTATTTGTAATAGGCTTAGTTTGATTTATAAATGATTGTTTATTTTAAAAAAGATAATATGAAACATATTTTAAACATTTCTGAAACATACTGAGAGTTCTTAAACACAGGCTATGTGTAGCTGAGGGGGAAATAACTTTCACAGTGTTATAAGATGGTGTCTGAAGGATCTGCCTGTTAAGATACAGTTGAACTACAGCATGGTATTTTAATAATACAAATAACATTTTTGTTTTAAAATCACTTTGTTCAGTTAAAATTATTGTAATGAAATGTGGTTTTTACAGATTTGATATAAAATACTTCCCAACGTGTACCAGGTACTCATTATGCCACTTTCTTTTGCCCCAAAAGACTTGGAATGAATGTCAGTATTTTCATTCAGAATATTTATTAGTGAAGTCATTCAAAAATGATACAAGAGATTTCCTGTAAAATATTTCAGTTCTCAGTGTAAATGTGATTAATTTGAACTGCATTAGGATATTTCTACAATTGTGCATATTCAGGATGAGCATTTATATTAAGGCTCCAGCAGTCCTGGTGTTGCTGTTGTGCCCACTGGCAGGGTGAACTCTTGAGACTCAGGGCAACTTTATACTTTTAAGTTAATAAATAAACTAAGTAGATAACCAGAAACCCTTGGTGCACTGCAGGGTTTCTTTACAGAGGTTTGTGGAAGTGTCTACTGAACCAGTCGGAAAGTCTGAGTAAGGATAGTGTTAACACTTTTGAAAATAGCAGTCAAAGCTGTTATTGTTAATAATTTTTACTCATCTTTAAAAATTGAAGCTATTGGTTAGAATACAAAGTCTATTTCATAACTGGATCAAAAGAAAAAAAGTGAGGGAGGCTGCTTTTTTGAAAAAGGAGTCAGACAAAACTGATGTTTTGTTAACTTTTATATAATTTCCATAACCACAGTGAAATCTGGATTTCCACAGTTTATTTAATCTGCTGGTGAATGGTCAGTGAACAGATGTCTTGAATAAAACTGGGAAGAATCAAACAATTTTGGAAGTCTTTGGTCTAAACAAGCGTTACATTTGGTGAAGTATGATAAATCTGGGATTTCATAATACAAAACCAATCTATCTCTCCATTCTGGAGTTTCTGTTATGTGAAATATGTGTTTCTTGAAGCTAATGAAGTTTCCTTAAAATTGATCAAGAGCTGTTGTTGTGTCCTTTTCTTCTTTGTGCTTTAATACTCCAAATGTAAAGCAAAGGAAAAATCCTGAAAAAATATTACTTTAATTTTTCAACTTTTTTCCTTTGCTTTAGGTTAACAGGCAGAGGAGTTACTAAGGAGCAAAAGGAAGACTTTTTTTTTTGTTGTTGTACTGTAGGTGGTTTTTTTCACCTTGTAACAGTTTTAGCTTGATAAAGTTTAGATACTTTTTAAAAAAAAAAAAAAAACAAAAACAACAGGGTAAAGCAGGTCTGCTGCAGATAGAGCATTGATCCCCCAGCTCAATGCCAGGCAAATAACAATTTGGTAGGTGTGAAAAGCAACCGCTGTTAGAGCGGCAAGGTGGGGTGGTCATAATGTAACTGGTTAAATGTTCTTCAGTCAAAACGAAAACTGCCTGCAAGCTGTTGCTGGGGAAATAGGCGCCTGTGGTTAGTGTTGAATGCAGAGAGGTTTGTCTCTCTTGCAGATCAAAAAATGGCTCAAAGTACTTAGTCTGCGTATCACTTTACTTCCGCAAACTTGTTGCTTATCAGCAAGCTGGTCTCTGTGCCTCTCAGGAGCTTCAGTTACAAATTTAGAGAGAATCTCTTCTTTTTTGTTTGGTTTTTTTTCTTCCCCCCCTTTTGATGTAAAGTACTTTTCTCTCACTTGTTACCTTTGTTTATAACGTCTGTGATTGATGGGAAGAATACTGTGCTCAGAACCTGGTCCCGAGAACACTTCTGAGGGAGCAGCAGCTTGATCCCTCTGCAACTAAAGTAATATAACTGTCTCTCACGGGCTCTGGGGAAAGTTAGGGTTTTAGGCACATCTTTAAAAAGTAAAATAATTTAAGAAAAAAATCAGTGAAACTTTGTGAATTTGGCATAGTCCTTAAATTAATTCTCCAAAAGCTACCTAGGTATGTGGCAAGTCTGAATTGCTACAAGCATCTTCACAAACATTGAAAACAACAAGTCTAGGTCCTTTTAGCTCCTCTTCTAAAATCTCTGAAGAGTGTTGTTTCTGGGATGATTTTTAAAAACTGTAACAGTATATTTTTCTAAAAGACATTATGAAATTTCTGGGACATGCTAACTATTTGGGCATCCTCCTCATTTTCCCAACTAAATACCAGTAAACTGCTGACCAGTATTGCTCTCCAGGCAGCACTGGTCCATTTCAAAGGACCATGAGGCAACTCTCTGCTGATTACCAGGGACTCATCCTTAATACTGGGTACATAATAAGATGAAAGTAAAGCAGCAGCTTATTTGGGCATTCCAGATTGAACATGTAACAGAGGTTAAACAAAGCCTTTTTTTTTTTCTTCTGATTTTCTGACACGCACAGACACAGCAGATTTGTATCTGCCTTTTCAGATGAACTCTGCAAGATGTCTTACTGTTTTTTCCTCTCATCTATCCCCAAGACCGCCAGAGGGCTTTGTTAGGATCTTGATCTTTTTTCTTAAGAAACATCTCCACTTTCCACTTAAATTTCATAAATATTAATGCCTGTTGGGCTTGGCTAGGTGGAGCTAAGTCCTGGACAAAAGCTAATGGGACTTGGTCACAACTGTCCCAGGGCTTGGGTACGAACTGGGCATTTAACACACTGTAACAGAATGAGTGCCTATTTTGAGTGGTGATTCAAGTAGTTTGTATATCCTAGCAAAGATTAGACAGAAAATTACTATAGGTTTATTTGAATTCTTTTTTGCAATAAAATACTTTGCATCCACTCTGATTTTGTGCCAGGTTATTTGGCAGTTTAGCTTGCCTTTCAGTTCCCAAAGTGGGTCTCTAGTGACAGAGCTTTGGGGTGAACAACAAAGTAGGTGTTGATATGTTCCCTTCCCAGCACAGCTATTTAACTTGTATCAGGTTTCCCACTGACATCTTAATTTCAATTTCCTGCTCTGGGCGTCTTTTACTCTGGGTCATTGTTTCAACGCTGCTGTGTAACCATTTATTCCCCTTCTTGATTCCTGTCCCTGGTGAGCATGTACTGGATTCAACAATGAATCATGAGCAACCATGCCTCCTACCAGTGACTGGATCTTTGCTGAGGTGTTGAACTTCTTTGGCATCTTGTCACATCTAAACAGTTGTTCCCATAATGCGTGTACAGATGATAAGGCAGGAAGAGAGGAAGACAAAGCCAAGAGCTGTTATGTATGATATGGATTCCCCTCCTAGAGGGCTGGTGCACTAAGTTCAAGGATGGTAACCTGACCACATCTTCTGATCATCTGCCTACCCAGAGAATTTTCTGTTCATGACATTCTAGGAATGTGCCTTTCTGACCTTCTCGTGCTCCAGGACAAGCAAACCTTGTGGGCTGAATCTCTTCATTTCCACCGTACCAGTAGATAAATCTTTATCTACAGCTGCAAAGTGCAGGGAGGGGACGTTTGGGGGTTTTTTAGCTGGTTTTCCTGTCATATTATCATATCCACTGATCTGTGATCCAAAATCCGAAGCAATATTTTATGCTGTTTTGAATTATACATTATTTTATTCAAATTTTTCTTCTTGGGGTGGTTTTTTTAGTTGCTGATATTTGATCTTGTGTATAATAACACTTCTGAAAAAAATTAGGGCTTTCATCATCAAGAATGCTGTAAAAGTTAGTAAAACATTCTTCTCCTATCTTTATCAGAATATCCTTTGCTGTCACACAGGCCTTGCTTGAAAAGCAAGGGATCAGTTAGCTTGAAGATGGTACCTCTCATTTGTCTTCAACCTTCTTTCCAGCCATTTCTATCTATTGTTAAGTATTTCAATCAAGTTACATTCATGCTGCAGCTTGCCACAGTATAGTTAAGTGCTTTTACTTCTATTGATTGTCTGGGTAAAATGTTTATAATATGTGGAGACAGCGATTGAGTAGTTTTTTCTTCCTTGAACTACGAGGGGAAGAAATAGAAGTGTTGTTAATGCTTACAGTGGTCCTTGGAGTAAAGATTCCTTGTCTTGTTGCAGGTTGGTGTCCATGATACGTCAAAAGATTTATTGTGAAGGATCATACCTGAGTGCGCTGTACTTGCTCTACTGCAGGACTTTCAAAATGATCAAACAGACCACAGTAGAGTGGAGAAATACAACTTTTGCCGATGAATCCTGTGGCCTTTAACGGTAAGCAAACCATAAGCATGTGGTTTTTATCAGTAGTCTCAGTAAGGTGTAGGACCATAAAACCCCAGAGTAATCTGTTATGCACAGCTCAGCATTACAGTCCAGGTAAAAAAGTGCTTTCTCAATGGCTGCACACAGCCCTGGGGAATGCTTAGATACTGATCAGCAATAACCTTCACTAGGGTCATGGCTGCATACTTTGCTATTTTGGAAAGTTCTTCTGTGGACTTCGTGTTCCTCTGAGGCAGTAATTGCAGAGCTTCTTAGAAAAGTGACTTTTGCCATATCCTGATGTTTTGCTGTGACTATCGTGTTATTTCAGGCTTTTGGTATTAACTAGTTCTGTTTTAATACTAGTTAACTGGTCTTAGTATCAGCAAATCCAAAGGATAAAGCTGCTTAAGGAAAATTTAATTTAAAAATGTCTGCTTCATTTTGGCTGTTGCCAGCTGAGATACCCGTGTTTCCCATGGGGAGTCAGTGCTTTACATGGTGCAGGTTTCCAGTAGCCTGTTGGAGTTGGAAACAGCTGGGCTGACCGTCAAGAAAAGCTTTGAAAATGGTAAGATGTAACAAGAAGAATGATAGTGATTAGGTCTGTATTCAGACATTCCATTATCTTACTAGGCAGTCAAAACTTAGCGTGGAAAAAAAATAATCCCTGGAGGCATGTTGGTTTTCTGTGGAAAGCTCTCACTGCTGCTGCACAGTTTGGCTCTTTCCGTGATCCAAAAGAGCTTGCCCAGGCACTTATGAATGCTTGGCTTATGTGGCATTTCGTCTGGGTTGGTGAAAAATATGTAGAATCATAGAATTGTTTAGGTTGGAAAGGACCTTTTAAGATCATCTAGTTCAACCATCAACCTAACTCTGATAAAAAACTATCACTAAACCATGTCACTAAGCTCTACGTCAGCCCGTCTTTTGAATACCTCCAGGGCTGGTGCCTCAACCACTTCCCTGGGCAGCTCATTACAAGGCTTAATAACCCTTTCAGTGTAAAAAATTTTCCTAATATCCAATCTGAACCTCCCCTGGCGCAACTTGAGGCCATTAGAGTAGAGAGTGAGAAGGTCTCCCCTCAGCCTCCTTTTCTCCAGGCTGAACACCCCCAGCTCCCTCAGCCTCTCCTCATAAGACTTACTCTCCAGACCCCTCACAAGCTTCGTTGTCCTTCTCTGGACCCACTCCAGCACCTCAATGTCTTTTTTGTGGTAAGGGGCCCAAAACTTGTTGTATACAACTCCTAATAATTTTGAAGTGTGTGTTGCTATCAAGTGGGACTGAAAAGACAAGATTTCAGAGGTTTGCATCTCATCATCGTTTTCTTTCAGAATGAGTCCACAAAGGATCCTTCCTAAACCCAATGTTACATTTTGAGAAACTTTTTAAAAAGAACTGTGTGTGTTTGACTGCTGTTGTGTCCTGAGGTAGGGCATGACTGCAGAAATAATGCCTGCCTTAGAAGCATAGGTATGTCTTGGTAATGTTGTTTTTAATATTTAACCTCCAAGGGAGGGAACTTCCTCATTGCAAGTGTTAGTTTTAGGTTTTTTGGCTGTGAAGTACGGATGTGGTGGTGTAACAAATGTTGCATGGTTGACATGTGAAGAAGTTTGGGGAACATTAAAATTCCCCTGTAATAAAAGTTATCTAGAAATAAGATTTTTAAAACTTGTATTTGATAGGACTTACTCTTGAAGTACTAGTAGTTAAGTGAAAGGGGCATTGGATTTAATGTATTTCCTCTCCTTCCCTCTTGTTTTATAAATAGTATGAAGGCTTTTCTTTCTGAAACTTAGAGGGTATTTTATATCTTAATATAAGTATTTGTAGTGTAATATGACCCTGCAGTACACTGCTCCAGGTACTGATGCACAATTGGGCTTTTTTCCATTGTCCATCTCTTGGTGTTGGGCTGAAGTTATTTCCAAAGCGAGATTGCCAGTGCGTCTGATCGCTTCGGGAGAAATACTGATCCGAAGAATGACACAGATGCTATTGTTGAGTAAGCAGAGATTCAGATAGAAACAACCATTTTGGCCTTTGGCAGTGGACACAAGTGATGTTGTTCTTACATTGTAGTTTACTCTTGCATTTTGGTTGTGATATTCGGCAAAATCGCTTTAAAAAAAAAAATCCTTGGCTCTGTAGTAGAAATCTGTACTGATAACAGAGTGCAGTAGGAATATAGCGCTGATTTGTGCTTTGAGCAGCCTCAAAGGTCTGTTACCTACTATTCAGTGGCACGTTTTCAGTGTACATGCCAGTGTTAGTTCATCTGAAAAATTAAAGCTTGTGGGGGGAAAAAAAAAAACTGAAGAAACCAAAGTTGATGGTGGTGTCAGTACATTAGTTGATTTGCAGCTGCCTGTATGTATTTCTACTCACCTCAGTAGCATGGAAGTGTTGTAGGTAGGAGAGAAAGGTTTTTATCTTTGAGCCGCCTCCTCTGTTCTACTGGTTTTAGTTGGACTGAACCTAAATAGCAAGTGATTTCTTATCTTGCTCAGGACAGGTTTTATCTTCTTCCCGCCCATAGCATGACCCTTATCCCTTGCCATATTATGATTGCACCTGTTCTGTGCAAATACACTATTTACCCTAGAGGTGGGAAAGATGCATTTCTATGCTGAACTGTAACACTCCCCCTAAATAACTAAGCAAGACAGGGAAAAAACTAAGAGTAATATATGGTGCCCATTACACTCCTGTTCACAGTGATTCTTTTTTTTTAATTGCTTTTGTGATTTGTTGTTTTTTTCCTTTTTGAACATCTGTTGGCATATCCAGCCATAGTGAGAAGGGCCAAGTTACGTCCTTCTTATTCTGACTCTTTCACATCAGCAGTCTGTGCTTCTTGATTGCTTTAGTGAGGTAGAAAAGTTGAGACGTAGTTGAAATATTGCTGTACAGATGAGAGGGATTTAATTCTACAAGTAATTAAGTAATTATATAGAGCTTAGGAAGTTTTGCAATCTGAGAACTTTTGTTTGCTGTATACTTATAGTTCTGTGTTCTAAATTATAATGACTGAAAACAACTCTTGACAGTTTAAACATCTTGCATGAAGTGATTGGGTTTTTTTCTTATCACTAATGTCAATATAGGCTGAGTATTACCTAGTGTAAAACCTTTTTTCCTTTTAAAAAAAAAAATCTTCTGAAAATATCAGGGATTTTAATTTCTGTAAAAATCAGGCTGTTCTAGTAGAAGTTATTGAGGCTTACACACACACACACACACTCCATTCCTATTCTTATCTCAGTTGAAAACTCTATTTTACCCCATAGTGTTTAAGTTAAACATTGTGTTTCAGGTTTTTTTTTTTTCCCCGCAGTTTATATAGCTTAATATTGCAGGTTTTATTACTATATATAACTGCACAAGCATTCTGCTTTTGATATAATTAAACTGAAATTACATAATGAGAAGCTATCCTGACTTCTGAGGCTGCTGTGTTCAAATACATGAATTTTAAATAGGTCACTGAAAACTTAGTGGAATATTGAATTTTTTAGTGGTAAGTTCAATTTTTAAATCGGCTAAAGTCAGAAAATCTATCTGTAAGATGTGACAGGGAGTCCGAGAATCATGAAGTAATCACACAACTTGGACTTTGAAAGATGCAAAATACAGCTCAGTTCCCTTCTGGTGTGATATATCTTTCTACACCCTGGAGTTTGCTGCTTATGAAAACCAGTATTATAAAAGGACTTTTTTTTTTTCTTTTCTTTTTTTCCCCTGCTGAGCCAGACCCAGCAGTTAATTGTGAGGCTTAATAGATTTGATGGTTGAACCACCATGTGTTTGCACTATAAACTACTTTAGAACAGTGGTAAACCCAATCATGTAATGGTTACATGATTCTTCTTCTTTTTTACTATCTTAATTTGTGAGCTAGTCTAAAATTACAAATCTTCAGTTTCCTGAGCCATCTATTGTCACCATTTCTCTGTCCTATCTGGATCGGTAGCGTAGAGGTTTCTTTCTGTGACTGTTATCTCTTTCCTCAAAGCACATCCTGTAATAATAGTGGTATTTAAAAATGAGCAACAAACCCCCCAGCTCTAGAAGTGATATCTTGGTATTCTTTTTCTTAGGCTGTGGACCCATGGGAAGTGATGAGTTAATTTAACAACTCACTGCTGCCCTTGCTCTCCTACTTTGGGTTTGCCTTTCCTTTCCGAACACTGGGCCAGCTCCGGAGCTCGTCTGTACCTGTGCTAGCTGTCATGCTGTGCCACCCTGACAGAGAAGTGGCCTGCCAAAAATAGCTTTCTGTTGTATTTGGGGAATAGGCTCGGAAGGGAGCTGGGTGGGTGCCGGGTGCCTGGGCAGGCAGGCCATGCAACTGGCACAGGACACGGTGTCCCAGTGGGTGAGACCTTCTCTTTTGGTTGGTCTGAGTGAGCTGTTGGGCTCAGGTGTTTCTGAAACCACAGCCTCTGTTATTTCACATCTTCCATTTCTACTAGTGACTGAAAAACTGTTTACAAATTACACAATTTGTTATTCCTATTTTAAAGGCTATTGTGGAGCATAAGTTCCAAGAAGAAGCAATCTACTAAAATAATAATGTGAATTTAAAAAGTTCAATGCTTTCCTCGCAGTATATTTAGCACTATCATTGCCGTGACCCTCAATGTTCAAAGGCACACTCTAAGTGAAGTAGTGTCGTATTTTACCCTGATTGTTCTGACACATAGTGGGATTACTTCTGCCTCCTGATTTTTTTTCCTAATGACAGACTTCTTTTTTGTATTGATTTGACTATTTTATGTAAATACAGTTTTGAGTGATGATGTGTTGAAGTGGGTATGCTCACTTTTTTGAAGAAAATAGAAGGTAAATAAGTAAGATTTTTCTGTATTGCAGAAGTTGTTCTTTAGAAATTAAATGTAATTAAGGAAGGTGAAATTTCACAGGAAAACCTTCAAAATATATATAAAAAAAGGTTCATCTTTGTAAAGAAATTTACTTGTTCAACTAGTATTTACCGCTGCTAGCAGATAGATGATTAAAAATGCATCTGTTCTCCATTTAATATTTTTGTATGAGTAGAAAAAGCTAAGGTGACTGCAGGCCAGCATTTGAAAGCACAGTGTAGAAGGAAAAAGTGTTGTCTTTAACATGAATGGTATTTCCTGTGGTGTATGTCTGTATTGCTAATGTTCATTTGTCCATTTCCTAGACTGAATTAGTTGTGGAGTCCACTAGACTGGAGATTATTTTTGCCTGAGATTCATAACTCATCTACTAATCTCCTTCAATTATTCTGCTGGATGTTTACAGATTCCTGATTCCCTTTTAATATCTGCTAATGGGTAATTACGGTCAGCAATCATTCTTGTCATGGAAATTGCTAAAGTAATTTCAGAAGCACTGTTGTCATTTGTGTGAAACGAAAGATGGAATGGAAATCAGATCTGTAACCTCTGTCTTTGGTGCTGTAGTAGTTGGAAAAACTGGTTCTGCTTGCTTTTGTGCAGCAGGTACTGAGAGGAATAAGGCAATGTGTATCACTTCACTTGGCTCTTGCTGTTAGGGTTTGTTTTAATGTTTCACTGGTGAGAACTGCTTTTTAGTAAATAGCTTTAGGTGAGCAAGACATTTGCAACTCCTTGGCAGATGAACAGCTAAGTGGAAAAATACTTTAAAAACTGTCCAGGAGGTTACTGTGGATGTGTTTGTGAATACATCAATAGCTTTGAAATTAAGAACAAAACTGCAACACAGTCGGATCCCATTTGGAAAGCCATTAACTTGGTCAGTAGCTGCTATGAATAATTCTCCAAAGAGAGGGGAGAAAGGACGTGATCCCTGGCAGTCTGTGCATTCAGTTGTGTGAGTGAGAGAGCGGGCAGGAGGGTGCGGGCTTACCAGACCCACTCCCCAGCCTGCGATAGAGCTAGCACCTGAAAACTGTTCATGCTCTGCAAATATAGAGAATGAGAGAGCCGTCCCTCAAACTGGTTGTTACCAATCTAATTTTTGTATCAGATAGCACATCATTCTTTCTGTTGCTCCACCTTGCATTGCTGGTGGAAGAACGCTCTTTGTGCCACAATTCGAGTGAGAAGACCCTGTGGGTGAGTGGCTTTCTGCTCTGCTCTCTCAATGTCTTCAATCTTCTCCCATTTCTCCCTCCTCTGTCTGCCTTCGCATTGTTCCTTGCAGAAAATTGCTGAGGAGGGTGCTGAAGTTACCCCAGGTAAGCCCTTGGGCTGATGTGTGACCTGCAGTGCTTTTGGGGGGGGGGGGGGGAAGAGCCACAGTGCAGTGTCCCTGAAACAAATGCACCTGCATGTCCTGGGGGAAAAATGATGGGCTACTAACTTGAGCTCTAGATGGAAAGTGGATGACCAAGAGATAATTGTGATGGATGGGATGGATGTGCGGTTCCTACCTTTGGGTCCAAGCAGGCAGTGGGGACTAGGGACTTTCTGGAGGCAAGGCAGTTGTCCAGACAGCAGGGAAGATCACTGGAACTGAAACGAAGAGCTGCTGGATAGTTCATCACTAACTTCTGCTGGTTGAAAGAGCTGGGGTCCAGGGGCAAGACCATTTAGTTATTACCAGGACAAAGGCTCACGCCAAACTTTTAATCTCGATATATTTTGAGAGGCATCTTGAGAAGTCTGGAGCTTCGTGGCATTTGCCTGTTCAGAATTGTTTCAGAGAAATAAAACCTTTGCAGCCAGAAGCTTCAAGAGGCTTATGAAATGCAAGAATTTGTGATTCTATTTGAAGTTGACAGAAAAATCGACTTGATTTTTCCTGGCTGTTCAGTGCTTGCTTCATCTATGCTGGTTGGAGTATGCACAGGTAGGCTGAATGAATCGCTGGGAAACAAAAAGTCATGTCCACCTCGCAAACATTTACTTTATTTTAGAGGTGATCACCTGACCAGAGAATGAAATTTGACATGCAAACAAAATTATTTGGGTGACAGTTTGGTATTAGAATGGAAAATATAGTGCTGATGCACCTTGGAAAGTAGTAATAGCCTATTTAGAAAATAAAATGTGAGGAAGAACCGTCTGTTTAGTAACTAGCTATATTTTGAAAATATACCTGCAATGCAAATGTGCAGGGGGAAGGCTGTTACCTAGTGATACATTGCATATTTTTTATGACAAGGCTGGAAATAGGAAATGAGGGAAGTCCTTGCTGCTTTGGAGGCACAAGGAATCGTGTTCTTGCCTCATCAGCTGATTTGCCTCGTCTGCCCTGAACTTTCTATTTGCTTCGGTGAAGTGTTGCTCTGTGTGATGCATCTTCCCAGGTTAGTTTTCTTGTGAAGGGACTTGCTTTTTTATAGCTACTTATCTTGAGCAAGCTGCAAAAGAAAGAAGCTTTTCTGGCTTTTGTAATATGACTTGTTAGTGTAGCCCATGATAAAGTGTTTCAGTTACTTTTCTTTAAAACACTTGGTCTCTATAGGCTCTGTCGTATGGTCGTATCTGTTCTGCAACTGTTGAGTCCAGGCCAATTCTTAAGAAAATGTTGGGTATTGACACAAAGCAGTGTGGACAGTTTTAACCAGCCCAGGAGAACAAAAGAGCTTCAGTGCAAGCCTAGTAGCCTAATGAGATGTTTGCTTTCATATTTTTGTTGCAACTAATTCCAATGGGTTTGTCAGTAGGAGACCAGGGAGTTTAGCGATGCTTGAAAATTCCTATCTATGGGAAGGAAAGCAAAAAGCAGTCAGAAATACCCAGATTTGTGGAAGATGGAAATGTTGTCTTTTTTGCTTGCAAGGGAAAGGTAGCTGTACGTGTGCGCCAGGTCTTGCCCAGTGCTTACCTAGATAAGTTTCTGTTGCTGAATCTGAACATAACCTTGTTCCCAGTGGCTTGAAACAGAGTTGATTTGGAAAGCTGTAGCTGTTGTGATTCATGTTCTGGAATGAATCCTGTTGTCCAATATTTTATGCCTGTCACATGTCCAGTGTTTGTTCTCACATATGCATTGGGCAAATTTCTTTATCTGACAAATGTTTTTCCCATTAATTGGCCTGCAGATGGCTGTGGAGCTCACCCAGATCTGACTGAATTGTATTGGTTTGTTTGGTAGCTGTTCTGTCAGTTCTCAGTGCAGTTTCCAACCCATACTGCTGGGGTTGTTTCTTATATATAGTAATCTGCTTGATAAAATGTTCCTTCTCCTTTTTAATTCTTCAGAACACAGTGAAGGCTTCTAAAGAAATGAGGCTTTTTCTCAATAAATTGATGATCAGACCTCCAGGGTTTTCTGGCAGCAGCCCAAATCCAGTTCCTATTTGGCTTGGGGTGTTTGCCGCTGGTGCTTCTGGGAGTACTGTTTGGTTTTTGTGGCCTGTTGCTGTTTCAGGGTTACACCTCTCTTGTGGTGTCAGAACGGCAAATCTCCAAGAAACAATGACCCAAAAAAGCAAAAGTGATGCTGTGGTGCACAGTGCTCACATGATCCTTAAATATATAAACAGGAGTGTGTGAAATTGAAGATTTTACTAGTGTGTGATGCTATCCGTGAGACAGAATCTTTTTCTCTCTCAAGTCTGTCTTCTGCATTTTCAGAAGGTTGCCAGAAAAAATTCAGAGAAGGGGAAAGGGTGCAAAACCTTTCAGCTAAGTCTATTACAGTTTCTTAAACAAAAGATTTTCTTGTATATTAGTGGAAAGAGGTAATGCCAGTAATGTTTTTCTTGTTTGGTTGGTTTTTTTTAAAAAGGCAAAAAGCTGTTTAAGTGTTTATAGTGGTTTTGGAACTGAAATACAATTCCTGTACTAATATATGTGTGTGTGTGTTTCTGTTTCCAATTTTAAGATGATGATTAGCAGATCATTATGTTTGTCACGTGTAAAAATGTGTTTATTCAACTAATGTGTAATTGCATGATTCTCAAATAGCTAATTTGGTCTGTTGCAAGTAATTTGCAATTTAAAAAAATATTTAACTTGTACTGAAGGAGCACAAGTTGCTCTGTGGCTCTTTTTTAAAAGGGGGATGGTAGTGTCAATGGGACATGGGATGCAAATTGAAACTAGTTCAGAGTTGAATTACTCATTTCAAAGTAGCATTTCTGTAGTGTACTATAGATTCTTGGTAAACCAATAAAGTGCTGTTTGGGGGTTTCCTTGCCTAATAGAATTTTGAGAAGAAAATGCTATGAGCTAGGAGCCATTCATAACTATTTACATAATTTTACAAAGGTCAGCGCAGGAATAAAAAAAAATTGATAAGGCAGCAATCTCTTTTTATTAAAATGGATTAAACTATTGAAGACATATGTCTCTTCAACTTGGTGTCCTGTAAAACTCTTAAATAATATTCAGAGACAGTTCCAAGCTGACGTTTGACATTTGTTTTCATCTTTTGAACATTAGATAACGGAACCACAACCACACAGTATCGTTCTGTAGAATAGATTGTTCCTGGTGTTGTTTTTTCATTAACATAATAAGAAGAATAAATTACAGAAAACAAGCTGTGAAGTTATTTTTCTTGGATTTCAATATTAAGTAGCCCAAGACCGGATTACTTGTCTCTCGTAATTGCAAATTTATTACTGCTTAAGCAATTAATAGTTATTTTTAGAAAATGGATTTGGTTTTGCTAACTGGAAAAATAAAGCTGCCTCTCAAAATACCTATTTTCATATAAATTACCCTCAAAGTCAGATTTCTGCAAGCATATTAAAGAACTTTTTCATTGTTTTGATTCTGAAAATACACTTTTAGAGGGTTGTGGGATGGCAAGCCTGTTGTCCCTTATGTATAGTGGATCACTTTAGGCAGTGTGTTCCTGCACCCCCATTCTCACTCCTTCAGGCTGTTCAGTTGTTTAGCCTCTGGTGCATTGCAGTTGTAACCTTCCCACTTTCTACAGCGAGTTGTCTTTATTACTGAAAGACTAAGTCAGACTAAAATACTTGCCCCTGTGCAAACCTTCTCATAGTTTCCTCTTCAGAAAAAGCTGGCCTACGCTCGAGTGAAGTAATTCTGCAGTCACCTGTATGACTTGGAAAATGCATTAGGGCATGATTTCAATGTTTCGGTTTCTTGGCATCCTCTTTAAGCGTCAGTGATTTCTATAATCCATCCACACACTTTTGCAAGATCATTATTATGCACATGCAAATGGTATGAGTAACAAAAGATTGTTTTCAGGTGAAAAATGGGAGATGTTTTATGAAGAAAAGTTCAGTAATAAAACAGTAAAGGTGTGTCATTGACTATACACAGGAAAGATGTATTGAAAGATGTCTTCCATTTTATTTCAGTTTTTAATACATATGTGAATTTATTCTGGGTGTTACTGAATAAATGTCATGCAATATGGTCTTTTCTCTTTTTGTGATCAATCCAAGTTTGTGATATACTCTGAGCAAGAAATTGTAGTTACTCATTTTGCTGCAAAAGTTTGTTTGTTTTTTTTTTTGTCCAGTCTCAGTATTGGTATATTTGCTTTTGCCTGCCTGGTCACTAATAATTGGGTAGTGTGCTAGTGTTTGGCTCTATTTACATAGGCTAAATCATTCGGTACGGTTTCTGAAACTTCTTCCTTAGGAACACTCCTGGTTGTAATGTAAGTGCAGTCTAAACACATGTGGTGGATAAGCATTTTGCCTTTTGAGAGTAACTGGCTAGGATTTGGCTTTTCTACAAGTCTTTTAGCGGGTTCTTTCTCCCCAGAGCAATGGCCTTGGGCACCATGGTGACAACAGTCAAGTGGCAAAGAAGCTGTTGTCCTGTTATCAAGTTTTAATAAGACTTCTTCTGAAATCCTGTTTTTCATGCTTCCCTCCATCCCATCCCCCTGCTTTTTTTGTTTTATGTCTCTTGGCATCGAGTGAACTATATTCATGAATCTATTTGAAAAACATTGGTCATTAGTAATTAACAATACAGTTCATTCCTTAATGTTCATTGTTGACAGAACACACCTATTGCCTTGGAAACACTATTAATTAGAGTTGAATGAAATATATAGAACTAGATATTAAGTATCTTTTTTTTAAAAAAAAAAGTTTGAGTATTGGCTTGGACAGCTGTATTCTTTTCACATTTTTTGTGCCTTCTAATTCAAGTGTGAAAGGAATAAAAAAAAAATTCTTAAAAATTAAGATGCATGGTTTGAAAAAAAAATACAAAAAATGTGTATTGTGATTAAAGATTTTTTTTTTTATATATATACATCCACACAGGCGTGTGCATCACTTCAAAAGAGTTGTTAGTATTCAGTTTACACCACATGCTCATGGAAACCATCTCATTTGCTCAAAAGGAAACACATTTAGTACATTTTTCATATGAAAATGTTTCAGCTGCTAGAGAAGGGTGCAGTGGTGTGCGCAGAGCAGCCATTGGCGAGCCCTGCCTCTGCGGCTGCTGGGCAGCGGTGCCCACGCACGGGGCTGTTGGGCTTCCACCCTGCCAGCAAGAAGCAGCTTTTGCTCGCTGGTTAGAGCACGCAGAGAGGAACTTTTAAGGAATGTATTTATTTTTATTTTCCTTGGGAAACACTGTGTACACTTAACTGAATACATTAATTTAATAATACTCCCTCTCTGCAGAGTTCATCCCAGAAAGTGAGATTCAAGCTTATGGAAAGGAGCTAGAGACTTGCAAAATAATAATTAAAAAAAAAAAAGACAACGCCAAAACCTCCTAGCTGCACCAATACAAGTTGATCTAGAGATTCACGCGTAGAGCTGATGATGAATTGCCTGCGGTTTTGGGGAGGCTAAGTCTTTTCTTTTGGTTGCATTGGAAATCTGAAGTTAATGCTCATGAGAAGTAAAATCGGAGAACGTGTGTTACTTGATGTGCCTAAAGATTGCAGAGGCAGCAGCGAAAGGACAAAACTTCTCTTTGAAGCAGTAGCTTCAGCTGTGTCTTACTGCGTGTGCTGGGAACTGAGAGAAATAGCAGCCAACCTGGGAGAAAATGCCAGCTAAAGGTAAATACTTCTTCAATGAAAATGATGACTGCAGGATATCAGACCCGCTCTATGAGAAGTACCGCTACACAAGCCAGCAGCATCCGCTCCTGCTATTGCTGCTCTTCATTTCAACCATCTTCTGGACTACTCTAATTATAATCTTTTTTGTCACTAATGTGAGTATACTTTTTTCTTTGTGTTCGATGTTTTTAAAGATGATAAGGGATCACTATAACAGAACACACAACCTTTCAGGCTAAATAATTTTTTTGAGCCACATGGTATCAAAGTTGTAATGTTGAAAGAAATCAAGTAATTGTGTATATAATGCTGTGTGTGTTTTTGAAGGGACAGGGAAGAGAGGAGACAGTGTTGTTAGGCACGTGCACAGTTACTATAAAGACTGTTCTTTCCTTCCTGTATGATTTGATATGAACAAATCATAATTTACTATAAATGGTAGTTACGATAGTAAATAAGTAATAAAGGGTCCAAGGAAGGAACCTGAACCTAAGTTAAAATGTCCTGCATTTCTCATATTTTCCTTTTAGAGTAATCTAAGAAATGTAAAATAATAGTGATTCAATTGTTATGAATTTCTGAGGCAATTTTTGTTTTCAAGGGTCTTGTAGATATTCATTCCTGTTCTTTTTTATTTTTTTTGGTAGTAAAAGCACATCAGGAATCTCTCGGTACAATAGGTGATCTGTTCAATCAATAGCTAGCAAAGAACAGGGATCCTATAGGCATAGAAAAGATGCAGCTTAAATAATTTTTTTGTTGTGTAGCGTAATATGATTTTCTGTAAAGAAATTAGGTGTTCTACAAGCCAGCCCAGTTGACAGCTGGTAAAAAAGGGGAGTTGATTTAAAGATAATGTTGTAAATATGTAATAAGGAAGCTGTTAACAATCCTTCATTGCCTTCTGACACTGCTTCCTAAATACTTTGCTTCATGATAAAGTGTCTTTAAGTGTCTCTTTAGCAACAGATCTAATCTTACTAATTGCAGTTCTATGCCTGTTAGTTTTTATTTATTAAAACAAATAGAAGTAGCAACACTATTTGCATGTTGCAAGACATCTGTAAAATTTAGGAAAAGAGCTGTTACACTTCTTTTTAGCAAAGCTTGAACTCCTTACATGTATTTCTTTGGGTATATCTGCATTGTATGATATCGTACAGTTAGAACCTACTTTAAAAGACAAAAGCAAAACCACTAATTTGGGAAATAATAATGGCAGAACTGAGGTAGACTGGGTAACTATAATAGTATTTATTTTATTAGCTCTGTGAATATCAGAAAGTGTAAATGCTGGCGCAGTTGGACTACTTAGGAATTCAGGTTAGCATGTTTTAAAGCTATCTCAGCTGCTTCCAGGATAGCATAGATGCATTTTCCATTTTTTCTAAAGGGGACATTTAGACCAAATATAACACTTTGTTTTGCTTTTGCAGGAAGCACATTATCATCTTGCTTTCATTATTGCAGTGTGTGCTGCTCTTGTCATATTTGCAGTCATGTACATACTTTTATGTATTGAATCCCTATTTCGGAGATGGCTAACGTTATTTGGAGTTACGATTTGGATTTGCTTCCTAACTGTAGCGTATGTGTCTCTTTTTGAAAAGAAAGATGATTATCAACTGTGGGAACAGGTATGTATATCTTGTTCATTCAGGTACTTACATAGAACTGGTGGTCAGTATATAGAAATGTGTGTGTGTGCTTAATTTTTTCTGAATGTTATAACTGCATAATAGTTTTTTCTTGAGATTTAGGTTAATTTTCCTAAGTTGGTTTATTATAACCTATTTTAGTTTGTATTATTTATTATAGGAAAACGGAGTTCAGCTGAGAAAACTGGATGACTGCATAAATCTATGCAGGAGTTGCATCTTTAAGTTGTAATTGAATTGTATTTTTATTTAAGATTTTTACTAAATCTTAATTACTCTGAATTCATCTTTAAGAGAATTTTTCAGTAATAATACTTGCTTTTCTAATTTCTATGGGTCAAAGTGGTCAAGAAATGTATAAAGGACTCTGGAGCTGGGCGTGCCCTAGGGAGCATATTTTCAAATCAGTGGGAGAGGTGAAGTGAACAATAAGAATTAATGACACATCCTGGCATAGCTGGGTGTGGCTAAAGTTCATTGCTCAGTATCTCTGATCAGAAGACGGGCGATTTCATGATGCCAAAAATATCATAATTTGTAGGAAACTCCTCCTAGGCTCTCATAATGTAAACAGAAGAGTTTTTAATGAAATAAAAATGACTTTTTATCTTGTTTTACTGACTCTTCCCCTTCCCCTCTTTATTTCAAATAAAGATAGATTTAAATCTATCAGTTAAACAACCAAAATCTGATTTGTATTATGGCTTGGATCCAGCACTGTGTATTTACTGTTGCTATTCAGTTCTTTCTAACTAAGGAAGAAGCTATTACGCTAGGAAAAAAAGAAAATTTATTGTTCTTAACTGTAAGTACAAACATGCAACGAAGCAAGATTTGGTTTTGTTTCCGTGCTGCAAGCCAATGTCTTGTGTTGTTCTAATAATTGATTAATGTTGATTTAAAGCCTAAAATATAAGGAGACCCTAGAGTAGAAAGTGAATAGGTTAATTTCAGACTTTTATCTCAAGTTCTGAATTTATCAGTAATTACAGCTATTATTTAAATGCAGGTATGATCTTTGCTTGCCCATGCTTATAAAACCATTACACAGCATTCAGAACATTGTGTTGCAGGGGTTGTACATATGACAGAAAAAGATTTTTATTTTTTTTTTTTAACTAAAATAGTAAAGGTGAACATGAAAAGATTACTTTTGTTGAATGAAAACTTTTATTTGCTTGTTTGTTTGTTTATTGTTGTCCCAGCCAAGCTATCTATTCTGGCAAAACTTTTGAGTGCAGACTGGACCTTGAAACTTCCTTGAAGGAAGCTCATGTCTGGAATGGCATGAGATGAGTTGCAGGGATGAGGCAGAGCTGAACCAGGAGCACCGCGATATTCTCCTCTCATCAGCGTTGTTAGTTTCCATATATATGAGCTAAACACTTTAACAAATAGTTGTATAGACCTTCCTTCTGATCCCTTGCAGTTTAGTGGGCCATTGTGCATTTTGTAAAAATCTGTGCAGCTAAACATGTAGTTAGTGGCAATAGTAATGACTCTCTTGTGTCAGCACCAGGAAGCATTGGTTGGATTTCTGGTATTTATCAAATATGGACTAAACATACACATGTGATCGGGTGATGTTAAAATTAGAATAATAGCTTGGAGAAGGTGAGAAATCTGATTGTATTCAATATTGCTATCCTTGCAACACACCATTCCTGATACGTGATGTACAAAGTGCATCTTCAGCTGTAATGGATAAATTAAGGATGAAGGGCAAGGACAACTGAAAAACTTAAAGGTGATACGTCACGTTAAACTGTCTTATCTATGAACCTATAGCTGCTAGTTCTCTCAAAGCTTTTAGGACTACCGCTGTCCTTATGTTTTTAATTGTGCTTTTGAAACATCAATAGTTAATTGTTCAGCCTGAAAACAAGCAAGAATCCTGCTACTTTCCTCTTTGTTCTGTACTGATTTTTGTCAGGCACTTAATAACATGTATGAGTGATTCTTTTTTTTCTTTTTTGTTTTTCTTTCTTTCTCTCTTTCTTTCCAAAGGTGCCATTCTTTCTATTCATAATCTTCACAGTTTATACCATGTTACCTTTTGGGATGAGAGGTGCTGTCATAATTAGTGTGCTTTCTGCTCTCTCCCATATTATTGTTCTAAGCATTGTGGTGAGCATGACTCCTCAGGAAAATAAGGAATCCATTCTATTTCAGGTAAGGAAATACTACTATGGTTAAGTAATTAAGTACCCTAGTTATATTACCATTTGATATTGGCATAACTCATCTGTTTAGATAAGTTCCAAAATTCTACGTGGATGTTCCATGGATTTGGAACATGGGGCCAATGTGTTTTGCATACTTTTATAAAATTGCAATTATTTTAATCTATAATGCAGTCTGGTTTTCTGACCTAAGTGAAAGAAGCAGAATTATTATTTTAATTTTTAAACTAAGTTACTGAAGATATGACAAACTTTGTCACAGTCATTCTTTCCAATCTGTGTGGTTTCAGATGGGTCTATCTAACTTCATCTGACACTGCTTTACAGGGTGGATCAAAAGGGCTGTCGCTGCCCTGGGGAGTCAGGAGGCCCTGGGAGTGCTATTGGATGCTTTCAGGGTTCCCAACACTTATTAATAGGGTGTGTTCAAGGGAGAACCCTAGCTCTTTTGATGCAGATGTGTGTCAGACTTCACACAGCATGCTGATGCATGAGTTTGTAGACTGGTTTCTTCCTAAATCAAGCACTGGTGCCTGCAAATAAATGTTAAATGATATAGCAGAATTTTCTGTTTCGTTTTATTACTGTATGTTCATACAGGAATGCCTGTGACTGTGAGAGTTACCTTGTATTTCCCAGGTACATCCTGGCTAATTGCAACACTGATTTGGTGTGTGGCAGGGTATGATAAAAATCGAATGTGGCCTGGGATTGATTGTTGTTAAGGGATTAGAATGTGTATTAGTGAAGTACCAATGCTGGTTCTGCAGTAGGTAAATATTTTTCTTCTTGTGCAGCTACTTGCCAATGCTGTCATTTTTCTTTGTGGCAATTTGATGGGTGCATTTCACAAACGCCAAATGCAAGTTGCTTCCTGGGATTTGTATAGATACACATTAAAGTGTATTCAGGTCCGAATGAAGTTGAAGATTGAAAAGAGGCAACAAGTGAGTGAACTAATTCATGTTATGAATTGCTTGATTTCATTTCTAAAGTCTGTATAATTTTATAAAGTTGGTGACTAATGCATGTTGAAAGGCTTGGTCCAATCTTTGTGATACCCACCTAATGTCAAAAATAAAAATTGTGCCATTTGTAACAAAAGGAGGAAGTTAAAGGGAGGAAGCTGTTCTCTGTGGCTTGTCTATATGAAAATCACAGTATTCGTGACAGGAATGTAATTGCCAGTTATTTTAGTTATGTTTTTCCTAGTATAAAATGTTACTGGGACTGGCCCAAGGTAACTTAAAAGAACATGCCCTTAATACCCTGAAAAATACTTATAAGGTAATTTCAGCAGTTAGTTTGTGCTTCCCTTGGTTGCATTTTTTTTGTTTTGAATTCTAAGGTATTATTTATTCTTGTATTTTCTTGTTTCACAAACTATTTTTCTTTTGCTAGAAGGAAGAAAAAAGAAGCCTAAGGGAGAAAAAAAATCATATATTACATTACAGTATTCGAGTATGACATTGTTTATTTCCATAAACTCCAGTGGTATTTAAAGAATAAGCAAGGAACATGAATTTCTTACTGTGGAAGGACTGTAAAAAAGTATCAAAGCTGAAACTAGGCTGCCTTTCCTCTTTCATCCTGGTATAAGTAGGGTTAAGAACCGCAGCTCTAGAATGCTGATGTGTACCCAGTTCTCTGCCCACCAGTTGTTAGATAAAAGGAAGGGTCTGAAAAGCGATTGACTTGATTAACTTGAAAAGAAGAAAATGCCACGCTGCTAGTTCGATCTGTCCTCTGATGCTAATCTTGTGAGATGAGATGACAAATCTGCATGAAAGTCCTGGCAGAATTTCCCCACACAGCAGCCAGGGAAGCATCTAATCAGCTTACACAGGCAGCGTGCTCTCATTCTTTGGGCGATGTGGTAACTTGCATGGTGGTGGGTTTTTTTTATGGTTGCTTGTTTGAAGTGTAGATGTGCTTAAGTGTATGGACAGCTTGCTTTTCATCTGTGTTGTAATTTGTCACACAATTTTGAGTCTCCTTTTTGCCACCCACTTTTTTCTCTGTGAAAGTGATGTGAGAAAGGCAGTTGAGGGTTCCTCATCGCTTCCTTGAAAACTGTGTGATGTGTTGGCCTCAAATGGCCCCGTTACATGCACTGGGGCTCTGCTGTCAGTTTAAATTGTTCCCCAAGGTCCACTCTCCTAGTTTTAAAATGCTAGAAGAGGGGAAGGAGGTGTTTCTGTTTCTGGGAGCAGTCTCAAACTAAACTGCTGTCTGTACCTACTGTAGTCCAGTACTTGATGCTCAATATCCCTCTTCCCACTGTGATCCCAAGGCATTTATTTTTGGTGGCAGGCACTGGTTAAGTAACCCTGGCAACTTCCTGCCACGTGTATACCTGCATCAGGTATTGGGGAAAAGGGGACAAAACTTGGTCCAAAGGGACAGCATTTTACTCAGTTACACAATGTGTTGACCTTGCTGGCGATGTCATCGGAAAAAGTTCCTTCTTGTAGCCGCTCCATGCAACATTTCCTCTTCTGTGGTGACTCTGTCTCTGGAGCGGTAGAGCCCTTCTTGTGTTAAAAGTACTCTCTTTTTGTCTTCCTCTTCTGCCCAGCAACTTAGCAAGGGTCGTCTTTGAAGAACTGGCTTTTAAGTCAAAGCCAGTGTAAAACAGTGCACTGAATAGTCACACAATAGAAGTGGGTTTTGAAGAGTCTGTATTCTCACTCAGTTCAAAAGACTCTTTCAGTGGCATCAGTTCCTGGTTCATTTAGGCTCTAGCAGTGTGTTGTCGACACTTTGGTGTCTGTTGCTTCTTTTCCAGCATTTGAGAATTCATAAGGGTTTTTAATGTCGCATAGATTGTTTGTTATAGAATATAAGCTTTTACCAGAAGCTTTATCAGACGATGGTAACATAACACAGAGATTGGCGGAAAAAATAAGTTTCCATTTATCCAGAAATTGTAGTACTGAATACTGTATTTTCGTGTGTTTCATGCTTACAGAGGGATGTCACATCTAGGTCACAAGGAACAAAAGAAAAAATATGCAACATCCTTGCTTAACTGTAAAATTGGTGATTTCTGAGAACAGAAATGTGAAAATCTTTTCTGGAAAACCTGACATGCATTACTAAAAAGCTATTTGAATAAAGGCATTTTATTTTTTTTTTTATTCCTTCTTGCAGTCACCAAAATCCTTCTGTTCTAAACCTACTCTGTTAAGAATTTTGCGTCATTCATTTTTTGCCCCTCCTTTTAGGAAAATTTGCTTTTATCCATACTGCCAGCTCATATCTCTATGGAAATGAAGCTAGCAATCATAGAGCGACTGAAGGAAACTAATGATAATAGGCAAATGCATGACAACAACTTCCACAGCCTATATGTAAAAAGGCACCAAAATGTTAGGTAAGTGGAAACTCTAAAAGTAATTATATTAATATAGGCTGCTGATTCTTACCAGTGTTTATGGACCAGTGAAACTAAAATTTGGAGGTAGATTTTTCAGGCTGAAGTGAGCTGCTTCCTTGTTGTGGGAAGATCAGTGTGTCCTGAACTGATGTGCTCTCTTCTAAATCAGCTGCGATACTTGAACCCTTTTTTCTGGAGTTTTTTCCAAAGAGAGGGATGGTTTCTATTAAATACAGTTTAATATGTGAGCTGGCTGTGGAATAGACATACCTTCATATTTCAATTCTGTTGTTTTTTCCTTTTGTTCTTGTCTAGCATTCTTTATGCAGACATTGTAGGATTCACTCGCCTTGCCAGTGACTGCTCTCCTAAGGAACTAGTAGTGATGCTGAATGAACTTTTTGGAAAGTTTGATCAGATTGCAAAGGTGGGTGTTGCAGTTTGTTGTGCAGTAGGGAGAAAGGCCACCACTGGAAAAACAAGAAGTGTTTTCTGCAAGACAGAAGGCAGCTGCTGTGAGTGCTTCTGAAGTCAGGAAGGGAAGACTGCTTTGGCTTTCACGCTAACTAGCAAAATCACATTAAAACAAGGTTTAAAACAAAAATAGAACATTTAGCAAGTTGTTACCGTAATTCCAGTTCGTGAGTCTGGAGGTTTATCTGTATTGTTCAGTGAATTGTCTGATGGCAATAATTATTGTAATAGGGCTGTAAGAGGTACTGTATACAAGCTCTATTGAGGAGCTTTGCTGTGTTCGGCTAGAAGGGTTGTCTGTTGGCTCTACAAATGGGGAGCTCTCAGGCACACACTTAAATTCATGAATAATAATTAATCAGACCAAGCATTCTTCAGCTCAGGAGTAATAATACTTAGAGAAAAGTGTAAGAACGGGAAGCAGATTAAAATGGTCCCTATTAAGACATACCCTCACTGCTGACCCTTCAGGCTGGCAGTACTTCTTACCACTTCCAAGTGCTGCTTGAGGTTAATTTCTTTGCAACTGTAATCACAAACTCAGTTTTTGAGCTCTCGGATTACAGGGACTGTATCGTATATATGTGTTTGCATGATTGGCTCTATGTGACGGTTTCTGTAACCCTCTAAAACTGACCCTAACCCCAAGGTTATATATATATATATGTATATGTGATATATATATATATGTTCTGTCATATCCATTGATTTTTCTGTTAGTATTATGAGGCAAATATGGCTTTAAGAAAATAAACGCTGTATTTTGTTGTATACTATGTGACATCAAAAAAACAAATACCTACCCAAATTCTAGTTCTAGAAATTTAGCATTGGTAAAGCATAAGTCAAGACTAGTGACTACCTATCAAAACTACCCATGGTTTAAAGATGCTGGTTTGATTTCATAATTGGCTATATTTAGATGTAGTCTGAATGCAAATTAGAAAATGAACGGACTTAGAAAATCTTGTTTTTGTGAAATTTTGAAAGTTCTTCAGAAAAAGTGGGAAAACTAAAATTATAGCAGAGGAATGAAGTTGCTTTAATTAAACTTTTGTGGATGTCATTGAATAAATTCTTAAATACATCACTGATTAAAATCTGGCTATAGGATCCTAGTTAACCTTTTTGACTGAATGACATTGCCAGTTTTTATATGAATTCAGTTGCTGTTAACACTTCACGTACGGGCAAATAGGAGAGTCATACTAACTGTATTGGAACTGGGTTGTTGCGAAGCAGCTATTAACAACACACAGAATAGGTTATATCATCTTAGTTGCCACAATCTTTTTATGCCACAGTAGAAGCTCAGGTTAAAGACCATTTGGTCATTTTTTGCAACTATTCATCAGATAAAAAAATAGAAAAGATTCCAGATTTTGAGTTGTATGTTTTAATTTCTGACTCCTGCCTGCACATTGCGCTATTTAAAGTCAAGGCCTTTTGCAACTCTGTGGTTGAGCCGTAAGAAGAGGATGCTGCTTTCTGTTCTATTTTTGGTCTGCTGGGGAGTATTCAGTCATCTTTTCCACAATGTAAAAACATTGTAGGCTCCAATTTACCTAATAACCTGGCCACTTAGCTGGATACTGAGGTCTAACAGCTCTAATCTAGGGTAGGTTCCCCCATTTATCTCTGAAGCAAAGGGCTATCCGAGCTTGCCGCTTGCTGCAACGCTCAGAACCTACTGGATGGCTTAAGATGGTGGAGAATGATGGATGTTCTCTTAAGGCTTTCGTTGATGAGGAAGAACAGTTTAGCTTGGTAAATTGTCACTGATTTGGGCTGGTTGTAAAGCAGGGTCTTTTGGAGTTGATTGAAGAATTGCTGGGCTGTTCCCACAGCAGGGAGGGTTGGGCAACTGAAGGTATCAGCTGGCCCAAATGAAGCCATCTCTACTCATCAGGGAAACACTACACAGCCTCGAAGAATTAGCCCTGGCTCACTTGCAACCTTTGTAGTTAAAATTCTTCAGTAACGTTTAAACAAAAGACAGTACGAGGAGCTCTTTGCTCTTCCCCTTTCCTCTCTCCAGCCAGTAATGGGCAGCAGTAGCCTCTATTGCACAGTTAGGAGATAGTTTTCTGCTGCCAGGTAGTGCAATTTTTTTAGCAAGAAGCTTAGCAAGAGCAAGCTGTGGTGTGCGCTGGCTTCCTCTTCAGTTATATTTGAAAAAAAACAAACAACATTTTGCTTCTGCAAAACTACAAGGTTGGGCATCTTAATTCCTAACTTCTCCCTAAATTCTGTGCAGGTTTTTTTACAACACTGCACAATGTTACTTATGAGGCTGCCGTGCAAAAATTGAGGAAAAGGTGAACAAACTGTAATTCAGGCAGTCTTAATAAAGATGAAGATTAAAAGATAGATAAGTACATTTCATCCTTTAGATGGTAAATTCTGTGACAGTTTTATTTTTGTTTATAGTTTCTCAATTGTAAACAGTTCAGGAATAAAGTCAGAAACTAGTAAGATGATTTTATTTCAGAAATGCTTGAAGCGGTCATTTCTGTTACTCTCCAGGGAGCAACATCCAGGCATTTGGAGGTGGGAAAGAAGTAAGCTTTGCTTCAACAAGGATTAAATGAAGCCTGGCTTTCTCAAAATGATACAGACAAGTCCTAGTTTTGATGTCATTAGACTACTTGCAGTTCATTTTTTTTTTTTCCTGTTAAATATGTTTATTGTAATTTCACAGGAAAATGAATGCATGAGAATAAAAATCCTGGGAGACTGCTACTACTGTGTCTCAGGCCTGCCTGTGTCCTTACCGGTCCATGCCAGGAACTGTGTCAAAATGGGACTTGACATGTGTGAAGCAATAAAGTAGGTACAGCACAGAAGGCTTTTTAATGTATCACGGCTATGAAGATATTGAATAAAGTAATTCTTAGTTTTCTTGTCAACATTCAAAGCGTGTTTATTAGCTGTAGTTGGATAGTTATGCATCAGGTCATAAGTTTGTCTCTTGTCTTTGCACTAAGTGCATAATGAGACTAAACTTTAACAGATCTGCAGGAGGAGGAGAGACAATCAAGTGTAACTTCTGCTCTGATTCCCTCCTCCCTCCCCAGGCAGGTGAGAGAAGCCACGGGAGTGGATATCAACATGCGGGTTGGTATCCATTCTGGGAACGTGCTCTGCGGTGTGATCGGCCTCCGGAAGTGGCAGTATGACGTCTGGTCACACGACGTGTCCTTAGCGAACCGCATGGAGTCTGCGGGTGTACCTGGGTGAGGATCTTCCCTCTCGGTGCTGATTCACTCTGTCATCACGGTTTTCATAACCCTGGTTTATGAGTCTGGAATTTGTAACTGTGCCATGACACAAATCCTCAGAATGGCATAATGAATATAGGACAAATATGTACTTACCAGAGCTGTAAAATGATAATATTTTCTGATTCTGTTTTCAGTGAACTATAAAATTCTATTCTTAGGCAACTTACTGCTTGACCTCCCTTCATCGGAGAAAGTTGCGTGTCTTCCACAGGGCATTATGTTGACTTAGTTATTCATGTTGTGCGTAGGGATAATACTATATTTGTAAGTTCAGCTAAAGAATAGGTATGCTACTTATGTTGGCAAGGCAAAGCTGCATATTTACCTACTGTTTCTGTTAACATATCAATCTGTCCCACTTGATTTATATTAGCTCTATATTCAGCACCACCCCAATTCAGAAATTAAAATGCAGACCGATGAGAAGCATCCAAACAAGGGGAGTTTGGAGCTGTTGGTTGTTGTGTATTCTCTCTGCATAGTGTTTGTCATGGGCGGAACGGGAAGGAGAGTGAGTAGTCCTGAGTGGCAGAGCTGAGGCGAAGCAGTAACACAACTTGCCATGTGCTGCTCAGCAGTGCAGAGGATTGGGTCTGAGGTTGATATTCATGCTGCCTTTTTGAAGATGCTTATTGAAAAGGACAAATACAACATGGCGGTGTTTTAAAAAAAAAAAAAAAATTATATTTTCCTCATTAAGGAAACTATACTTTCCCCCCTATTCTCTAAGTTGAATTTGGGGATTAGAATTCAGCTAAGAAACTCTTCTCTTTATTTCTTTGTTCCCCCTTTTCCCTTCCCTTTTTTCCCCTTTTCCCTTCCCTTTTTTCCCCTTTTCCCTTCCCTTTTTTCCCCTTTTCCCTTCCCTTTTTTCCCCTTTTCCCTTCCCTTTTTTCCCCTTTTCCCTTCCCTTTTTTCCCCTTTTCCCTTCCCTTTTTTCCCCTTTTCCCTTCCCTTTTTTCCCCTTTTCCCTTCCCTTTTTTCCCCTTTTCCCTTCCCTTTTTTCCCCTTTTCCCTTCCCTTTTTTCCCCTTTTCCCTTTTTCCATTCCCAAATGAGACCATGATTTTGTATGTTCTTGGTAGTCTGTGCAAATTAGTACTTACTAATTGAACAGCATTCATGTGGGTGTATTAAGCTTTAAAGCACCCACATTATTAAGCATGTGGGTGTTTAAGCATTAAAGTATTGGTTTCTCTTGGAAAGTGATTCTAACAAGTGACATTATAGGGTTTCTTATTATTTCTATCCCTTAGCTTTTAGGTGTACGCTTGTAATTTAAAAATTAATTTCTGCAAAGTGACAAGGGGACATGAATATCAAATTGTTTTCTTGCATTGGTAGCCGAAACAATAAGAAAACTAATTGGAGCTTGGTTAACAGTTGCAATACTCTGCAAGTTGAGCATTTAGTGTGTTGACTCAGCATGATTAATCAAGAATAGAGTTGTAAAGTTTCTTTTGTTGGTAAAGCAAACAACGTGACTGAATATGGCACGAAAACATACTTTTCTTAGTCACGTTTAGGACCATTGCCTAATCTTGAAAACTTTGATTATTCCATTGCATTCTTTGTGCTTACGTTTGATAAGCTGTTAAGAACACAGCTGGTTTAGGTTGGCTTGCTCATTCTGAAACATTGCACTTAATACTTCCTATACCTATACAGGTCAAGCACTTGCTTATCGTGGGTTTCAGAACGAGCCAGAGAAAACCTTCCATTCGTGGAAGGCTGAGCCTTACAGGGAGGACGGGTTTCTATTTGTTATGCAAATGTTATGTTACATTTGTTTCCTGCTCTGCAGAAAAATGATGTGTCTGGGATTCCCCATTCCAATGTTAGCTAGTCCTGCTCCTTTGGAAACAGAAACTTTGTCACTGGGAGCAGTTTGAGGTTTTTACTTAAAATAGGAAGTATGTGTGGTTTAGGTTTCTGTAAATGAAGGAATTCTAAAGTCTTTTGAAAGGATGCAGGTAAACGTCTGGCTTTATAGATATTTTATTTCCATTGACAGAGTATTCTTGTTCATCTTTGTGATTTTAAAAATTATTTGCATTCATAACAATGTAATACACTGTAAAGCAGAAAGGACTAACATAGAACCAAAATTAAAAATGCATTTAGGACCATTTCTCTCATGTATGTACCTGAAAGGTCAGAGTATGTTCTTCTCAGGCCTGTTAGCGTAGAAAATTGAGTGCAGTGTCTTAGGTATTTGTGTTCTAGCATGGTAAGTGCAATAGTGCATGTTACAGCTTGCCTTTGAGAGGCAGCTTCAGTGGTAGCACCTTTTGCTTATGTGCTGATCCTGGAATCCAGTAAGCATTAGTAACTGCTCAGAAACCATCAGCACAGTCATTTAAATGGGGAAAAAAAGTTTGCAGTAAGATCTGAAATGTACGGCAGTGTGTGATCTGGGGAAGAGGGGAGAGGAAGCTTGGTAAAATGGAAAATGGTGCGTAGTGAACAAATGTACTGCTCTTTGACATAAGTGGAAAACCGCTTATACCACAAGAAAACTTGCTGCAGTACATGAGTGTTTTAGGGCTCAGTACAGACATCAGTCAGTATCCCTCAGCCCCTATGGGAGAAAATAGTGCTTTAGAGCAAGCTTTAAAATTTCACGTTTTGAAGGTTCGCCTCGATTGCAAAACTGCATAATCAAGGTAACAAAAAAACAGGTTTTTGAGACAGTTACCAGTAAACAAATAAAAACATGCATCCTACATATTCCAGAACTCTTACCTTTTGTCTCCAAAAGGATTGAGGAATTTCTTGTTCTTCTTTGTGGGAAGCCAGTGGTCTCCAGGTTTTGGCTAAGTTATATTTAGTCAAACCTACATGCAGTGTGAGTAGAGGCGGATGGGACAAGGATCCCCTTGCTCTCTGTAGTTAAGCAGGAGTGCTGCACACTGTCAGCTTCCATTCGGGAAATGTTCTGTTCCCAGCTCCGTGCTGATGGATTGTAGGACCGACAGCACAGTGTTTAACCCCTCTGCGCCAAAGAGAAGCGAGAAAAGCTGTGGGAAGACGAACAATGAGAAAGTACAATATCAGAAAAGAAACACTATTTCATGAACACGCTCAAATCTCTTGTTGAGAAATTCTATGGAAAGATATTACTTGTAATTTATACGGAAATACATCATTTGTGATACTGAACTAAATTGTGTTTATGGGAAAGTGTGAATGGGTACAGAAAAATACAAGCTGCTCCCCTTAGAAGTCTGTTGCTGTCCTTATGCTCTCCTCCGATTGCTTCAGTCAGAAACGGCGGGCTTTCAGAATCATCCTCCTAGTTGACAAAAAAGCTTTTCCACCTTTTTCTTCCAAACTTTGTAACCGTCTCCTCCCCTCCTCATGTATTTCTAGCATGAGACAATCCTCGCTTGTGTTTTGTGAGCTTCCTTGCAGCTCTTGCCATCTGAAACAACCTGCCTGTGAGTGAGTCTGTCTTGTCAGTCATCAGATCTCCTTTGAGCACATTTCTTCTTGTTTCTTAAATCTCTGCTTATTTCAATTTTAAGCTTATACTGATACTATCTCATTCTGGGAAGTGTTTTTTAGCATACCTGCTATGAAAGATGTGTGACAAAGAACTGCAGTAGAGGATTGCAAATACACTTTTAAGTACTGGCAGGATTTTGCAGTTGGCCGCCAAAGCACAAGATGGCTGAAAAGCAGAAATGTCAGCAGTGGCCATTGAAATGTAAATTAAATGTTTAATGTGACCTTTCGGTAAGTGTTTGGGTCTCTTGTTCTTTCTCTCCTTCTCAGCCGTGTACACATCACTGAAGCAACATTAAATCACCTAGGCAAAGCTTATGAAGTGGAAGAAGGGAACGGACACCTGAGGGATCCTTACCTGGAATCCATGAATATCAAAACCTACTTAGTGGTTGATCCAAGGGTATGTGTATGTTTTTAAACATGTATACTTATTCAATTATATACATACATTTAAAGTACACAGGTGTCTGAGGTGCATACACCTTTTCAATTCAGGTATGAGTCATCTGAGTGGCCTGTATTTGGGACTTCAGATCTAAAAGCACGTCCTACTGTTTTATGATAGGACTATTAGCTTGAAGGTAGTAGGTGTTATGCGGAAACCTCTTATGTGGTCCACATAGAGTAAAAATACTTATTTGACTATTTATTTGTGTGAAGTGTCTCTCTCACAAATCCAGGTCAAAAGGTGGGATGAAGTCATGAAAGAATACCTGTAGTGGGTGGCCACTTTCAGATAAAATATTCCCTATAAAATAGCTTCTGGAATCTTCCTCATTATCTTAGATGTGAGATTCGCCTTCTTTTCAAGGTGTAAAGTTAGCAACTGTTGGTTGCCCGTTTAAAGCCTGGTAACTGCAAACACCTGGAGTATTTTGAATCTGCTTGTGGTTGATGAGTAAAATATTTCAAAGGAAGAAAGAATGAAAATTACAGACTTTTCCTTCAGGATCTTTACAGGAAGGAACAGTACAGAGCCACTTTTAATTAGGAAGAACTCAATCTTATGTTTGCATGTTTTATGTACTCAGCACTGCGACCCCCCCCACGTACACAATGCATCTTCTCAGCATGGGAATCTAAGTCTATAAAATGGTCCCTGCTCACTTGAAGATCCCTGTGAAGCGTTAAACAGTCATTGATGTATTGGTTTATTCTGTAGTTTCAGCTCCTTTTTAGACCCACAAGGGTATTGCTGTATGTCCTGTATATACTGCCTGCCTCTTCACCTGTGATGTAGGGCTATAATCTAATGCTGAGTCTGTAATCTGTGGGATCTTCTCCCAGCCACAGTGTTGGTACACCCTAGCTCAGGAATTGGGAATCTTCTTCCCCTGCGGTTGTGCTGACAGCAAGGAAATTGTATCTATTCATGAGATCCTGCGATCTCTCGCATCATCGTAAATAAACCAGGAAGTTGGAATGTTGCAGTGTTACAAGCAAAGGCTTGTAAAGGCAGCTGAAGCAAATTCATTATGTCATAATTTGCTTTAGCTCACATTTAATTAAATGAGATAAAGGAATCAAGGTTGGCTGACACATACGTGTTTAGAGTCCTACTAAATGCCTAGATTGTATAGTCCTAACCTACTCAAGTACACAGAGCTTCATTTCTTTGCAATTTGTATAATTTTCTGTGTTCTAAATGAGTGTGTTTTTTCTCTTAGTCCAAACAATGTGTATCAAATAATCATCTCCCAAAAACAAGAGTTAATGATGGGCTGAAGATGCGAGCATCTGTTCGGATGACACGTTATTTAGAGTCCTGGGGAGCAGCCAGGCCCTTTGCCCACCTGAACCACAGAGAAAGTGTGAGCAGCGACTCTTCAAGTTCACAAGGAAGGCGAAGAAAGGTGAGGTTTGAAATGGCATCCTACGATTGCAAACTGCTCCTCCTGTCTGTGGTGTGAAACTTGAAATCTGACATGGGCTTTGTGGCTGATTGTCTGCTATGACTCTTGGTCTTAAATGTGTGCAGAGAACTGAGAAGGTACCTGTGCAATAACTATTTCTGCCAGAACTTAACAGTATTCAAACTCTGCCAATCTCTAGCATGCTGTAATCATAGTAAACCTTCAAAGTAAGACTTTGAAACTGTCTTCCAGGTTTGTGGAAGTAGTTTCCAGTCTACTTGCCTCTGCTGATGATAATTATTTCAGTATGTGGAAAAAAAATAAGAGGAAAGATCTGTTCAATTATTTTCTAACAATTTTTTTTTTTGGTCAGAAAACTTGTTAAAGCAGAAAACATTGCTGGAAGGGTAGATTTTCATAAACTTATCTATTTGAGAATGGTTCTTCATTTTTATATGTGAATAAATGTTTTTAGCAGCTTCCTGAAGTTGATTTTCAATAGTTTTTTGCTATTTACTGAGTATGTAACTTATTCTTAATTCCTTTGATTTAGGAAATACCTTTGTGTACCACTGGGCGCCAGAGAACTTCCGACAGGTTTGTCAAGTACTTTTTATTTTTTTTTTTAAATACCCCCTTTAGTTTTCTTACTCATAGATGCTAGGTTTGTTTGTAAATATTATAGTACAAAATAAATACAGTTTAACATAATATTATAAGTAAATTATTTTACAAGATATGTCTTTGGTTAGTAGTATTACTGTATGCCATTGTAGTGTAATAAAAAATACTATATG
This sequence comes from Numenius arquata, assembly GCF_964106895.1. Lineage (NCBI taxonomy): Eukaryota > Metazoa > Chordata > Aves > Charadriiformes > Scolopacidae > Numenius > Numenius arquata. The sequence continues at coordinate 5,429,356 of NC_133588.1, read as the reverse complement.
TAGAAATGCATACAATGGTACTTGTACTACTGAGTTATTTAAGTCAATGATTTTTCATGTGGGAAACATTCTCTTAGTTTATCAAAGTATCATCTTAAAAATGCATGATCTGACTAACAAGAGGAATGCTTAGTAAAGTGCTTAGGGTTGTATATGTTTATCAGTTTGGAGCATTCTTGGTTAACTTTTCCCTGGTAGCTCACCCCACTTGTGTACTGAGAAAGTATCTTCCTCTCTAGCCATTAATTGTTTCTGAATAGCGTTTGTGACATGGACTTCATTTCATTCTCAGAAATTCATCTCAGAAAGGAAGGATAGAGGAAGATATTTATGATGAAATGATGTCAACCATTGAGGGCCTCAGTTCAACTAAGTATGCAGTACTTTATTTTTTTTCTTCATCTTTTCTTTGAGAACAATCTGCATTCTCATTTTTAAGTCTAAATACAAAATTTACTTCTTAAAAATGAAAAGTTACCAGGATTTTTCATCTTACCTTTTTTTCGTCTTTGGTTGGTTTTTACTTATTTTAGTTCCTTTTTGGAACTGAATATATTGAATATAATGAGAGTATTGCTGCCTTATTATAGCAAGAAGCCAATGGTTAGTCTAGCTGGTCAATATGGTATAGTACTATGAAATAGCAAAATTATTGCTTTGTTTATGACTGTCCAAAGTAATGAGCTGAACTGCAGCGTAGGGCAGGACAGAAGTTAATGTTGGTGTTCTGTTTATTAAAATAAGAAGGGTCAGAAAATGGAATGCAGCCCTGAACAAAACCTATATATAAAGCCAAAACGCAGTTTTGGGGGTAATAATAAAATTGCTTTAGTGTCTGGTTCACTGAAGGATAATGGTCTATCAGTAGCTGATGGTATATTTGGTGCTATATTTGCATTTAAAAGCAGGCAAATGCAGGCAATGTTGTTTGTTTTTTTTTTTTTTTTTCCTATGTTGAAAATGGAGAGGGACTCTTTATCAGGGAGTGTAGCGATAGGACGAGGGGTAACGGTTTTAAACTGAAAGAGGGGAGATTTAGATTAGATACTAGAAAGAAATTATTTACTGTGAGGATGGTGAGACACTGGAACTGGTTGCCCAGAGAAGCTGTGGCTGCCCCATCCCTGGAGGGGTTCAAGGCCAGGCTGGATGGGGCTTTGAGCAGCCTGCTCTAGTGGAGGTGTCCCTGCCCAGGGCAGGGGGGCTGGAACTTAATGATCTTTAAGGTCCCTTCCAACTCTAACCACTCTATGGTTCTGTGAGCCTATGATTTAATTCCTATCAAAAGTAAAACTGTGTATTCAAGAAGAAAGTTAAACTCTTACTTTCATGTAAATTATAGCAAGAGTGTTGTCACTGTACCTCAGCTATTCCTTATAGGGGCCTGGTATTATTTGGGGAAAGTTTTTGGAGGCTGTGAGCCATCTCTAACATCTGCTATTATAGTTTCCTATTTGTGAACCTTGGAGACGGTCTGGGGTTACATTATGTATGTAACTGGCAGACGCTGCTGTCTGTGTTCTGGATCTGTCTTTCAGCTACATAAAAACATAACCCCTCGTGTCTTAATGCCGTGAAACATAAAGACCTTGCAGAAGTGTCAGATGTGTGTAAGCCAGTGGCACTCTCACCCTGTGTGCTGTGGAGTCTCAACCACAGCCAGGCTTCTGTGTACCCTCCTTGGCCCGGTGCATCCCTTTTGTAACGTGTGTCTCTTTGCAGCCCGTGGTGTGGCAGATCGGATGACTTCTGGGGATTCTCACTGATTTTTGCAGAACCCAGTCTTGAAAAAGAGGTTGGTAGGAGCAAAATAATCCTTTTTAGCCTTTAATTTGCACTCCAGAGCAACATAAGAATATATTTGAAATTAACTGTTTTTTTCATTCTGAAACGGGATTCTGGAGGTGACTGCACATCCAAGGTGGTGTTGGTAACTAATGGAAAGCAGATTTCCTGGTTTGAGTTGGTCATTCTTCCCTGAGAATGCTAATTCTGTAGATTAAAGGAAATTCTCTCTAATCTGTGGTTAAATTCTTGCTGTAAGGGAGTTAGTAGGAGTTTGGCCACTTTACTATAGGAAGAACTTATCTCAAAAGTAATGAGATTTTTATTTATTTATTTATTTTTAAAAGTACTTCTGCATCCATAATGAAAATACTTTGCTTTCTGTGGTTGTTTCATTGCAAGTACAATACTGTTATTTGTCAGGTACAGTGTACTTTTTCTGTTTGAATAACTGGTCTTTAATTTACGGTGCTGTGATGTACAGTATGTAGTTACTGGGGGTGTGTGTATACACTTCAGGTTTACTTCTGTGTATAGCCTTTTTTTTATAAGGATTGTGATTACATGCACCTGTGAAGTGCTGATTTACATACTTGGATTTCCCTCTAGGCTTGAAATTACCCTTTGGACTGGGCTGGTTTTCATGACAGATGTTCAAGTGAATTTTATTTGGTGGTTTTCTTTTGTTCTCTTTTAGTTCTATGTATATTTTTAATAATGCAGTATAAATTTGCATACATGTGTCATTACAAAAAGGTAATGAATTAAAAAAAAACCCGTGGAATTATCCTTAAGATTTATTGTAATCTGTGTTTCAGTATCGCACCATTCCTATTCCAAAACTGAAGAGTTACTTCGCATGTGCCAGTTTTGTGTTCCTCTGTATATTTCTGATACAGATGTTTATAATGCCAAAGTAAGTGTCAGTATTTTAATAATTTATAATTTGAATTAACCAATAGCTAAAGTGAAACTCATGTGCGTGAAACTTTAAAGTCTTTTCGAGTTCCTGAGTGTTTACATTTAAGAAACGTACACCTCTCAGGACTAATTTACCTCCTAATAAAGCAGTGTATTCATTTGTTGGCATAAGAGCCTAGATATCAGTATGGAAATAAAATAGAAATATTCCTTTAATATTGAGTTTGCTTAGTACACACAGGGAGATGATCAGTTAAGTGAGAAATACTATTTTTTAAGAATAGTTGGCTGTGAGCACATTAAGTGAGCAATAGAAAAACCAGGGATTAGCTGGTAGGTGATCCTTTTGTGTGTAGAGGTACAAGGAGGGAACTTTGAGGAGATTCTCATGCATGCTTTCTCAGAGAAAGCAGGTGTTTGATTTGGAATGTTTTGCCGTATTTGTTTTTCATGGCTGTTGCAGTGCAATTTCCATGTGGTTCAGGCTGTCAGTGAGGAGTAGAATATTTTAAAATAGTATTTGTGCAGCAGAGCAACAAAACCCTGTGCAATGTTATGGTCATCAAGTGCAACTAGAAGAAAAGCTCTATTCAAATTTAGAGAAGCACTGTTAGCAAACATTAGTCTGAATTGTGGTTTGAAAATGTTTTTCATTTAACACTGGGTTGTTTGATGCTTTCTCTTCTGTTTAGAACTGCAAAATTAGGAATTTCCTTTGGCATTGTTGCAGTCATCATTGTACTCGTTTTGTTTGTGTGCTTTGCTGAGAACTGTATGGTAAGTTTATTTAAAAAAAAAAATAAAAAAAATTCCTGTTTCCAAAAGTGGATGGATGTAATTCGGCAACATGGTCTATCTTTTAGGATGACAAATTAATCTGTTAATTTCAGTAGGAGTTATAGGAGCCTTAAACCTTGAACTCAGGTTTCAACAAGATTTCATTGCCTGAGAACAGATTTTCATGTCTGAAAATTCTCCCTATAATTCAGAATTATTTGGGTGCCAGAATAGATGGGTAGGAGGGAGGAGGAAGATATGAACACTTGCTGAATAGGGTTGGGTTTTTTTTTTTAATTGATTTTTATTTTTATGTTTGTCTTGAATAGTAATTTTGGTTGTAAATCCTGATATTTTCTACAGCAGAAACAAAATCAAAATAAGTCTGAATGCAAGATTAGTTTTCATAATCATTTGTAAAGCCCCATAAAAAATACAAATGTATGAATAATTTATTGGCAACAATTTCATAGCTGTTACAATTCCATATTCACCATTACATCAATTAGGACACTTTGCATTTGTAGTTCGTTTTTCTTTGCATTATTAAATGCATGCAATTACTGTTTAAAAATCTGTAGTGCCATAGGGACGTTTAGAGTTCCTGACACTCATCACATCTAGGTTGTGCTAGAGCAAGGGTGAGAGAGAATTCTGAAGTTCTGTTGAGAAGATGCCACCATGATCCTGTGCTCCCCCAGGAAAACTGCCGCAGAAAGAGCCAGTCTCTTACAGAGCCCGGTTCAAGTTGTGTAAAAGAGGAAAAAAAAGAAAATTGTACTTTCTACATGGGATTAAGTTTTATGAGTAATTTCAAAGTACGCTTAGACAGCATGTATGGTGTTTGTATATATATCTATATGAGTGGATGGATTTTTATATATATATATGTAGAGAGGTGTGTGTATGCGTATGCATGTATGTTTTCTACATATGTAAAAAATATGGAGAAAAGAAAAAGAAAATGCCAAGACTTCAGTTGCATCAGACTTGAGTTTTACGCTGGGAGTGTTTTGGTGTCACGTCCATGAATAATGCCTGCAATTGTTACCAGTATGTGCTTTACTAGATGTTCTTCTCTATAGCAACAAACGGAGGATATTAGCATGGTGAGAAAGGGGGCTGACTATATTGGTTTCAATCTAGTCATCTGAAAATGTAGTTCCAAATATAGTATTATAGCTCTATAACTAAAAAAAATACAACATAGGTTGTCACTGTATTTTTAGTAATATTTTTCTAGAACTTTCAGATCATAATTTTTATTTTTCAAGAAGAAATTCAGAAAATTTTAGCACCCAGCCCCAGTGAAATAAGGAAGCATTATCTCCATTTTCAGTAGTGGAAAGGCATTAGGCATTTAATCTGAATGAATGGATTCAGAGTTCTAAATTAGGATTGCAATGAAGATTCTTGACACTCTGCTGCAGAGAAAAAGTGTTTTATATTTAGAAATGTTTATTCCCATGTATCAAAGTATTATCCATGTTACTGAAACAAACTAATTTTGTCTACAGAAGTGCTGCTCAGAACGGTGGCCTTCCCTGCGCCATCTTTGTGCCATCTCAGAAAAGGTGGAAACGATGCCTTTACTTAGGCTTCCATTAGCAGTCATCACGATAGGTGCCTTGCTCATTATAGCCATTTTTAATTTGGTAAGTAATAGCATTATGTTTATTCTGTGAACTTACTGTAGCATTGAAGCTGTGACCTTATTGTAGTATTGAAGTTTAAGTAACTTCCTGTATTCTTTTCAAGTACCTTGCTATTTACTCCTTTTTCCAATGTCTGATTCACAACATGAATTGATTTACACAAGGATAATGCACGATGCATTAAAACTAAAAGCATTAAAAGTAAAATTTCCCAGTTTGTAGAACTGAAAGTTCATGTGATAGACTTGAGTTCTGTTTTACATCACCTTTTCTTGCTTTCAAGATGGCATTTGTAATTAGTGTTGATTATAACTGTCATCACTAATGTCTTCCTTTTTTTTTTCTAATGTGGGTTTAAATGTTTGGCTGCAGTGGGTAGAAGTTTGAAGCAGTTACTGTGCTGTTTGCACCAGCTAGTAATAGTGCAGGTGGAGGAGGGAATAATATGGCTCGACTCTCTTTTTAAAGCCAAAGCCATTATGGGTAGTTACTGCTAGACTAAGATGCAAACAGAGTCTGTCTTTTAACTTTAGTTTGTGTGTGGTATTGCACCTGGGGTACATACATTTGAAAAACAACCCTTTGGAATAACCTCATGCTCAAGACCAATCTGTTATGTTTTGTTGTTGGGTTTTTTTTTTTGTTTTTTTTTTTGTTTTTTTAACCAAGCTTTATGTGACATACTATTTTAACAGTTACACCTCTCTGATAGCAAGCTGCTAAAAGTGATGTCCTTCTGATCCCATACGCTTGGTCTCCCGTTCCTATGATTCCATGGGGAGTTTACTCTGAAAGCTAAACTGCAGAAAATGCTTAATTTTCTTTTTGTAGGGTTGTTTTTCTGCTGGCTTAGGTCCTTGAGTTGACTCACGGTGGTATCATGTGAACACCACGAGAGACAGCCTAAAAGAAAACAGGAACAGCAGCTGTGAAACCGGGGGGTGAGACAGAACCATACGTTTTGTGCCAGTTAGCTGTTAGATTAGCGTAGCTGTAATGTGAAACTTTACCCCAAATTTAAAAATAAATAAATAAATACTTGGCAATTTTAACCTTCATGCACCTTGTGTGTACACATACGTTTTATACAACTCTATGGGATATCATTGCATTTTAACATACATGTTGCAGTAGCACTGAAAGGGCAACCAGATCAGGGCTCATTGTGTAATATAAGGAGAAAAAACTTAAAATTAGTGACTATCTGCAAACAAGTTTGTATGGTGATTTTCTTGTTGTTTCCCCCCCCAATAAACCAAGACTACTGAAAAGAACAAACCTGCAAACTTTACTGGATCAAATGACCTGGGTGCTACCGGCTATGTGAGTACAGCAATGTCTTCATTTCTAAGATTCAAATGAACTGAGTCTTGGATGGTTTGTGCAATACAGATGGATGGCAGCATTTTGATATCTTTTTTTTAAAGACAGAATTTTTAAATCATTGAACACAAAGACTGACTTGTGCCACAAGGAAGTTCTAAGGGTATTTTCTATCGCTAGCTATGGCTTTACTGTGCCTCTTCTAGGGGTTTTCAAAAGACTGGAGTACTTGGGGATAAAGCTGAAGTCTTGGCTTATTTTGGTTACTCAGCACCATTGAAAGGTGTTCTCTAGCATTTCTATAAGGATAGATTCAGCAATTAATAATGACACAAAAGGATTATTTGAGAGGGTTTCCTTTTTTCTCTCTTTAATTCCAAAGTAGCATTCTGTTTTGAGATCATCCAAATGTTTGGGGTGCTGCCCCTTTAGATGATGGACGTGTTTTTGAACCGTGCACAGCAGGTTGTGTGAGGACCTTTAGTTCAAGTCCTTATGACAAATGCTAAGTTACGCAGACATAATGCACGCTGTACTCATCCGGTAATTTTCTCTTCTTGCATGTTTGTAAATCAGCCTTTTGGAAACACAACTCAGTCCTGCGTTGAGGAAACTGTAAGTAGTGAATACATGTTGCTTTAAAACCCAAATCTTTGTGTATTGTGTATATTACTGACAGCTGGCAGATTCTGTCGCTGTGTAAAACGGTGTTTTTAGGTATCCTGACAGCAGAAAATTTCCTAATGAAATCAAGATATTTCAGCTGCTGTTGCTGTGCTGAATACAGTATGGCTTTGCAGTTTTTTGAAATTTCAGATATAAGAGTAGATCTAGAACTTTGAGGAAAAAGCAGTAGAACAGGATGACGATTATGTTCAAGTGTGAGAGCTGAGAGCGGTATGTGCAGTAAAGTATCTTGATAGAGTGAAAGGGCCTTAAATGGCCAACAGACCTGTGTCAGCGTTCTCTATGTAGGGGTTTCTCTTCTTCAGGTTTGGTGTGAGGGCTATAACTAAGCGGTGGTTACCTTTTGTAGGCTAGACTCGCTGCCTTGAGTGTCACTGAGTTGGTACAATATGTTACTATACGGGCTCTGATCCAGAGTTGCCCCATGAATTGTTCTGGTTTCATTCGCTTCAGCAGAAATGTTAACTCTTGAGCTAAGGCTCTCCTGATCTCTGGTGGAAAAACTGTTCCTTGTACATAAAGAGAAATGAACTCTTGAGGAGCAGAAGCTGAGGTAATTTTGGAGTTGTTTGCAGACTAAAGCATGCTGCCTCAGCATCTTGCACCTCTGCCTGTGGCTGCAGGGAGCCATCCTGTCTGCGCAACACGCTCTCTGCCACCTGACAGCTTTAATGCTGCCTGCTGGCCCTGGACACCACGCCTGAACTCTGATTTCTCAGCGAGATGTTTTAGTAATTCCACCGGGAAATGGCCCTGGCTTGATAATGCTTATTAGCATCAAAGGTTTTATGAAGGAGCTGTGTCTAAGGTTGGATCTTCGCATGTTACAGCTGGGGGAGATGGGGATGTGGTATCTGCTTAAGGTTGCAAAGGGGGAGCACTGTCAAAACCAGGACCAGGATGCTGGAGTTCCTGGTTCAGAGCCTGTTCACTGGACTATGAACCTGCTTTAGGTTAGTCTTGAACTTTAAATAAATAATTGCTTAAATTATTAGACTTCGGAAGATAAATTCTCAACACTTCTGGTTTTATCTGACACAGCTTATGTTGGTGTGATACTTTTTGTTTAAATCTTTTTGCTTGTGTTTAACAAATTAAAAAACTAAACTAAAGAAGTTATTAAGTTAAGCCTTTTAGTGCAATTAAAAATAAAGCTTTAAGTGTATTTAGAAAGTGATTGTAATTTCTTCTATTTAAATTATGATGATCATGAACTTAGAGTGTTTGCTATGGTTTGAAAGTCTCTTGGGCATAAAGCCTGAATAATGCGACTGCTCTTTAAATTCTTCTTTTACAGTATTATGCTTATTGCTGCATATTGGGCTTCATTGCTTGCTCGGTATTTCTTCAAATCAGCTTCGAACTCAAAGTTCTCCTCCTGTCCATTGCTGTGACTGTGTACCTCATCGTTTTTAATACCCTTCAGCACAGAAACTTGAGCTTGTATGGCAACAGCACCAGGTGCAGTGTGAAGTTTCTTATAATTGACAATAACGTTTCATTAAGGAGGTGGGAGATTTTTGTACGCTTACTGGAATGTTGAAATATCAAAATCACATAAGTCAGATATTACAAATCTTGCTGTGAAGTTAATGGCATGGAAATCATATTAGACTGTCACCTTTTTTCTTTTTTTTTGTCTTTTTATGAAAGTATGTGTTTTCTGAAATAATTTGTACTATGGCTTTTGAGATCTGGGGAAGCTTAGTTTACATTAAAGACTAGGGGGCAGAATATTAATCTCATAATAAGGTATGAAGAAAAGCCTTGCTAAAAAGTCTGATGCTCAGGCTGTGCTAGTGAGATCTTGCTAGTCAATAGGGTAGTGAAATCTTCATTTATTTGCCTTACTAACGGCACATATTTTGAGAAGTAATGCAATTAACCTGATCTAATTGAAGAAACTAAAAAAGACTTAAGAGAAATCACGTGGAAGAGTTTTACTCTTCCTTTGTGGGTATTTCTCAGATTCTTAGCATAGTCTCATAGCTGAAGATTAGGATGAATTTATTTTGCAGAGGCTGTGAGCTGTCAGCACAGCTTAAAAAAAAAAAAGCCTAAATGAGCTCTTAATTTAGGCTCTTAATCTCAGGCTATTCATATAATGAGAATTTCATTTGATGCATTTGTGAAAACTAATAGATGTGGTCAGACAGACTGATCTCACTATGAAATACAAGTGGTGGCTCAGGTTTGCATGGAACTACATATAGGTGTGGTTTAACGGCTGTCTTTGTTTTAGTGATTCAGGGTTTTATTAGTTATCATCTTTCCTGCCACAAATAAGAAAGTTTCTTTTCCTACTTCAAGGTTTTGTTGGCTGTGTTTTTGTGGGGTAGTGTGGGGAGGAAAGCTGCAGCTCAGTGCAGTGGAAATGAAGGTGGCTCCTTTTAAGTGTTTACTTGACCATCTCTTTCCAATGGCTACTCCACCAAGGCTTCAGCACCCCTTTTGTCACTACGTGAAACACAGTTCACGAACTGAATGATAATCCTTTCTCGTTATTAGGATCGGACCTGTAACGAGCCAGCCACTGGCACAAGGGAATGCTGGCCATGGGTGGTTCATGTCTGATCAAAGACACCCTCTTCTGCTCTGCTCTTTTTCCCTTCCCCTTCTCCCCCATCCCTTAATGGTGTGGATTTTCTTAAAGAATACAGATGACATTTGTCTTGCTTTCTTGTTTTCAGGCTTTTCATCAAAGAGCCAGGGATAATGACTAATTTATATCTGGTTCTGTTTTACATAACCCTAATTTTACTTGCAAAACAGGTACGTATTTAAAAAGCAATGGGTTTTTTCTTGCAGCAAGTCAATTTAAATAAAATGCAAAAGTGTTTTTCATTGAAATTGTGCTCTAAATTAATATTCATTTTTATCTTTTTTTTAATATTCTTGTATTTAGTTGTAGATAATGTACTTACTTGTACTTAGCTATAGATAATGCCAAAATTTTCACTGTGAAAGGGTGGAAATATTTTTATATTTTTCAATAGTGTTTGCATTACAGAAGTCAGAACTTTCAAATTCTTCCAGTTTGAATCTCTCTATATTTATATGACAATATCCATCTAAATCAAGGCAGTAATTAAAGATACAAATAATCACCATATTATTAGAATGTAATTTTGGTAAATACACCTGCTGGTACCCAAATGGCATTCATTCATACTGACAGCTTCATATTTTTGTGACCTTTGTTCTCAAAGTGCATTTTTCATAACTGTATAGGCTCAAAAGGCTTTGAAGAAGCTTTATTGCTACTGCACTTTTGGAATAAATTGGCTAATATTTTTCAGTGAGATATTATATGGATTTAATTTATCACATTTGGTCCCTTTGCAGATTGACTATTACTGTCGGCTGGATTGTCTGTGGAAGAATAAGTTTAAAAAAGAACACGAACAGTTTGAGACGATGGAGAACGTTAACAGGCTTTTACTGGAAAACGTCCTTCCAGCACACGTTGCCGCGTATTTCATTGGGGAAAAGCGAAACGAGGTATGTTTAATCTCTGCTGTGTGAAGGACATTAAATGGGACTCGTGTGACATAGAACGTCGTAGACAAGCACACAGAAGGCTTTAATCTTCTGCTCTCCTTGCCTCTTGTCTGCATCCCAAGACCTTTGTAAACCCAAGAATCTGCTACCCAGACGGCCTCAAAACATGCAAACTTTTAATGTCAGTCTCTGAAACCTGTTTCCAGAATTGGTAGTTTGGTTTCAGGACACAATTTGAGTTTGGCAAATATTTAAAAAGAATTTACTGCTTTCCAAAGGCCATCTTTTACCAGAGAAGATTGGCCTTCTTTTTAAAGAAGTTAGTTGAGGAACAGATAGTATCTCCTTGGTAACAACCCCAGTGAGAAGTTCACTGATAATGACTTATTTCTTTTAAAGCCATCCATCTTATTCTGCCAGCATGTCATGAGAATAAATACTGCTGATTTCCCAGCCATGGCCAGTGTCAGGAGACTGGCACTCTCCAGAATACGTGAGATCTTTAAGATACCTAGATATCTCAGCTTTTCCATAGGCAAATCAACTTCCTCAGTGTTTCTGATGAAATAAGAGATTCCCCCTGTGCTGTAGTTGGCTTTATAGGAAAATGTAATTTGATTACTGGTTACAAACAACAGTCATTGTTTGGAATACGTGGTGGAAGGTGACCGCTGACAACTTGTGAATGTATTGTTTTCCTGTAGGACTGGTACCATCAATCTTATGACTGTGTCTGCGTCATGTTTGCATCAGTACCAGATTTTAAGGTGTTTTATACTGAATGTGATGTCAATAAAGAAGGCCTGGAATGCTTGCGGCTGTTAAATGAAATCATTGCTGATTTTGATGAGGTAATTAAGCTTCTAGCGAAACTGGACTGGATTACACGTTTACTGCAAAATAAAGTTTTCAGTAGATCTGTGAGCATTAGAGGGGGCGGGGGGGAAAGGCTCTTAAGCTGAACTAATATTCTGAGTTCAGCCTCCCAGTCTTGAAAGATATGTTCACGTCTGATGGGTTTTTTCAGGTACATCATCTAATGCATTAGTAATATGGTTTGAAAGTCCTGAATTTCAGTACTTTATTTCAGTACTTCATTTTTCCTATAAGCAGGTAGAGCAAAAGTGTGAAACTACTCCTCAGTACTTTCTTACCTAACCTTCACGTGATAGGATTCCTAGAGATGTTTAATGCTTATTGTAGTAGACGCTGAAATATGGTATTAAAGCCTCAAGTTTCTATTTTCTTTTCCTTCAAACAGCTCTTGCTAAAACCTAAATTTAGTGGTGTTGAAAAAATAAAGACTATTGGAAGCACTTACATGGCAGCAGCTGGTCTCAGTGTTACGCCAGGCCAAGAGAACAACCAGGTACGTTGTCTCTGAAATCTGCCTGTTCTGCGTGTGCCTCGGTGCGTTTCAAAGTAACAGAATGTAATGGGGTATAAAAGAGAAAGCAAATCACCAAGAGCGACTTTCTGAATTGTGGGAAAAGATGGTAAAATTGCACTGTCTCCTGTTGAATTCACTGTTTATCTCCTAGTTCCATTTTTTTTTCCTAGGCAGGTATTAAGTCTGTAACCCCAGCATACTTTTTACATCTTTAATCTTTGATTCCAGTAACTTAACATTTCTAGATGCATAACAGAATAGCTCTAGTAACAGGGAAGTCAAAGACTGGCTGCCAGAGAAAAGGCCAGCTCAGAACTGGACAGAAAGCTTTTTGTGATACCAGAGAACTGACACAAAAAGAGAATCCTCAGGTGCCACATCAGATCTGAACCGGGAACTCTTTGTCACCCAGAATAATTAAAAACGATTTCCGTACTCAGGCTCATTTTCACTAGAGCAGGTTCAGGTATGACAGTAGGATGCACGTTTGCATTTTACACAAAACATGTAAAATTAAATCTGGAATCCTACAGGACAGACATAAATTCATCATAAAATTTAATCGTGTCATCCTTGTCACCTCCTAGCCGTTCCAATTGAATTGAATATCGTTTTTTAAATCCATTTGGAATGTTTGTTGAACTGTGCAATTCTGCACAGCTACAAGGATGAGTGGTCTCATCCTTATAAATACATACTTTATTCACTGATAGTCCTAGTTTGAAATAGTAGCCTGAGTCAGCCTTCCGTGTTGTAATTTGATCATGGATATGTGGTATGGATTGCATAGGATAAGGAAAGACAGCACGCTCACATTGGGATTATGGTGGAATATGGAATTGCCTTGATGAGTAAACTGGATGGCATCAACCGACATTCCTTTAACAACTTCCGCTTACGCGTTGGTAAGTTCAGCTGGTGACAGAGGTGAACTCTGCAGCTCTGTGACATTAAGAATGAGGAGGGGTGACTTGGGGAAATTGGTGAGCCTTTCCCCAAGGCTTTGTAACACTGAACCCAGTGCGTGGGTGGTTATAAAACGCTGAGCGGCTGGAGGTGGCTGTGTCTGGTCCAGCTTTTTAAATACACCAACCTCCTTCATGGGTGGGCTTTTCTAATCACCAGAGGGAGCAACACAAAGACTGCAGCTGGACGAGTTGGAGAAAATTAAAGATATGGATGAAAAGAGAAGTACCCTGTTATTAACTGTAGACTAAAGACAGTATTGTCATTATACAAATGTTTATTTCCATATATTAAAAGTAGAAAAGGAAGAATTTTGCTCTGGCGTGAACTTTGCTCTGGCTCTTTCTCAGACTTCCCATTTTACAATGGATGAGTCACTTCGTGTCTCCTGAGCCTCAGTACTAGGATTTACAGAACACTGGTAATACCTGCTGCTAGAAACATGTTGCAGGGTTGCATTTTGGTTGTGGTTTTTTTTTTTTTTCTTCCCCCAAATCTCATGACGTAATGACTAATGAATTAGTAAATAATGAAGCTAGATATCACATAACTTCCTACTTCAGTAGTTACACCTGCTTTTGGTTATCCAGGGATAAATCATGGCCCTGTGATTGCTGGTGTGATCGGTGCCCGGAAGCCTCAGTACGATATTTGGGGCAACACTGTTAACGTTGCCAGCAGAATGGAGAGCACGGGGGAACTTGGGAAAATCCAGGTAAGCCTATCAGCCTTGCAATGTCTAAGAAATTATTTCTAATTGGTTTTGGATATTATTTTTTTTAATGTGAATAACCAGAAGAGTTTCACAAGAGTGTCTAATTCTTTTCCCACAAAGGTCACGGAAGAAACGAGTAAAATCCTGCAGGAGCTGGGATATTCATGTGAATGTAGGGGACTTATTAATGTCAAAGGCAAGGGAGAACTGAGGACTTACTTTGTTTGCACGGAGACCGCCAAATTCCAAGGTATGGGACTGAACTGAGGCTGTGATGAAGTTAATCAAAATAGACTTAGAACTGCCTCCCTTCTGTGAAGACTTAGAATTTCCCTCCTTATGTGAAGGACTTTATTCTAAAAACATATGTATACTATTCCTATTTCTTCTACACCTCAAGATAAGGGAATGTATTGGATTTTTTTGAAGGAAGTTCTGAAAAGATCCTGGAAGACTCACAACCCCCAGTCTGAAAAAGACTTACCTTTCCCTGAAATAATTTGAGGATTTACCTGGAATTGCCATGAACCATGTTCACTTAGTTCCTTTCCTTACTTGCACTGGGGGAGCCTTACCGGCTCCAGTAACGACGTCTGTGGATGCACTGCAGAACTCCTCACCGCGTTGACACGTTCCAGTGCTCCGGTCTGTGACACACTCCTGCTGACAGTATTGCCTTCATCACAGACACGGGGCACGACGCTCCGGGCACCGCGCGTCCTGCTCTTTAACGCTCATGGGGCTTCACTGCAGGAGACGGCCAAACGATGGAAAGAGGAACGGAAGTAAACTCAAATATATCATGTGATAATTGTGCTGAGCTCCTCTGGGAATGAAAAAAAAATATTAATTGCAAAGTTTTGGATCGCTCTTTTATTCTCTTGGCCTCCTCCGTAGTTGTACCTTGTATCATACAAACGTCGTCATGACCAACAGCTGGTCAGAAACAGCTTTCATCTAGCTCAGAGTCTTTGCATTGTAGCACATTTCCCCTTTGTGTGTCTGTGCCTCTGCGTTCGGTATCTGCATGCACATTTTATACAGCCACGTAAGAGAGCGGCTTTAAAATTCTGGCTTTAAATTTTAAAAAAACCAGGCCCGATGTTGAGGCAGCACCGAGCACCTGCAGTTTCTCCTGCCCGCTTGGTTGGACAGGCTCTGGTAACAGCTGGTATCGCTGGCCGCCGGCAGGAGCCCTGCGAGCTGGCTGCCTTCCTGAGGGCACTTAACGGAAATAAAAATAATCTGTTTCAAATCGTTTGGAAACCGAAGAACAGAACTACTAAGATAGTATTAGAGACAGTATTAGAGACAGTAGCAGATACTGTATAAGCAGAACTGCAGCTGGGGTGGCTTTGGGGTTGGTTTTCTTCCATTCTTGTTTCTTCAATTTGGCTGCTTTCTGCCTTTTAGAGACAATGCAGTTTATGAAACAAATGGGGTTTGAAGGTTACGAAAGGATGTACGGAAAAAACATATTCCTAATGGAAATGTTTCAGCAGAGCCTCAATACTGAAAGTAGGCGATTGGTAAGATCATGGGAAGTGACTTGCTGTAAGTTAGTTAAGTTTTTAAGCTGTTAATGACTTCTGCTTATTTCTAAAGTAGCATTTTTCTACTTACTGCAATCGGTCTGTTTCCTGTTGGTGGAGATGACAGTACTGAGTAAGGGGAACATCTTGTACCCCGTTACACGTGTTAACCAGGGACGGATTCCCCCTCCCCGATACACCGCCTGTCAGATGACTCAACGGCGCAGTGATTAATGAGCTCACCATCTGTTCTGTAAAGCCTTACTCTTCGACAAACAAAGCAGCTTTTACTAATATTTCTGGGTTTAGTACTAAACCGCACCGGCAAAGTGTTTAACGAGCAGTCCTGTGCATCACTGCCGCTTTCCTAATTACTGTGTAATTTCTTTAGACGATGAAGTGACTATGTTTCAAGACAGGAACAAATCTAAATATTGTCCAGCCGTGGATTAAAAATTGTGCTTATAGCCTTTGTCAATTTGCTAGGTCAAAACTGTGTGTGTAATTAAGTCTCCAACAGAAAATAGCACGTTAGAAAACCTTCGTTTGAGGTTGGTTGGTTCGTGTGCGGACTCTGCTGAAGAAGGAAGTTTCACACTTGGTGTCCCGTCAGTCTGAGGTCAGTGTTGTAGTTGAATAAACTTTCAAACAGCTTTTGCTCCTCTCGTATGTTGTATATTTGTAGTAACAGATGCTCGTTTGTTTTGAGACTTTTATTTATTGTTTTATAAGGAACCATGCCTGTGTCAAAGGCTCCTCTCGGCAGTCTTTGATGCCCCGCGTTAGGGAAAGGGACTATTTGCCTCACGAATATAGTCTGGAAAGCGCATTATGCCTATGGATGGAGCTGGCTCTGCAGCGTCTCTGTTCACAGACTGGTAGAACGTAGGTGTAAGTTATCCGGGAAAGAAAATTCCCAGTCTGTTAACAGCATTTGGAAATGCTTTTGTTTACATTTTGTTGCCTGTCAGGCTGGTAACTCGCTTGGACATAACTTCCACTGAACCCCGCTTGCAGAAGTGATGGAGGGGCTGTAGCTGTCACACTGGAAGGAGGAGGGTTTTGCTGCCGTTTTAAAAGGACCTCGTGCACTTACACGGAGCGTTAGTGCCCTGTGCTCGGGGAACTCAAAACCCGTGTGTCATGAAAAAGGGGTTCTATCTGAGGGTGACTTTCTAATTTCTCAGCAGAACTGGAACTGTAGAATGTAAGAGCTATATTCAACCACAAAAAGTTCAATTTAAGAAGCAACTGTATTTAAAGACTTGTTTTCAGCAGTCCTTCCGAGAGCGAACTGTGAAATTTAAAATGAGGAAATAACCTTGTTAGAAAAATCTTTCTTACAGCATTATTGTTAAACTGAAAAAAAATGGCACTGTATCTAATTTGAAGAGCTAATAACGTCTTGAATTAGCAATCTATTTTAAAGAACAAACTTCTGGTTTTACTCATAAAATAAAAAAAAACTTCCTGAAACTTGTTTGGTTTTGTAGTTATTTGGATGAAGATTCCCAGGAAAATGAGGTGTATTTCCTATACTCCCTATAGAGTCAATGAGAGGGGTTTTACTTGTAAACTTGGTATTTGTGTCAATGGAAGATGCAGAGAGTGACACGCTTGCATTCAACAGCTGAAGAATAACACCGATACTCAGTTTCCTGTCATCTGCAGCCGCCTCCTGCGCTCTGTGAAGGGCAAGGGATGGGAAATGGGATGCTCCAGAGCGAGCCCATCACGGCTCGGCTGGCACGGAGGTTGTGCATCGTGTCTGCTCCTGGAGCACGGAAACGACTTAAACATTAACGGAAAAAAATTCATTCCCTGGAGTAGTATTTCAACTGCAATTACCTACAACTGTGAAAAAATTCTAGTTGGGGACTTTATTAGAAACCGTTCTGGGACAACTGAATCTACCGGAGAAAAATCCAGGGTGACAGTTCAACCTTTGTGGAATGAATTTCAAGAATTGTGAAAGTTAAAAGGGAACTGACTTTCCAGGCTAGGGGTTTTCTAAATGTGCTCTCCTTTCTGCTAAGCAAGCCTGAAATGATTATCCAGGTAGTGTTCAGGAATGCCTCCAAGTGAGTCCCTGTGAGCGTCTCGGAGCCGACTGTAGAATCACAGAATGGTTAGAGTTGGAAGGGACTTTAAAGATCATCGAGTTCCAACCCCCCTGCCCTGGGCAGGGACACCTCCACTAGAGCAGGTTCCTCAAAGCCCCATCCAGCCTGGCCTGGAACACTTTCAGGGATGGGGCATCCACAACTTCCCTGGGCAACCTGTTCCAGTGTCTCACCACCCTCACAGGAAAGAATTTCCTCCTAATATCTAATCTAAATCTCCCCTCATCCAATTTAAAACCATTACCCCTTGTCCTGTCACTACATTTCCTGACAAAGAGTCCCTCTCCGGCTCTCCTGTAGGCTCCCTTCAGGTACTGGAAGGCTGCTATGAGGTCTCCCCGGAGCCTTCTCTTCTCCGGGCTGAACATACTGAATACGTGCTGTGTATTAATGTAGTATTTTTACTTACTGGCAGCAGGTGGGTTTGTTCATCTCGCCTTACTGTCACGGTACGTTTCTGAGCTTGCCCTCCAGTTTTAGAACGCTCCGAGCGGATGGTTTTGGTTCCGTGAGAGGAGATTCACCCACGTTCAAAGTCTCACAAAGCTGATTTTTGGTTAATTCACCAGGCTACATCAGATTTATTTAAAAAGTTTATTTCTCTTCCTCATGATCGTAAGAGTCGCACAGTGATTTTAAAAAGGGAAACCTGAATGTTCCACATACTAATGATTTTTGCCCCAACCAGATTCAGATGCAGAGTCTATACGTTGCTTCCAGAAACTTTTGGGTTGGTCCCTGCACCGTCCAGAGGCACGTTTTCACTTACGCTTTGACTTTTCCAGACACTTAACAATCCAGGAAACCTTAAAAGCTGCAGAGGGGCTTTAAAATAATAAGGAACGTAAAAACGAATAATTTAGTGCATTTGTGTAGCAGAAGGAACCCCAATACAAACCATTCCATCTCAAACGTCCTCATCAGTTCCAAAATTTAATAAACAAAAGCAGTTTAACACACAATATACACCTGCTCGGTGACTGCACCTGAAGCAAGTTCATCCGGTTCTTCGCTAGAATCAAACAGCTGTCAACGTTGCCGAAGCGTCAGACTGTAACTGGCCCACACTCACTTTCGGGGGCGGCGACGGTCTTTTTAGGTTCTTGAAAGTCTGAAAGTTTACAAGAGAGAGAGAGAGGAGGTCAATTAGCAGGTCAATTAGCACATCGGACTTGTAAATGAAAGAAACGCATACACAACGGGAGTACTCCTGAAGGTGCAGCCAGTCCTGAGTGAGCTGTACCTTCCGTGAGGGTCCAAGGAAAGGTGATGGTTCCGTTGGTTCTGTTCCACAGCGGCTCTTGCACAGCGCCACGAAAAAGAAACCGCTCAATAATTTTGAAATTGAGATTTTTTCAGCGGTTTCCTTGAAAAGGTAAGTTCCTGAAGTAATCCCGCTCTTTTCATTAAACAACATCTTAACTGAAACTTTTTATAAACGTTTGTAAACTTTATAAACTCTTTTTTTACGTTTCTTGAAAGGAAATTGTTACCTGCCTTAAAACTGGGGACAAGCACAAGCTCCGGGTGTCCTTTTACCGGCTGCGCCGCCAGGGGGAGGCTGGGTCTGGCACTTAAGATATATTTATTTATTTTATTTTTCCACTGACCCGACTCCTTAATCCACCAAAGGCAGCAGCTGCTTTGGGCTGGATGAGCTGAGCCGAGCGGATGCCGTGGGTTGCAAAGCGCTCCAGCTGCCGCGGTAAGCAAAGGGAGGGCACAGCCGACAGCTCGGAGAAGGAGGAAGCCCCGCGTCCCGGCTTTTTAGCAAGTGAGGAATTTTTAACTCTGATCTCGTAACGTCACGCTAAATGGAAAAACTGAACTAGAACGGGTCGCCAGGCTTTGAGATTTGGCAGCGCTGTAAGACCAACAGTGAAATAACTCCTTTATGCAGCTGAACCAAAGCTCCATACATCCCGGAGAGTAATTCTGGCCTGAGAGCAAACACAGCGGCTCTCCATGAGAAACAGGATTTTTCAAAAAGGGGAGAAGAACTGAAAAGTTGGAAGGGAGTTACTGCAAGCTCTACCCCAGGCGGTGCAATGGTTTGCAAGTGTGGTTTTGCCTCAGTTGAACAGACGCTGATATATATATATATATTTATATTTATATTTGTGTGTACTTACCCTCTGTCAAATCCACCCAGCTCTCTTCTGCGTCGGGTACAGGGACTGAAATGCCCATTGCCTTCCGGATGCCGTAGGTACTGACAATGTCACCCGGAGTCACTTGTTGTGCAAGTTCTTTCAGGTTATTGGTTACTCTCTCCGCTAGAAGAGATAAGGGGGTGTGTTTATATGCTATATATACACTCAAAAATCACTGAAAATGAGCCTGTCAACAGGCTCATTATTTAAGTACAATATGGCCTCAAGTTGTGCCAGGGGAGGTTCAGATTGCATATTAGGAGCAATTGGGAAAGGGTTATTAAGCCTTGGAATGGGCTGCCCAGGGAAGTGATTGAGGCACCATCCCTGGAGGTATTTAAAAGACGGGTTGACACGGTGCTGGGGGACATGGTTTAGTGATGGTTTTTTATCAGAGTTAGGATGATGGTTGGACTCGATGACCTTAAAGGTCCCTTCCAACCTGGACAATTCTACGGTTCTACAAATGGAACTCCGTTAAATAATGTTTCTGCAGCAGCAGAGTTTTGTTGTACCGTGCGCACTCACGCGGGGTGCACTGGGGACTGTAAAAGAGAGGGCTAAGAGCAGCAGGACTGAAACAGCTGCTGAGCAAGGCCTGCTGGCAGTAAGAAACACCGCAAGTTAAAGAGCAAGCGAATGACACCTGGGTGACGGGAATGCAGCAGCTGGAAGAGATGTTCCTGCCTTTCAGGATTCAGCAATTAGCTCTGTAGATACACTAGAGACTGCTATCATTGCTACAAATGTGGTTTTCCTTCCCGAAGGAGGCTGCAGGTACTTAAAACCTCTTAAGAAAGGTATTATTTGGTCTGGTTCAGGCTCGGTATAATACCGACTTGGTAGCGTTTCTGCAAAAAGGGGAATTTATCTTCTCACAGAGCAGGGGCTGTGTTAGACCCCGTACGCCGCAGCAGATACTGCACCAGTTTGAGTTGCACAACAGCCACCCTCTGCACAGTCCAGCCTTAGAAGGCTGCCATTAACACAGGCCGTGGAACTGACCTGGGAGACAAGAAGCTTTGCTCAAATTACTGCAGAAGGTATGACTGGTGTTAATTGGTATAATAAAATAGACTGATAACTTAGATCAAACCTGGGCTAAAGCTACTCTTACAATAAGAACTTGGTAACACTTAAGCAACCCCTGTTGAAAGACACCGTAAAGACCTTGGAGTTTGAGGTGTTTGGTTATCCGTCTGTCCCATGGCACAGAGAACACTCCCAATCAGTTCTAGGGAAATTTATTAATAAAGAGGAAATACTTTTAATTACTGTTCAAAACTGTCATCTGGCTTTATGTACAACAAAAAATTTAAATTATTATTCTGCACTGTAACTGTTAAACCTTTGTCTGCTTTAGAGTTGATAAAAGTTGGGACGTGATCAATTCTGCAAGAACGATGACAAAACGCATTTACCCAAGTGCATCTCTCTGTAAGATGGACCCAGAAGACAAATCATGTTCGGGGGCGGTTTTGTACTTAGTCGTTCATTTTGAGCATCCTGGAGCTCTCGCAGAAGCTTTGTTGTTTCATCAAGTTTCCTCTGGAAGATTTCAGCCTCTGTTCAGTGAAGAAAAGAAAGCCCTATGTAGCAAGAGAGTGTATTTGCTTGCATTACGATATAAAATAGGGTAAGGCTGACCACGCAAAGGGATTGATTGAGAAATTGAAAGAGTTACAGACGTATCAGAAGCGCCAAGTACCAAGAAAACTCACCCTCGGAATCAAACTCCTCCATGGGCACGCCAAAGCTCGTAACGGCTTTTAGCGCTGTAAGTCTGTCGTTGGTGGCAGAGTCCAACCTGGCAGCAATATCCATTTCCATCAGCTGAAAAAAAACCCAACCCAACAAACCAGCAAGTAATAACTTAGATGATAGTTTTATTTTAAGGTTGATGTAAATATCGTTTGGGCAAAATGAGAACACAAAGTTAGTTAAAATTAGTCTGCTCTACCAAAAAAGCGAACGTACGGAGGGAAAGCTGAAAAGACACCCCGTGAAACTTTCCCTGTTCTGCAGTTGCTCAGTTTCCTGTTCTGTGTCATATTCAAACAGCAAACGGCATCTGCCAAGACCAGTGTGGGCACAAATGATGTAGTAACTTAAGAGCAGCATCCCAATTAAATAAAAATAAAAATTCCTTGAGCTCACCTAAACCAGTTTATCTAAGATCCGAGGCCAAAATTCCAAACCAGGCTGGGAAGCGGCTGGAGGAGAGCAGCCCTTTCCCTAGAACTACCCCTGTGCTTTTCCTCATCGACCAAAGCTTGAGGGGGATGGTTTGAGAGCTCTGTTGTGTGCCTGCAGGGGCACGAGGTGTTTGAGAAAAACTTCTCAAAGCTACCGATGTATCGTGTGGTATTTTACACTTGTATTACAAGTTCATCTTAAAACAAATTGGATTAAGGTAGGAGTAAACCAACTACAGCTGCCAACCAGAAGATCTAACACGTGGTTTAACAACCACAAACAAAACCACATGAGCGTTTTCTTGCAGTTCTCTTGATACATGGCCTCGTTTAAGACTTAACTTTTTTGGAGATTCTTACTCAGTGTAGCTGCACAGGCCTTACTGTTGCAGGCAGTGTTATACCTGTGGGGTCAGACAGGTTGGTTAATTAATTGGTAGAGAAAAATTTTACCTTTGCATCTCTTATCGCATCACTTCTTTCATGTGCGCCTTCAGCTTCCTCCAACGGCTGAAGAGAGAAAGGGTTTTCAAAGAAGGCGTTAAAATTAATTTTTTCTTGAAGTTCACAGTGAAAACCTCACAAAATGCAGTATTTTTAAAGTAAGGTAAATATACAATGTCATAAGGAGCTTTCTCTGCAAACCAAGTTACAAAGTAGCTATTTTCCAAGGGTTTTCTTCAGGTATCGTTTACTAAAATACATTTTTAGGGCACACAATTTATTGCTCTTTGCAAAGTCCACCTGCTTTTCCCCAGTGATGTCACATCAGAGATTATTTACTGAGGGGCAGGAAGAAAAGGAAGGATGACAATTAGAGGCTGGAATGCACTCTCTTTCTATAGGCAAGTGTATTTCCCTTAATACTTGCCACAGTAGTGGTGGAACCCTGCCAGTCCCTGTCACTCCTGGGTACTAGAGAAGAGCCAAACTAGGAAATGCCAAGGAAAGGTCTGAACTGGGGCTAAAGGGTGATCTTTTATCCATGACCTATTTCTAGCATTAGTTTAGCTGATATTTGACCTATTGTTAGTAAAAGGCTCTGGGCTGTTTATTTCAATAGTTTACATTAAGGTGAAACTCAAATCAAGACTTTTAGTTAACGGGAACCATCTGGTGGAGGTTCTCAACTAATTCTTGGGTTGTCAATTAAGTTAAGATTGTCAAATCAGCCCCTTTGATTCATCGTGTTTGGCATATGCAGGTCCTGAAGTCTCCCAAGAATCAGAAGAGTAGCTGTTTAAAAGTACGTATTTGAGTTTAAAAGCACTGCGCCAAGGGAAATAGTTACTAATTCTCCTGATCCGACCAGTGGATGCGAGGAACGTGATAAACTTTTCATGGAAAGACGAAAGCCCATCCACGATCACCTCATTTCTAAACAACTGCTTATTGGTATTTTCTTACTAAATGGAATAGGAGCTAGAGGGAGCGGGAGAGCAGACAGAGTAGGGACGTGTGACTTCGTCTCGAGGTACAGTATTTTGTAAATTTTCATGTTTCACTAATTAACAAGTCAGAATAATCCTTTTCCAGAAAGCCCATCCCCTGGAGACAAAGCTCAGTCATCACTTCCAAATTTTCCCAATTAAAAGGGAGCCCCCACTGCATCATCTTTCTCTAGCTTTATAGCTTGTGCGCTAAAACCAAAAATCAGAGAGGTCACAAAGGTGCTCTTACCATTTCTAGTTCTCTAAGAGCTCTGGAATGTCCTCCTTTAGTTAGAACATCAAGCAAACTATCAGCCATTAAGAGAGGATAATCTTGCGATTTCATCAAAAAATCATGAATACTAAAAGATCAAAAGATAGTTAAGGTAACTATTCTCATACCAAACATTCCATGGACAAAAAGTTAGGTGAAGTCAAACCAAAATGTACAGCATAGAAAACACAAAAAGAAGCAGAGGATTTGATCTGACGGGTGTGCTTCGGGTTAGTTATCCCTGCCTTTCGGAGCTGAGGAACCCACTCAGATGCTTCACAAAAACCGGAAAACTAGGAGAAGTATCCTGTCTGGGGCAGCTGCAGCAAACACAGCCAACTTCACAGGCACCTCACGTCTGCACCCTACCTAAGCATTCCCACACTTCACATCGGTTTATACCACCGCGTATTTTGTTTTTGAGATTCTTATAAAACAGAAGTACTTTTGCTCTGAAGTTTTTATCATCAAGAATAATAAAAACAATGACAATTTATTATTATTACTGCCATAAATAATATGAAAATGGAGCAGTAGACACACTAAGAATGAAATTGGGAATCACTGTCTCCGGACTCAGGTCTCCCACTATGACCATAGTAGTTTGGTCAGTATTTGACATTAAGAAAGATACGTATCATTCAAGGCTGTAATTAAGTTCATTAATGTTAAAAAATACAGTTTCTATAAGCATTTGTACTTCTGGGTTTGAACACGAGTCCTTCAGAGTTAGCCATAAATATACTTAAATTTTAGACTGTGTGTTCCTAGCTATCTGTAGCATCAAAATCCTCCAATCTTGGCTAATTTTACTTTATAGACAAATTCTCTTATTAAAATTCTTGTTTCTTAAAACAAACCAACGAACCTCAGTAAGGTATGCAGACAGTGGCATCACCCGACAGCACCACTGAAGCCCGTGCTGCAGAGCTGCACAGAACGACTTTGGTGCACGGAAGCTGAAACACCCACCCTGGTTGTTTCATTACCTGAAAGATCCTTGATTAGAGTCTTCCCCGTATGTTGAATAGATTAAATCAGAATCTTCTTTGCTTATGTTGGCAAATGTAGAATCGTACGTCGGAGCATAGGAACTATAGGGTCCGTAATTCAAGTATGTCACTAATGAATAAAACCAGTACTAATTACTACCTCTGCTATGTGAGTATCAGATAAAAAATGAGTAAGGGGTTGTAAAACAATCCCCAAAATGAAACTTTTAGGAACAGATTTCTTATGGTGAAAATGAACTTTCACAGAATATCATCTGTTCACGCTGTAACATCTTTTAGTATCATCTACATCAAATATATTTTTATTTACAAATGTATTAACGATACTGTGTGCCTTAACACAATATAAAAATTCAGTCCTGTGCCAGTAAGAGGTTCTCAGGCTCCCCACTACGCTCTTTCCGAGCTGGCAAAATCCTTTATCTGCCTGGTAAGTTCCTCTTCTCATTATCAACGAACAATTTATTAATTACCCCTCCCCTTTTGTATGTGTAAGTTAAGCCAGAGTTTATGATATGCTGTTTAGTTGTGTGATAGATACATGCAATAATGTGCTTTATCATTGTGAAATCTTAGTTCCAAACTATTGGTGTGCTAGTAATGAGGTCACGTGTTTTATTTCTATAAGGAGGAGGATTTACGTTTTTGAAAAAAAAAAAAAAACAGCACTTGCCTGGAGTGACCTTGTTTCTTTTATCTTCTTTGAACCCTTGTAACGTATTAACTCCCGACTGAAGTCTTCCTGCCGTCATCCCCAGCTTCACAGGGCAGTAACCCGGCTCTACAGTAGGATATATCAAAACATGAAGAAATAACGAAGGTGTAATTAAGTGACATAGGAAGATGTCCACGCTCATTTAATACTTGTAGCCAGAAACTTCAAAATAAACAGGATACAACTCTCAAAGGGTGCTTTCCTCTCCAAAGGCTTCATACTAAAGACTGTGTGTGGTCTTAAACAACAATCCAGACCAAGGAAGTGGCGATACTGGGTTAAGCATAGAAGATGATTGAATTTAAATGTTAAGTTTTCACTATTACTTTTCTTCCTTCCTGTCCTCCCCTAACAGAGGCTGCATCATTGAAGAGGATCGCATTCTTAAGGTGAAAAACCACACTTTATTTATTCTTGCTGACGTTTCCTACTGCACAAACAGGGAGAAGGAAGAAGTCAAGTTTTCAGGGGGGTTTCTGTCTGTTCTAGACCCGGTCAGTTCAGCTCTGTAACGAGCTGGCAGTTAAATGGGCAAGCACCTGCACTCTTTTGGCTAGTGGCACTCCATAGGTGGCATTGACAACATCTGGGATCCAGACAGGTCCCAATGGCCAATTCTGGAACATCTGTGACCTTTTTTGTGTCAGCAGACACTGCACTCTGTACACGGCCAGACTTCAGGGCAGTCCAGGAGACAAGAATATGGCAGGCCGCTTCTCCAATGGCAACAGCTTTCTCTTGCAGCTCCCACAAACAGCTGAGGCAAAAAGGAGAAGCAACAGCCACAATTGACCCCCATCTACGTGTCCCCTCAGCTGCAGCTTTTTACATCCAGACCTTTATCAGTCCATAAAGGAGCACGAGGTGCTCGGCCAGCATTTGCTGATCAGCAGAAAAGCAGCAGAGCAGGTAGGTGAAAGGGGCTTGTTACCTGAACTGTGCCAACTTACCTCCTGCAGTAAGGTCAACCGGATTAAGAAGGCCCAGAGTTGTTGTACCATCCGGTTTTCTTCTTTCAAATTCACACTGAAATAAGATCAGACTATTTTAATTTACCTATTAGTTGAAATTCACAGTCTTTAAACTAATAAAAACGTCTAATGAACCTGTCCTATCCATAGGAATCAGAAAGGGATTTGGAATGATCAGTTAGACTCAGAAATGAGTGCTGCTTTAAGTGTTTTATTTTCACTAGATAACTTTATCAGTGTAGCCACAAGGAATTAAGAAATTATGATAAATATTAATGATTCTGCAGAAGCTAAGAGATCAAACATGTAATTCATGTAGAAAATGAAATGGGCTCAGTATTACCAAACTGGGCTCCTCCTCCTGTGACACTAATAACCTTTGATCAGATATGTGGCTGGTTCAGAACAACGGGGTTTTCTGCAGGTCAGATTTGAGATATTTCCTTGAGGTTCCTACCATTCATCCTCTTCTACTACTTTATCTAAAAGTTCTAGAAAACTTAAGCTGAACTTGTTCTGCTGACACAATTCAGCATGCGTTTAACTGGTATGCCTTTTTTTTAACCTTATGCTGTTACAGAGAAGATCAATCAGTCGCATGTAAAATGGTGTAAACTGGAGGAAAAGCACTCTTTGAGTTTCAACTGCCGTAAGCAGCTGAGTAAGCCTGGGTTGGGTTATGAAAAAGTGACAGGAGTTACTGAATACACAGAAGATTTACCTGGCTGTTTGCAGGTCGCCTTGTTAACTTTCCTCCAGACTCTCTAACAATGCGATCAATCTGCTCTTGTTCCCTTTCCAAGCTATTGTTTCGTAATTTGTCTTCAAGTAGATCTTTGTCCTTCCTGTGAATAAAACCCGCAGAGCTGAGCTGGTTAACAGATAGAGTTAACAGACACCAATTGGCTCAACACCAATACCACAAAAGGATACAGTGAAGAAACTGGTTTTGTAGACAAAACAACAAACAAAAAAAAGAAAAGCCATTTAATATGACTATTTAATATAACTGGGAAAATATGTAACAAGGATTTAGACCAGAAAATGCTTTTTTTACGTTAGCAACTGTGAAGGTCTCTGTCTTTAGCTTACTTCAGCGTGTTGCTAGATTTTACGTGATCACTTTATTTTTGGTAAAATAAAATATTAAATAACTCTTAATTTTACTACCTGTATGTTCAAATATGTGAAAATAAAGTCACTAATATTTCAGAACACTGAAAGGGGTATTTCTAGGTATTAAAAGACATATCAGGAAGTAGATGTTCTGTAGCTATGCATTTACATGTTTCAAACGCAACTACTATGCCAAAAGAAAAAGGTATGTGAAATTGGCTATATAGTTATCTGTACCAAAATGTTTAAAGGTCATGTTTGCAAGCTTTCTCCCAAACAATACTATTTCTGTGGAATAGACACTAAAATAGAAAGTAATTGAAGGAATGGGGTGGATGAGCATTTACCTCATCAGGTAGGTTACCTCATGTAAGTTACCTACACAAAAAAAAAAATGATGGTATCATAAAAGATTCTAAACTTATTTATTTTTGGTGTATGAAGTCACTTTATAGAAATGTTGCCGAAGTCTTAGTGTAGATGTGGTACCAGAAAGAGAGAAACCCACATCCACTGGTCCCTAAAAGCCACCTTGTTTCGGTAGCGTTTAAAGGGTGTATCCTATAATTAGAGATATTATTGAGCTAATACTTTACTTTCTGTGTTCTTTGCTAGGTGTTTTGAATCCTTTGGTGTCACCATCTGCAGGGTCTCCTTTGTCTTTCCCAGGACCATTTTCATCTTCCCCAGTTTGCTGCAGTTCCATCTTGTCCTTCTGCTTCCTTGTCTTCTGCAGGTCAGCCATGAATTCTATACTTTGTTTCAGGCTCTGAATTCTCTCCTAAAAAACACCAGAATCCTTTTATTTGCTGCTTCAATGAATCTTTTCCTAACCTACCCACAGAGAACAACCGTTTTGGTTTTTTCTTTCTTAGATTAGCAAGTATAAAGTCAGTTTAGAAAATGAAATATTAAATGCAAATATTTCAATAACTGATCTGGTACTAAAGCATGAACGTTAAAACAATGTACTACTTAAATTCTAATATACAAGCAATTGACAAATATTAAGCAAGTTTTTATTAATTTTCATGAGGTCCCTGTAAGAAAAGTGGAATGAAATCGGGGTCAAAAAGGAAGAAACATATTTTTGAATATTTTGTTTTATATTTTGTATTACCTGGCTAAGTATCTTCATCCCTGAGTGCAGCAGTTTTTTTGCAGCTTTGTAGTAAATGGTGTCTGGTTTGTTGTAAATCATTGCGTTAGTACACATCAATTTGAAGTTATCCTGTACAGATATTAATAATTTTGGAATGGAAGTTAAAATTTTATAGTACACTGTATGAAAATCCTTGTTGCAAATGCAGTGTCTTGAGCTTTAGAGAAAAAGAACTTCAAAGAACATTTTTAATTAATGAATTTAAGAAATTTATTTAATTAAAAATTTAAACAGAAATGAATATGTAAATTAAAGTCTCAAAACTAGCACCACAAAAAACATCCTGAAAATATTCCTAAGTGTTCAGTATTTTTTGTAGTTTTCAAAGTTTTAATGGAAATCCTAGCTAAAATTACCCACTTCCCTGACCAATCCGCAGTCATTAAAGGAAAAACAAAGCAAGGCAACATAAAAAAGACACTAAAGCTATCTTAAAATACAGAAAAGCTGCAATTCAAAGTTAAATCATTACATGGAATATGCCAAAGTTTCAGTTACAACGAAGAAAAGGAATCTCTGCTTGTTGCAAGTTCATGTCTTGAATGACTGAGCTAGAAACTTTCCTCATCGCAGAGCCTCTGCAGGTTGGTATGTTTTATCACATTCTCAGCTATTTACAAACCCAAAAAGTTAAAATGAAAAACTAACCAGAAACAGCTGAAACAACAGGGAATGTTCTTCTTAAGTTTTGGAGCTCTAAAGAAGAATGTGCAAGAAAATACAGCCAATGCTATTAACTAACATCTGCCTAAGTTCCACTGTTAATTACACGTCTCGGGTCCTCAGCTAGCCCAGTAAAGAAGTAGAGAATACTTCTGCTGAAGAAATCAAAACAAAACAAGCCCCCGCACTTTTTAAAAGCTTTAGGAGGCTTCAAAACAAGCCCTTGAATCCACTAGACACAGTACAGCACAGGGTTAAGCGGCTGCTGCCAACAGGACTGAGCTCATCCTGCCTTCACTAGCTGGGGATGTACACAACTAGCTAAGCCTGGCTGGCACACAGGTGACAATAACACCCAATAAATTCACCAGACTCCTTGGTTTTCGAGAGGTAACACACTAAAAAACAGACCAGTCTGACAGAAATGCTAACATCTTCGTTCTTAAGTAAAGCGCTGAAACGACGCGCTAAAGGACAATCTGACAGGTTCTACTGAATCCTGAATAAAACCTAAAACCATCCCCATCTTTTTGAGGTGCATATTTACAAACCAGAAACGCTTTCTCTTTCACTTCCAGAACTTATTTGCTCACAAAAATTCAACAACAAACATTTCTTCAGGCAGCAGTACTGGGTTTTTTTGGCATTTTCACATTCTCATAAAATACTAGAGCTCAAGTCAATTAAGTATAACGCATCTCTGTAGTCAAAATAAAATGTACAGAATTACCTTTAATTCTTCTATGGACTGGTACCCGTTGTTCTTGATCTTCTCCTTCATGGTACTAAAGTCCATTGGGTTTTTAATGATCATGGAATAGCCAGGGGCAATAAAGTCAGTCACAGGAAATGAAAAGAAGGAACTTGGATCTTTTCTGTTAAGAAATGAAAAGACAGTTTTTTATGTTTCAACTTATAACAAAGAACATATTGAGCTTGGAATTAAACAGAAAGGAAAGGACAAAGCTGAAAGGAATAAAAAACATAAAGCTAGAAATGGCTTGTGTCAGCATCATCTTTCACTTCTGAAGGTTGAAAAGATCCCGTACGCAAACCCATACACCAAAAAAGTGCTACAAACATGTTTTAGAAGTTAAGCTCTACATTTTGATAACTCCCTGTGCTCCCAAGAAGATTAAAAAAAACCCAACCCTTTTTTTTCGAGGTTTTGGCTTTTCGAAAAGTGGCTTTATAATAATTAAGTTACTGAAAAATAAAAGGAACAAATGTCCTAAGAATATTTACTTGTCATTCATTGCTTACTCTGAAATTAACAGAAGGGAAGGTTTGCTGCTAAAAGTTGTGATAGAACGTGTGCATTTATGTTTATGATAATTTTCAGGTTATGTAATGTTAATCATTTTTTTTACATTAGAATTTCCTAAGACTTTCAGTGATCTCTGACATACACCGATGTTCCTGGGTTTTTCTAATAGCGTTAAAATCAAATATAGTCGGTTGGTATTTTCTCCTTAGGCTCAGGCTTAGTTGATAAGCCGGCAAGAATCTCTCCTCCAGAGCCACTGGTTTTTTGCTTTTTGCTAAAATCTGTAGCACGAGACTGGCCGCCTCCGCCAGTGCTGATACTACGCACGCTGGTGAAACCCTGGGCGTTTCAGGCCTGTTTCCTGAGGCTTACTTGTGACTTGCAGATTTCTACTCCAAGTTGCCACAGAAGAGTGAGAAGCACTTTGCTATACGTGCTGCAGAAGCGCCCAGCGCAGACATTCTGCAACACCCGTGGAACGCCCCTGAGAGACAGGATTCAGAACGAAAGGTGGCTGCTGCTTTCTGCACGCATGGAAGGGCAGTCAAAGCAAACACACACGCTTTTTGATGGCTGGTTGTTAGTTCCTTGAAAGTGACACCAAGGTCTTGAGAATTTAAGGTTAAGAGAAAACTCGTGAACAGATTCAAACTTAGTCTGGCAGGACGGGTAAAGGGAAAGATCCTTCAACCGCTCTTGTACAAGACATACAGATAATCTTAATTCTAAAGTCAAGAAAGAATATCTTAAACCACAGACTACTTGAAAGAACTGCAAATTCTGCAAGTCTGACTGTTTTAATCGGAAGACATTTGGTTAATGAGACAGTAGGAGAACATGGTTTAAGTTTTCAAGTGCGTACTTCTTTTTTTATAGTAAGTAATGCTAAAAACAGGAGAACTCAAGGTAAAAAGTTTTGGCAAGTTCACTCCAAACTCTTGTGCCTGTCTCAAAAAAGGTTCTTACAAAGAAAGCGTCACAGTATTGTGAGATTGTCCTATTTCTGAAAGTTTTAAAGTACTTTAAACTTGAAACTGAAAGGGCCTACAAGAAGCCTAAGCTGAGAAGTTATAAGTATGCATTCTTAAACTAGTACTCAAATTCCTAAAATAGTCCTGTTAGCAATACATTTAGGAATAATATTTTCACTCAGCTTTTTCTATGCCTCTTCTCTTAATGTATGTTATTTTCATCTGATACCTCTGGAAGCCTGTAGCCCAGACACTCACCTCTGCAGCTGCCTCATGAGTTGATTCAGAGCTTCCTGAAGTGGCGTCTGCTCCACCTCTAGACCAAAAAGAAGTGGGGGAAGAAAGGGTGTGAAACAGAACTGACTGCAAGAGGTACTAAACTTCCAAGATATTGAAATGAACTAATAAAAAAACTGGTGCAACTTGAGAATTCATCATAAATGAAAAGAATACAATGGTAAAACCCACAACATATATAGGGGATCTACTTTTCTCATTGGTCTGACTTGACATTCTGCTCCCTCTGACACAGGTACCAGGAAGTACACAGTAACTTCACTGCAAATTTGTGCGAGATGGGTAAAAACACTGACATAGCTAAACAAACAAAAAAAAAAAGGTCAAGTCAGCTGCTATAGAACCAAAGACCAATAAAATGTCAGTCATAGAATCACAGAATGGTTTGGGTTGGAAGAGACCTTAAAGATCATCTAGTTCCAACCCCCTGCCATATCAATTAAAGAAAAGTGGAATTAGCAAAATAAATGTCTTTTTTTTTTTCTTTTTCCTACCTTCCTGTTTTGATAAAGTACTCGTCAGTGGTTTCTCTGGTGGCAATTCCAACCTGATGGGGGTCTGACATTTCATTTCCTGTTCTCCCTCACTGTCTGCATGGTCTCGATCTCGTTTCCTTTTATCCTCCTGGAAAGAGAAAGATTCTTACAGAAAACTTAAGAGAACCTTCCAAACCAGTACTATTCCTGTACATAATGCTGATTTTTCAAAACAACCTCACGTAGTATAAAAAAAATAACAGTTTTTAAGTCTTTAAAAACTTTGTATTCTTTATGTACTGTCTCCATCTGCTGGACAATAGAGTAATTCAGCTATACAATGCAATGTATCACAAAATTATTCTTTTAAAAAATGTGACAGACAGCCACTTAGGGCATGACAGGAACGACCCTGCGCTGTTCTCTGCACAGAGAATTGTCTCCGGCAAAGCCCCTAAGATGATCTTTGAAGGTTTTAGAAAAAATAGTAAGAAAGAGTCAGGAAATTTAAAATTAGAGATACCCATAATGCTTCAAATAAATGTGTTAGAATTTATTATCACATTAAGAACCCTGAGAGGGAAGTAATTTTTTTTCTTTTTAATTAAGAACTTGTAAACTCTTCACTATGTTTTCTATAAATAGATTTATTTAGACACATAATCTCCCCCCCTTTTTAATTTCCTGTGCGTTTATATTCGCCAATATTTTTTTGAAAGATGAGAAATTTCAGATTACTTTGCTCATCTTTTTCTAATAAATTACACAGAGAAAAGGAATTGGCAAAACTAATATACTGAATTTGAATGTATTCCAATTTAAGGATACAAGTTACAGTTATACCTGCTCATGTTTTGATGTGAAGACTAGAGAAAATTGAAGGGTTTTTTTTCCTAAAATGCACTAGCATCAGTATGTACCTTAACTTTTCTCTTCCTTTTCTCCTTTTCTTCTCCAGGAGCTTGTTTTTCTCCTTTCTTTCTCTTTTTCCTCTTTCTGTCCTTGTGCTTTTCATGTTCCGATTTGTCTTCGTAGAGGCTGGAATCGAGCCCCGCGTTCCCAGTAGACAGCTCAGCCACTTCGCTCCCTCCAACCTTCAGCACCAGCTTCAGCGGCTTCTCCACATACTCTACAACCCGGCAGAGAAACCGGCCGTGAGAGCGGCCACCGCCGAGGACATACCCTGCTGCTCTGCCTCAGACCCCAGGGCGCAGGCTCTCCCCTGCACACCCTGACACTAACACCCACGCCTCATTTTCTTTCCAGACCCTGCCGCTCCCTCCCTCCCGCCCCGAACCCCGGCAGAGCCGCTGGGCCCAGCCCCGGGGCCCACCGAGGCCGCTCTCCCCGCCCCGTTCCCTCAGATTCACCACCAAGTTATCAACCCACCCCCGACCCGGCGGGTGGGCCCGGCCGGCCGGCGGCGAAGGCCGAGGACCCGCGCCCTCCTGGGGGCCTTCCTGCCGGGCGTCCCCCTGCCCACCCACCCTCGTAGGGGTGCTTGTCCGACTTGTGCTTCTTGTGCTTCTTCCCCATGGCGGCGGCGGCCGGCCCGGGTAGGCCGCGCTCCTCTGGCGGAGAGCGGCGCCCCGCGCGCCCGGGAGGAGGGTGAGCGCCCTCGCGCAGCGCCCCCTGGCGGGCCGGAGGTACGGCCGGACGCGCTGCCGCCGGCGCAGGCGCGGAAGAGCTTAGGCGGGCGGCCCGTTGGCTCGGCCGGGGCGGCTGCACCCCAGCGCCGGGAGCTGCTCTCCGCGCCGGTGAGCGGGGAGGTCGGGGGGGTTTCTGTCGTGAGCAGCCCCCTCAGCCGCCCCCGGCGTTGTGCGGCCCGCGGGGAGAGGCTGGCCGGTCGGCCCGGCCCCGTTCCTCGGGCAGCGTTGCCGCCCCAGAGCCCTCACAGCCTCGCGCCCCCTCCCCTCAGGGCCCGCCGCCCCCTTTCTCCTCACGGTTTCCCGCCCTCTCTCCCCTCGCGGCGGCCGCGGCCCCTCTCACCTCACACCGCAGCCGGCCGTCCGCCTCCTGCTCCCTTGGAGATGCCCTTCGTTCCCTCCTGGAGGCAGGCTGTGCCAGCAGCCCTGTCCCTCTTGTCCCCTTGGGTCTCTGCGGCAGCGCAGCGTTTCAGTGGCTTTGGCAGGATTCATCCAGCGTACTCCCGTGTGGAGCCTGTGCTGCAGAGTCTCCCCTGCCGTGGCTGTAAGTGCCAGGGGGCAAGCGTGGTACTAGCCAAAGGGGTGCTGGGGAAGCCTGCTGTCCTGAAAGTGTAGTTTTAAGTTGTACTTGATGCAAAGGGACCTGGGAGGGTCGCCCGCTTCCTGGCTGTGGTGGGGGCTGTGATCCGGGGGGGAGCACGTCAGGCCTCAATAAAGGCCTGCTAGTCCCAAAAGTTTGAGAGCCTGTGCCCTCATCTGTGCCAGTGAGAAGAGCAGAGGCTGAGGAAAGGTAGAGAGTTTGCAGGGATGTGCCGAGGTCTGCACCGATGAACAGGAATCGATGATTTGCCTGTTCCAGCCTTACAGACTGAGTGCCTAAACTTGCTCGCCAGTCTTGAAAGCAAATCCTTTACAATGAGGTTATAAATGTAAGGAAAATAAATGTGTATTGCCCATGACAGGTTATCTTAGAAATATCTTAGAGATTAGGACTTCTTAGAAATGGTGCGAGTTAACACGTTTGCCTTGTCTGTCAGTACTTCCCAAAGCAGGCAAATGGTTTTCAAAATTAAATGTATAGTCTTTCAAAGTTAATAGTGTATTTGTTGGTATCACTTAACTGTAGTCATTGCTGTTTCAACAGCACTCTGTAGGTATTGTTTTCTGCTAACACCTGTTCTGTAACACATCCTGAAATTTCACTTCTGTGAAGTTTGGACTGAAAACATAAACTGTGTCTTTTTCAAAAGAGAAAGTTTAATTTTATTCCCACACAATCATCCTGTATTCCTAAGGTTTGTTGAATCATATGTGATACTGTATAGCCAAAGAAAATAATAGCTGTTAATGAGAAATTTATGATTTGTGTGGCTGCACATCTACACAAGTTTTATTTTGAAAGCTTGAGAAAGTTAGAGAAGTTGGTTGTCTATTCGGTCACTGGGAATTTAATCAGATGTGACAGCTTTGTTTTGCATTTTACTGGTTAGATTTACTGTCATTTGGTAACCTACTCAGAGAATTGTATGGGTGGTGCTCTGGAATAAACCACAACTTTCCCGCTTGATCTTACTCCAGTAGTTTGAAATTCAGCTATAATAGACACAGTTGTTTTTCTAATTCACATCTGGATCCTTTAATACTCTTATTACATATGCAGTGAATGTTCTTAAGTGTACTTTAGTGAGAGGTAGAGGGCTTTTGCTTAGGATGTGGCCACATGTAGAAAATATAAGACTAGTAAATATTTAAAGGACATGTTTTATAGAATGAAAAAAAAAAGTTGCTATATCCTCTCTTCCCACAAGAGGACTGGCAGACTTTCTAAGTTTTTTTTTTCTTTTAAATGTTACATGGCAAGGCCATTTGTGCAATTGTTATTCTGAAATTTCTTGACTAATCTTGTCCTGAACTTAATGAAATTTGAGAGAATTATGCACAAACAAGTAATATGACATATTGCCAACTTTGAGAGCTGCCATTTCTAGGTGTCTCATTGAATAACATCCCCAGATCAGGGAAAGATACTTTTTCTTAACTATTAGCACAGGCACACATACGTAAGAATATGCATCGTTTTTGCCATCCTCATCTCTAGCTCTCCTTTCCTATTAAAAGATCACTATTTCTTTCCCTCCAAAACACTCAGGAAGCTTTTTAAAGCACAGTTCAGCTTGGACAAGCTTGGAAAGAGATACTGCATTTCTCAGCAATGTTCAAAAGCGTTGCTGTTGGGTCTTGTCACGTCCCTGAGAAAAAAGCCCATGTGCCTGCATACTCAACTGGCTCTGCTGGGTACGTGTAGCACCAGAGGAAAACTAAAGGAATCTTATGCCTGCCTCCTCTTCCAATACATTATGCCTTCTTAGCCCTGATCGGGGGCAGTCCTTCGTATTCCAGGGGAATTCAGTTGTGCAAAGAGGAAAGATGGAAGTCCTAATGTCCTATATATCAACACAGAGGTTGGATACGACTTGGAACGGCTGTTATTTAAATGTTTGGAAAGTAATTCGTTGTATCACCATAAAAAAAAAAAAAAAGCCTTACTATGACCTCCTATTTCGTAGCAATGTTTTTTCATGTTTTCAAATAAGATGTTATTGTTCAACAGCAAAGCACATTGTTTACGAATTATACTTTTGCCCAGCAAAAGTGAAAGCTGATGGTTTTCAGAGCTAACTCGAGATCCCTAAAGCTTTGCCAGTGCAATGTGTGCCTGGTGCCATGGCAGAAGAGCTGCCAGTGCTGGCAGCCTCATAGCAGGACTAGATGAGAGATCTTCTATTTCTTCTAACAGTTACAGAAACTTTTGTTCGGTTTGAAGAGTTTGGTTTTGGGAGTTGATGATAATGATTATCACTTCTTATATGTGACTTTTTGAAGTAAATTCATCCATCCTGACTTGCTTTTAGAGCAAAATACACTCTCTGGTTGAGGGAATGCAAATAGAGAAACTTCTGTTAATTACAATAGAAAAGACAGTATTACTTTGCACCTCAAAACATTATGTTGTCACCTAGGAAAGTCAACAGCTTTTATTGTTACTTGGTCTACATGTAGCTTTGTAACAAGATCTCTGCGTCAGCTGAAGCTCTAGGATTTTTACTAATGCAATAAAACGGTAGAATGCTGACTGTGACTGCAAGTTGAAGTGTGTAAAGTGTTGCGTGGGTTTTGCTAATGCGACCAGAGATATTTTAGATGTCGACTGAATGGATTCCAGAATTGCATCACAGAGTAAGAAGGAAATTTGTTGCATCTTATGTACACACAAAACCAGAGCTGGGCTAGGATAAGAACCTCTGTGTCAACAGTTGCTTCTGAATAGTCACTTTGAAAGCTCTTACCTATGCTCTTTGAAATACTTTTTGTTAGCAATGAAATAGCCGGCAGTACTGTCAGCATGTAAAAACCTGCTTCAGGTCACATTGTTTCCATGTATGATATTATTCAGAAAAAGTCTGTTTGGGCATCATTGCTAAAATGCCATTTGTAAGCCTATGAAGAGTTTTATCACTGTCTGGTATTAGAAATTCAAGGTCTCATTCTTGTTGCTTGAATGTGCGGGATTAATAATTTCAGTTCACTGCATATTTTCTGAGGATCATGTTCCTGATCTTAATCAGTGTCAAGTTTCTATAGCAACTAGCATTTAAGAACGAGAGACAATAATGCGTATTGCTATCACTGTTAGCCACTAAGAGTGATGGAGAAAATGTTTGGAAATCCATGCCCAAGTATTTTCACATGTACCTTCTTCCATCTCTTAAAGAACTTGGATTGAGACCTATGGATAGCATAAGATCATATTAGAGTATGTTCATTTAACTAGACATCAAATAATGTAATAATTTAAATTGGCCATAGGTTTTTTTACCAAAACATTAAGCAATGAAGGCTGCAATAAGCACAGTCATTTGTGGGTTTGACTTTGATCAGTGTGTATATAGTATAATCAATATAATTTAATGTGTCAACAGAGATATAAAAAACTTGGTGAAATCCTGTTTCTTTAATCACTCGTGGATCTTTGGAAGGTTTCCATGAGTACACAAGCATGTAGGAGCTTGGGATGCTAAAGTCACTGGGAGTTTTTCATTAGCAGGTTTGGTTTGTAGTCTGTGACACACAGAAACATTAGGATAAACAGTTTTTGTGACAGATGGGTATTTAAAACCAGTATTTTACACTAGCTCACCTTTCTAAAAGTATCCAAACACATATGGGTGAAGTAAAAAATGTAGTCGATATATTATTGATTCATGTATTATTCTCAGTATGACTTTTAAATCAGTTATTCATTAGCTGAAAGAGTCAATATGACAAAGGGACACACGCGTTTTCCACATGCATATGGCCTGACAAAATACAGTGTGGCAGTTGGAAGTTTTTCCCTTAGTTTGAATAGACCATCTCATCATTATGATGCATTTTCTCTTTTTTACTTTAGCACTGAAGTGCTGCATTTTGTGGGGGTGGTAAATCTCATTTGGAAACACAACGTAAATTATTAGTGGTGAAGAGATGGCACTTTACTTTGTCTAAGAAAAGCAAACCTAATTAATTTACTCATGGTAATAGGTAAATATCTGTTTCTACCCCAAGATCCCTAAGATGGTAAGAAACTTATTATAATAAGATTGTAATTCAATCCTAATTATGGTTGATTACCTTATTGTCTCTAGGGCAGTCACACTGCTCATGCTGTTAGATGTGTGTATTTATTTGTATAAGTCTGTGTTTTGTAAATATCTTTCCCGTGACCTTGCCCAAATCCTGTGGGCACCTCTTTTAATAACTCTCTTTTGAAGTGATTTTATACACCTGAAGAAATACCTTGTTGCATGCCTCTAAACTAAAATAGCAAAATTTTTGCTAGACATGCATGAAATTGCATGAAATTTAAACATTTATGACCTTCGTTCTTGGCTGCTATTGCTGCACAGGTTGGGAAAATTAAACAGGATTCAGCTGGGTCCACATAGCTTCCCTCACTAGTGGAGATGGATGGACAAATGGGATTTATCCATCATCCCTGCTTCTTCCTAGTCAAGTGGAGGATTTGGAGAAAAAAAACTGGGAGAAACCTGAGTAGCAGTTGCAGCAGGTAATTTACTTAGGGAGCAGAGGTGTTACTGGCAGAGGCCTTTTTTCAATGCAGAGTTTTGTCTTCTGTGTTGACTCATACCAGCCCCGCCTGTTTCATCTTCAGTCCCTCTCCCCCTTCTTTCCATTTAGCTAGTCCTTTCTGAATGGAAATCACGCTTCTATACCTGGGTGGGTACAGATGAAATCTGCATCCCATTGCGTTGTTTACTTTGCTTAATAATTATATACTTTGCTTAATAGTTATATACTTTGCTTAATAGTTATTTTCCTCTACTTCAAGCTTCCTCTAAGCTGTTTAGGGAAGCAGCTATCACTGAGGGGAGTTCCTGGAACAAATGAGGAACAGAAACTTCCTTCTGTGATTGCCGTATGCTTGTAGCCACGTAGCAGGGAAGTACCTCTGCTTCTGTGCATGTCTAGTTTAAATCTATGTGACTGCTGCATCCAACCTGGCTACTGTCTTTCTACAGTGTTTGAAACAGCAAGGTCCAAAGCTTTTCTTGGCATTTGCTGTAATCATATTGGAAGAAATGTCTCCCTCGGGCTCAGGGGAGTATTTAACTCTTAGTAAGATTCTCTCAGTAAGATAGTTTAAGGAACACATTATCTTAACATAAAAATTCTAGCTCAACGTTGTCTAAATAGTGAGCTAAATGGTGTCTAAATATGGAGCAGATTTCCAGATAAAGCCATGCCATGTTGTAGCAGGGTAAGATTGGGCATTGAAATGAGGATGGAAGGTTTGACCTCTACTTTTAACTGATGGGTGCAACCTAGTATTTTTTTGAGATGTAACCAAATTATATTGAGTATTGATTCTGAGTCTGGTGCTGTTACCCTCACTTGTGTGTGTAGTCCTGCTCATTTCAAATACCTGCAAGCTTTGCTTGTTCAACTGAGATATTACAAGCCTGTTCTGAATTTCCTTGAATCACTTACTTGGCCAGATTTTATTTGAAGTCCTAAAACATTATTTTTCCATAGTATATCTTTTAATTACTTATGTCATATTTAAAATTTAATGAAGTATCTGAAAGTGCCTGTGTTCATAGCAGATGCATCAGACTACTCCATTAGACACTTTTAACACCCAAATAAAGGTGGAGATGAATGTTTTCCTAGTAAGTTTTAAGTTGCTGTAAAAGGAGAAACAGATAATCAATTTTACACTTGTATTAAATTTGCAGTTGTAAACTATAAGAGCAGAAAGTTTAATACAAGTGTCTAGATGAATCTCTTAGATTATGCTCCAGTTAATTTTTTATTTTAGGTAGCAATTCAGCTTTTTAATTTTGTTTTGTTTTGTTTTGTGTAGTGGTGTCTCTAGAGGAACACATAGTGATTGGAAAAAAATAAGAGCATTAGGCCACTTGGTGGTGTAATATGCAAAGGAAAACGAATCTGTCATGTTCAAGTGAAGGAAATGTGTGTAATAGACCATTTTCATTTGCTTATTATCTGATTGAATACAGTATAAGACATTACCATGAACAATTACTTTTTAAAGACCTTTAATTTCAACCAGGTAGTCAAGTACATTTTCTAGGATGAGTTCTGGTTTTAGCTCGGCTCTTACTGAAGGTGTTTGTGTTCAAGCTAATGGTCTGTTAGTTGGGTCAGAAATCCTGAACCAATTCACAGTTGAAAATCTGTAATTTAAAAGTGGAGGGGGCCACATGGTATCTACAGCCCTCCCTGCGTATGACTTTAGTAACAGCTTTGAGTTTCATCTGCTAGAGTCTGGCATCCCTCACATTTACAAGTGCAGCAGCTTCTCTTCAACTCGTTCTGTTTTATACACATAAGTGAGAAGCTCTGGAGAAGCTGTGGCATTGCGCTGCTTTGGGAGATATCTTGAACTGCACAACTTGCGGGCAAGAAAGCAGGGGTAATGGGCAGCAACAGTCCAGTGTACTCTCCTGCAAATGCATATACCTGCCAAAGAGCTACCTGAGTTTGCATGGTGATATGGAAACACGTGTACACTCATGCAGGGAATACCAAAAGGGAGGGTAATGTGTGGAAGATCAGGTTAGTGGGGCCCATTTATTTTTCTCCATGCAATAAGAAGAATGGAACGTCCAGCCACCCATTGCCTTTTAGTTCAAACTTCTTTTACGCAGGTATAAAATGTTTGAGCTCAGCAGGATGCCGCAGAGCAGTGTGTGCAGAGACAAAAATTTATACTGTGTTTATACCATATGCACTGGTGTTCATGTCAGGGGAGAAAAGTGAGGATAAAAGAATCAGTATAATGCTGCTCTGCAAATTCTAGCAGAAGTAAACATTTTCCATGCTAAGTGAGGCCCACTAAGGAATGTCAGTTTTAGTGAAATTATTATTCTGAAATGGTAATCAGAATTTTCTTTTCCGAGGGAAAGAAAAAACAAAGGAAGAAAGAGGATGTTTCCATTCCTGTTTGTCAGAAACATCAAAATAACAGTTAAGTTTTATTTTCAGATTGAGGAAGGAAAAAATAAAGATATTTTGACTGGTATTTGGCTTGAGTTTTGTTTGGCTTTTTAGCCTACAGTCTAGAAATGAAGTAAAATTTAAGAACAGCTTAAGCCTGGTCTGTTCAGATTAAACTGAAGATATGATTTAGCCTTGTCCTTGATGATTGTACCAAATCTAGTTACTAAAAGAAGTAGCACGTACTTGCTTATTTTAAGAACAAGTGACCAGGGTAGTGTCCGAGTGGGTTCTAACCTACTGGGAACTTGAACTTGGCTTAGGTAAATTTATCTGTATCACATTATTATGTTCCTCTGTCAATCCAGAATGTGTAGTTGAAGTGAGAACTTCACAAGTTGACTGTAAGAGCTGTAAGGAGGGGCTTACTCTTTTAATTGGTGTGGAGTGTACTCTGTGCTTCAGAAGACAGACAACATCGGTGATGGCTGATCATGCTTGTTGGTATGGGTGATGACATCCCAGATCATGTTCTCCTGGAATACCTTCAGTACTCCACGGATTTCCACATAAATTAGACCTGCAATATTTTTACCTTTCCCATATGAAGCCAGGTGGCAGATAATTGGTCTCCTTATGTTGTACCTGTTATCTCCCGAAACTTCCAAGCAGTAGTGCGGATGGGGTACACACAATTTGTAGCAGACTTCTATAGCTCCTGTGATATCCTCCACAGTTTTGTTCTCCGAGTGAAGGCTTGGAGGACGGCAGCATAAACAGAGTGTATTGTAAGGTCTCTTGATCCTTTAGATTGCTGATTATATGTAACCAAAAGAATACCATTTCAAATACTTATCCAAATATTAAGAACCAGTTGCAGGCTATGAATCTCTTAGAAATGACTCCTTAGAAGTTACTACTATGTAGAAATTACTAAGAACTTTTGTTTTAAGCTTCCATTTTGTTTTGGTTTTGTTTTTTTTTTTTCTCTGAAATCCCTCAGTAGAATACAAAGTCTTTAGAAGACATTGGCTGGGATCAGAAAGTTGACAGTTGCAGAAAGAAAATGAAATTAATTGAAAACTGAGAGAGATTTGTCTGGCTAGGCTGATTTACTAGAACTCTGCACCAATTTTAGTTCTTCCAAAGTCTTTGTGAATAGCCAGTCTGATGTGGAATGGAGGGGAGATGGATGCAGTCTGTAGGGAGGAATGCAGCTCCACTGTACTCTTATAGTGCTTCTCTTTATTATTCTTCTTTTGAGAGGGTTTGCTGAAAAAAAATGTATTAAGTAACAACTATGTGATCATTTTTTTAGTCACCTGTAAAGAAAAAAATAACTCATTTGCTCAAGGGAGTCGGGGAAGGAGTTTAAGGATTTAAGCGTGTAACTGTTCAGATGGAGTCTGTTTGGTTAGATCTAAATTCCTTATGTCATTGCTCATTAATGTTGTTGTACCAAGTGTTTATGCATGAGTGTCCGAGAAGAACTGGATGTGATCAATTCAAAATGGCCTTGTCAGACTGCATGAAGAATTCACTCCAAGATATATATGGAAATGCGTGCTTTATGATTTACTCTGACAGGGTATTCACATTGCTGCTTTAAGTATTTCTCCAAGTCTTTTCACAGTAGATGATCAATTAGTGCTTTACTTATTCTTTCTATTAGTTTAAAACATGAGA
Organism: Numenius arquata; assembly: GCF_964106895.1. Classification (NCBI taxonomy): domain Eukaryota; kingdom Metazoa; phylum Chordata; class Aves; order Charadriiformes; family Scolopacidae; genus Numenius; species Numenius arquata. The sequence continues at coordinate 5,386,425 of NC_133588.1, read as the reverse complement.
ACAACAATATGGCCACTTCTCTTAGTATTTTTATGTATCCTATGAAATGAAATCAATCAGATCAGTGATCTGTCTGGTTCTGTCGCCAACGTGTTCCTAGGAGAGCTGCCTCTTCTTGCAGTGATTTCCTTGTTTTCCCCTCTAGTAGAAGGTTAACTGTATTACAGCTCTCTGTAGGCCCCAGGGCAAGAATCAGATTCTGGTCTTGGAATTGGAATGGACTTTTTGTGTAGGTTTTTGTAAGCCCTTCTTTCCCTTCTGCAGTCTTCTTGTCTCTAAAGGGGACTACTAATTCTAAAAATTGCTTATCTTAGCAGGTTACGGAAGTTTACATAGAATTGCATTAGGCAACTGAATCATGTGTTGGCATGGTTATGGCCTGATGTTACATCCTGGTGTTGAACATATATTTCTCTGAAGGACTTTTGTCTTGCATGCTGAGGACGGAATAATCCAACATGATTTGAACTTTTAAGTTCATGTTTTGTTTTCCATGCTGTCTTATGGCAGATGATTCCACAGGCTGATTGGGCAAGAAGGTGTTTTCTTCATCAGCGTTCTAAATTTTCTGTCCTTCATTTCATTCACATGCCCTTGTTTTTCCATATAGAAAAGCATGAATTTCAGTCACAGTTACCCTGCCAGATTTTCTTGGAAAACCAAAACTGATTGTGTTTAAACTTACAGCAGGATAGCCAGTATTTTTGCCGTAAAACCATAGTACATTGAGTCATATAACTTCTTGCCTTCAATGCCAACCTTTTTGGGTTTTGGTTTTTGGAGTGGTTTTTTTTTTTTAAAAGGAGAAATTTTTTGTCTTTGTTGATGTAGGGTAAAAGTTGAAAATGCATATTCCAGAGAGCAAATTAGCAGACAATGGAAGTATACAACTTATATTTGTTTTAAGGTAATATGATTATTCTAGTGGAAAGAGCCTAATAATATGACATTATGAATGCTTGGTGTAGCTATTTTTTCTCTAAAACCTTGTCATTATTGAAATACCTGAACATTAGAGGTATATGTAAATGTAGCTCCTGGTCTCAAGCTACTCCTAAGTACTGTTGCCAAAGATACACATAGGAAGCGGTTCAGGAAGAAGTTTTAACCATACATTAGATGGCACTTTCAGAGTCCTTGCTGGGCCAGCAATATTGCTGGGAATGTTTGTTTAAGATAATCTATAAGGGGGTGTAGCAAATATTTTTCTTCTTTTTATAGAACCTGTTTCTCATTTTGCAAGTGGATACAAGATAAAAAGGGCAATGCAACTTCAGAAAAATAATTTAACATTTTTGCTTGATTTAATTGGAGGCATAAATATAAGAGTCAGACTTACTCAACTGAAACCTTATATTTATTGTTACCTACCAGAATTCTTGCTTTATAGTACAGAGCAACACTTCACAGTTGCCAAGTTTCACTGGAGATGAAGTGATAATCTCCGGCTATAAGTTGTAAATTGCTTTGGGATAAAAGGTACTGCATAAATGTAAATTGTTACCTTATTAAATGCAAGTGTGGCATAACATGGTTTTCAAATTACTAATGAGTATTTTCTTTGCAAGTCTGATGGCTTTTTAAAGGTAAAATTGCACTGGGTTTATTTAATCAGCCTAAAAGGTTCTTATCTAGCACATTGTGATACTTAATTTTTATTGCTATAAACAAACATTGTTTGGAAGAATTGCAGGATAAAATAAGATAAAGTTTCCAGTGGTTTTATTAGTCTTAATGTTTTGATTACCAATGAGGTTGCTTATTTTTCTGTTTAAATGAAAATCAATATTTTATGATAATATTTACTAAAAACAGGGTTTTTTTTTGTCTTGTTGCTGTTTTTAACAGCACACAGAATTCAAAAAATGATAGAATCTATTCGGGATGTGCAAAATGATTAAAGATGTGAACATCAAAAACACTGTGAATGAGAAGATTGATTGGAGGATATTTAACAGAAGTACTGATAAATACTATTTTAAGATGTTTTTGTATCGTTTGTATTACCTCAGTTCTTTCCCCCCATTTATATGCTTGGCTTTTAATAGGGTGAAGGAACAAAAATCAATGAGACTGTAATTTAAAAAAGTGTTTTTGTCAGTAGGCTGCAAGATCATCAAATTCTTATCAGCCTAATTGTGGTTGTTAGGAAGTGCTAGGATCTCAGTTCTATCTGACTAAATTTACCACTCATATGAGCAACCACAAGAACAAAAATACATATTTACATACCAATGACTGAAACTTGACAGGTAATATGCTTAAATGATTTTGTTTCACAAATTTACCTTACCCAGGGGAGGAATGGAGGAAAATAGCAAGGTTTTGAGTAGGAATTGCTTAGGAAGAAGGACCATAGCTAAGCATGGCCTTGTATGTGGAGCAAGCAGGGGAAAAAAGCCTCCCAGATAATTGGAAATTGTGAAGTTCTGTTACAGTTGTGAGAAGACCAGCAAGCAAGACTTGATGAAAAAGGATTAGGATAAAGTAGCAAAAAATTGATTGAGGCTTAAATAATGATACAAGAGGTATTCCCACAGTATGTAAAAATTAATTTCTGTTAGACATGGAACTTTTAGGAGGTCCAGCATTGTTTCATTTTGTGCTGGACTACATTTCATTCTAATATGTACATGCATACTTTTAAGTATACTAAGTGATCTATATAAATGATGAGAGTTTTATGCATGGGCATTTTAGTAAGTCTAATTTCACTCTCAGAGCGTGTTCACGTCAGGTAAACACTGTAATTCTGTGTTTCGATTTGATTAATTATTATTCTGACATAATTCATGATTTAAAACATGGGAAGGGAATAATGCTAGTACAGCAATAAGCAATATTCTGAAAACTGAAACTGCATTTTCCAGAGGTGTATTGCTAAGCCAACCTCACGGCCAAAAAGGAATAGAAATCAGTAACTTTGCACTTGGTGTGAGTATACATAAATGACAAAAGTTGAAGGGATATTAAGTGTCTATAAATATCTGCACCAAAATGAACTTGTGTTTGGGTTTTGTATTGATACATCTAACTAAGGCAGCAATGAAGACAGAAATGATGTGGGCACTATTAACTTGTAGTCTTTGTGGAATTTTTTGTTGGTCTGTGTTGCTGTCACATCTTTATTTTTATGTATCAGCATAGTTACAGTAGGAGCCACCTTACCTAAGCTTTACAACAGCTTCTATTTTAACAGCTTCCTACCCCATCCCCTGATGGTCAGCTACAAACTAGCATGATGCTTTGGGGATAAACGGTGAAGGAATGCAGACAAAACTGGTAATATTTAATTTGGGTCCTCAACCCCCAGCTCAAGATAGCAGTTAAGCATGACTTTAAGAGTCAGCATTCGGAATTCAAAAATAGAATTGTACATGCAACATTGGCTATGATGTTTGCTGTAATTTTCTTGGGGCAGGAGGAGAAAAGAGGATGTGCAATTTTGGAGACTTCTTACATGGAATTACCATTAAATGGTTTCCATGCGCTGGGATGTTTAATGATGTTTCCTACATAAGTAAATGCTGTTTAGGTATTTTAATTCATATTTTCGTATGCTGTACAATAAAAATGAAGTTAGTGTTTATGCAGTAGTCCATTAAGATGCTCCATATTTAATCAACTTTGTCAAGGAGTGGTGGAATGAGAACTTACGGTCAGAGCTAAGGGACAGAGGCTCAGCACGGATAGGGAGCCAGGGTGGATTGGAGCATCTCTAATGACAGAGACTGGTTGGCTTAAGCATATGTTATATAGTGGGGCCACAGGTCTGTCAAGAAAAGACAATTCAAAGAGAAGTATAGTCTGACCCCAGATCTCACATAAACCTTTAGTTACACTGCTTTTTTCTCCAAGTTCATGAACTATTTATTTTATAACTAGTATTACATGTTTCCTCTTCACTGTTTTTGTTTTCTGTCATCTCTTGCTGAGTATATTAATTTATTTTAGATTGTTGCTCAGTATATGATCTTGAAAGACTTCTAACGCTAAATATAAACAAAAAGTAACAGCCTATTCTGTGGAATGATAACATCTGCTAAAAACTGAAAGGTGTGAAGTAAAATAGCGTTATTGTAGGGGTTTTTTAGGTTATTTTCTGCTTTTTCTGCCATTTCCCACTTAGGCAAAATACTGTGTTCAGGAGAGCTACAGAAAAAAACTGCTAGATACATAAATCACCATTTCTTGGTTTATCCTGTTCTTTGGATATGTAAAGATTATGTATGGCTCTCGTCTTTAAAACTAACATGCAGATGTTCTACAGCTGCTTGTTGATGCCTGACTCAATGGGGCCTGAACACCTTCCTACCTGCCTGGAGGTGTCACGGTCTATTCCACTGAAGTGATTAAAATAAGCATTATTTTGTGGAAAAAAAAAAAGTTGTAACGCATAAAGTGAGTCTGAGCATTTATTAAAGATGAAGATAACATGAAGCAAACAGCTTTCTAAAAAGGGAGACAATATTTATTTACCTTAGGCTCTCATGGTCCTGTAAATATCTCTGTAGTGTGGAAGCATTTCACAAAAATACAGCACTTCTTTAGCACAATGACATATTTAGCAGTCTCCCCAGGCTATTTCAGACTTTCATTAAAACTGTATCATTCTATCATGGATGCTTATTTATACAGCTTCACAAACTGATTTTAAAAACCAGAGTGTTTTTTTTTTCTAGGGTAAATTTGGAATTCAAATCCAGATTACAGTGCCGAAATTTTCACCTAGTTTACACAGGTGAATAGTTGAGTTGAATATCCTTCAAGTACATTTCATTTTATAGTGGAGGAGTTGCATGGGCTATCCTTGACTACAGACAATATTTTTTTGCTTTAATTCTTTGGCAGCTATTCACTGACAAAGTTCTGTATGTTTTGCTGTATAAACCAGCTAGATACCTGGAGACTTTACATTTATAACCAAAGAGAAAAAGTATATGGCTTAACTGGGCTAGAGTATGCTCCTGTCTGATTCAGCTGAATTGGGGAGTAAGGGTGTAAATGTGATGACTTCTCTTAGCCAACAGGTAGCTAATTAAGAATAAACTTTTCAGTTAAATGTGTGATTCTTCACACCTTGAAATAAGGTCAGACTTCTGATAGGCTCTGCTAATAGATTTCAAGCCACTTTGTATTAGAAACAGATTGTAACATGCATTGACCGTAGCCTTTATGTTATTTTCCTTAAACCAAGAAAGCTTATTCTGTGAATGTAAGGTTCAAGGCACTTTGCAGCCAGGATGAGCTTCTGTTTTTAGTATACCACCGTCTTGGCTACCATGTAAAAGAACTGAGAGGAGGTTTTACAAAGGTTAAAAATACTTGAATTCTCATGTCAGGCTTGGTACTTAGGGATTTCACAGCCCAGACTGGCATGTTCTAGAGATCAGAAGTTGTTAGAAAGATTTTCTGCCCAGCAAGAGAGAAGAGCAAAATAGGCAGGGCCACTGTTTCTTTCCAGCAACGTTATAGTTCATAAACAGTTAAATGCTGCCTCCTTGGAAGAGTTTAGCAGAGCCCACAAGGGGAAAAAGACTGTTTTACAGTTATTTGTTAGCACAACTCCTGCAGTATTTTAGCCAAAATTCATCCAAAACTCAGTTTTGTTCTAGAAATCAAGTTACTTTAGGATTGCCTCACTGCAAACAACAAAAGAATTTGAGGTCTCTCTTGGCTTTCATTATAAATAACTCTGAGTTCAGTTCCATAGCCTTCATTTGCCACTGACTGATGCAGAACTTCAGCTACTGAAAGTTCACCAGAAATAAGATGAACGTGTATTTCGTATCAGCTGTGAAACTATGCCATTGAGTGACACCTATGCAATCGGTAAGTCAGTGGAGCAGAATCAAGCTTATTGTTTACTTCTCAAGAAAGGCCAAAACTGAAGTGCCACAGCCACGCTGCTGAATGATTTGTACTGTTCACTACCACATCCATCTGCATAAATATGCTTCCTTGCAGAATTTAGATGAATAGAAATGCCTTCTTTTTGGCTTTATTAATGTCATTTATTTTTAATAGAGGGGAAAATTGAAATAAGTTCTTTATGTGAAGTCTGTTGAGGAAAGGAATCTGGGGAAAAAAAACTTAAAAGTTAATTTTTTTTTTAATCTTGAAATCTTGTGCTTAGTAAGTGTTTAAAAATTTCTGGCAGTCCTGTTAGTAAAAATAATTATTCACAGCCTTCTGGGTGTTGTGGATCTTTTCATTTTATATGTTCAAAAGAAAGGGGGATTCTTCCAAATCCTCAAATGTACAAAAGTACATTAATTTCATTTTCATCACATTTCTTCATTGCATTAGATTTGCATGGATTTTTAGCCCAGAGATTTAGCAGTAGTGTGGGAAGGCAAGCTTTCTTTTTTTGCCCCTTTTTTTTTTTTTTTTTTTCCAGGAGGGCATTTTGGGTCATTTTAGATGAAAGAAACTTCAGTTCGTGCTATTATGTTGGTTTCCTGGTTACAGTTCAGTTTTGATTCCTCCTCTAGAGGACAGACGAAAGGGAAAAATGTTGGCAACTCTATTGGACCTCTGGGTTGTTGTGTTCCTTTTTAATTTTAGCACAGATTCTAGTTAATACTTTTGAATAACATCAGCTTCCTTCTCAGGTTAGTCCCACTGATTAGCTTTTGGGTGGAAGGATATTCATTAATGGGGACTACTTAAGTAGAACTCTGCTGGTAAATGTAACTACCAGTTACACTACAGTAACAAGTGATTGATCTTGTTTGGTTGACCAAGGGAATATGCACGTTTTAACCAAACACAGAATAACATTGTTTATGACAGCAGTTCCAGACACTCCAAGTGCTGCATGATGCAGAAGCTATTAGGATGTCCACCAAACAAGGATTTTTTTTTTGGTGAGGCCATTTTTTAGGTTTCAATGTGATGTAAAGGAGCAGGAGGGAAGGCTGGGCAGTGTTTGCATGAAAGGAGGAGTTCTGGATAGTTCCAGTGCTAGTGAGTAGATATCTGAATTATTAGAGCGAGCATATTATATATTTTGGATAAAAGAATTTTCCTGAAGGAAAATGCTGAAGTAACCTGTCAGTGTGAATCCTGTGTTACATCCACTGCAGGTACAATGACAAATCACATTGCTCTTTTTAAAATAAATTATCTAAGTATATTAGAACACATAGATTGTTGGCCATTTACATGGGTACTTAGGAAGAACATCTTCCAAAACAGAGATGTAGGAATTTCTGGTGTCCATAGCAAATTTGGTTGTATTCTTTCTTGCCCATTTATTTTTAGCCAAATGCAGATTTATGTTTCACTGTCCTTTACTAATCATGCAACCACTTGCTGAACGTTTTATGATGGGTCTGTTTCTCTCCGAGTGACTGACTGAGGTACACTGACTATTCTTGATGACAAGTGGTACTTTATAAATGCAGGATATTAATAGCATCAGAGCTTTATTACTTGTTGTTTAGAGTTTTACAGGTTGTTTCTGTTAAGAGAAGAAATTTTTATATGGAAAGACACAAAAGCAGTTCCTTATTCACAGATAGTACATATAGTACTGCTTATCTAAATATGGTTGGGATCAAATGGCAGCAAATAATTTCTTGGCTTCTAGTTCCTTTGTTTTAGAAAGTCCACTTGCTCTCTTGCTGTCTCTCTCAGCTTTCTCTCAGGGATGTATTACCATGCCTTTCTTCTTGTGTCCTTGACTTTCCTACTGCTTACTTTTTTTTTTTTTGCCTCTGGCTGCCTCAGGTTGCTTTTATATAGTTGCTTGTGACTCTGCCAAAAATCTTCAGGCTGATTTTAGCATTCAGACGTGAAGGAAAACCTCAGTCTACCTGGCCCAACTTGTAGAACTTTAGGGTTGCAGAAACTGTGTTGGGAATGGAAGCTACAGCGTTGAGCTGTTACCATGAAAAAATGGCCGTCAAGCGGCTCTCATACTGGCAGGTGGTTGGCTACTGTACCTGCAAGCCTGTAGGCAATTTAGAAGACTACCGGTAGGTCAGACACCCTTTTCTAGGGAACTGCCTGATCTTCAGTATAACATTTTAGTCATTATGCCATTGAAGAGCTGGAACGCATGCCTGTTTCATGCACCCAAAGACCTTGGGAAGACAGCTAGGAGTCTTTTCTGTACAGCTCATACCACCTGGAATGTCAGTGTTGTGTTACCTCGTTTTTGACTCATTTTATTTGAGCATAGTATTCAACATTTAGGTCAGCATTGGTTTTTCAGCAATACTGCATAAAATTGAGATTTGGATATAAATGCAAGGATATCTGACATGATTTGAGATTTGGTAATAGAGGAACTATGGTTTCTGTGTGGACCTTAAATTCCATATTTCATTGTCTTAGTTCCACAATAAGATACACATTTGTTTAACAGTAGGGAAAATCTACTTAGTGGATCTATATCCATATTGATCACACAATTGCCAAAACATTGCCACCATCGTCTAGAATAAACAATTTCTTATACTTAGTGATTATCAGACTGATATTAGTAGCTTGTTGGATTTCATGCTCGTGTGACAAGTGTTCCTGCTTTTTTATGGATTTTGATAGCCTCAGAGCTGACTTTTGATTTTGATTAAGATTAGAATATAACACATTAAAAGGTTGTTGTCTGATACGTAGTCTGGAGGCTGCTTTGTTGCTACAGAGGTGAAGGCTTCGTTGTGCTAGGTATTATAGCTACCTACAGAAAGATGGTCATTATGCAAAATATCTTGCCATCTAAATGCAAACCAGAATGGAGCTACAACTTCTATGTTTTGGTGATGTTATGGCTCAGAATGTTTTCCCTTACCTAATCATATTTTCAGTGACTCAAAATGTGATTTACATCAGCTCCCATTAGAAAGCTAAAGCTTTTAAAACTTAGGAATTTTTTCCATCTCACAGTTCCTTTTGTTCATAGATTTGTACTTGTGTGATCTATTATGTGCCTGGATTAAAAATAAATTAAACACAGAGTAAACAGAACCTGTAGTGCTGCACAGGGTGGCTGTTGTGTTTCTGTGCAGTAAGACAGGTGCTTTCGGGGACCACCAATTCACTGTGACTGTCCCTGTACTCAACAGATGTCGTCTTTCTGAGAAGCATTGAGTATGTTCACCTTGCGTTGAGACAACTTAAAGAGTTCAGGGTAATGGGACAGAATACTTGAAGTAGATAGTATTGGGGAATACAGAAAAAAAAGAGATTGCTAGGATTGAGCGGTAATTCTGATATTGTTAGTGTTTACCACCTGATGACGAGGTGTCTCCTTTCTTAGATGACTATGGGGGGCAAAAAATTGTTTCAGTGTTTTATTTACATTGCTTATATTCTTTTAGAATGGCGTATGTCCCTTTCTTTAAATGTGATTCTTCTGATGTAACTTGAACCTTCATTTTAGTTATTTTGGGCTTTTTGTTGAAGTTTCTTCTCTTTCTCCTCAGTGCTAATTAATTATGCTTTTATCCTAGATATCATACAGTGCACGGTGAAGCACTCATTGCAACATTATTTGACATACTGAAGGAAAAAGAAAGGTCTAGTGAGATGTGAATATAAAATGATAGGACAGTGTTGCAATTCAGGTAAACATAATGGGTGATTTAACTTATACGAGAGGTAAATATTATGCTATCGAATGTTGTCATTTATATCTTTACTGTCATATAAGCTAGTATAAAATGTTCTTTTTTAAAGAGTGAGTAATTTTGACTAAATAAGTGGAAACTATGTACATAGTAATTGCTATTCTCATCATAGCAGCAAAGTAAAAATATGTAGTATTAATTTGGATATGCTATTTTGGATGAAGGAATGCTGTGTTTCAAGGCTAGTGGAAAGTATGATTAATGCTTTAGAAATGAAGTATTTTGGATGTTTTTATGTGTGGAGTTACTGCCATACCACTATAAAGGCTTAGTCCTGAGTTGTAAATGAGCTTGAGCCCTACAGTTCCTTGTATGAGATGTTTAAAGGTCATGTCCCTTTCATTTCTAAAAGTAATGGAGCAGAAATAGCTTCCTATTTGAAATCTTTCTAGCAGAGGCAAATGTTGAATGCAAATTCAGTTGGATTCCCTAGCAGTTCTGTTTAAACTGACACAGTTTGTTCTGGGGTACTTGCCTGTTTTTTTCACAGTGTCTGTCCCTAATAGTTGCTTGTTCACAACTGCTACCCCAGCTACTTGCAAGTGGCAGCTGTTTTACAGCTGATATGAATAAATGACAAATGAAATTGCAGTTTGAAACAGTGGTTTCCTATCAAGTGATCTGCTAGTTTCTGGATTTCTTCTGTTTGGTCCTGTGATAGTGAAAAATAGTTTACACTACAATTACATAGGTTGTATTTCTGGGAGAATGATGACAGAATCGTTGAATGACATGAACCTTCTATCCAGAAGGAGGAGTCACTCTTTGAGCTGGTTGGTACTGGAAGGTTTATAGTGCAGCAAGGATCTAATGAAGTTGGAATGAGGGGATGCAGAGATATAAGATTAGCAACCCAAAGGCAGATAGAAAGATAGAAACCTAGAAAAAGAAAAAATTGTGGTACTGTCATTACCAGACATGGAATTAAAGAAGTGGTTAAATTTGAGGGGTTTATGAGAGGAAGCAAGAACAGGGATGAGATCAGGAATGGAAGACTGGCAGAGCATGACTTTGGAATGGGAGCAAGACCTTACTGCTTAACTACCTGGGATGAAGTGGAGCAGGAAGTAGACTTCTTCATTCCTTGTTCTTAGTCATTTTTTCTCTGAAAAGTTGTTGTGAATAATGTATAAATTTGTCAGCTACACAATTTGTTTGGAGAGATTGCAGTGATATTTCACAGTGATATCTTCCCATTTCATCAAATTTAAAAAATCACATTTAATTCATGTGCTGAAAATGGTGTGGGTAGCAATTGGAAAGAAATATTTCTTGAAAGATGCAAGGCATTCAGGATACCGGATGAGAACAGTGGTGTATAGAAATTTGTTTTTTTTTCCTTGTGAAAAATGTTGGAAATCTTCACCACAGTGAAGCAGTTCAGAATCCCAGTTTATAAAGCTATTGTTTGCAATGCAAATATGGAAACCAGCCTTGTCATTTTTCACTCATGTTCTGCTCCACAGCCTAGAATCCAGGAGAGCTTTGGAAACCCATAGCTAACATTGTAATGGTGTATGGCTTTACCACAGTGTGAATTCCTTTTAATGTCAGTTTCTCTATGGGGGATTAGACACCACAGATGTCACAGATCCTGGGAATATCTTCCATGATAAAAAAAGGAAAGCTGGCATCTCAACTGTCATTTAATAATCTACAGACTCGTTAATTTATGTTTTATGATATTTGATACCTATAGATGCAACAAACCTGTTCTTCAAGTGCTTGCTGGTTTGATTGCAAAATGTGTATTAATTTATGTTCTTGCAGAACAGTTAGATTATAAAATGCCATGCTGTCTTTGCTTTGAATCTTTTAACATCCCGGTGGATAAATCGGGAATGCTGGTCTTTCCATTATATATGTCGTAAAGCAAGCCTCTTTGACTAATAACTTCTCCCCTCCTTTTCTCTCTTTCTCCTCCCTGTGTAATGTTAGTCTAAAATGCTGATTAAGGTCAAAACAAGTTTATGCCAGTTAAAAACAGACATATGGAAAGTTCCAGCACTGAGCCCCATAAGCTATGAGGGAGGAATTTATAGCCTCGCAATGCTCCCAGCGCTTCTCTTTAATTAACTACTCTAAGCATCCTAAAATTCTCAACAACAATCTGCCTGACAACAGGGAACCCTCTAGATCTGTATATAGTAGTGATCACCCTGCCCAGCAGTATTCTATATAGATGAGTATATCAGGTGTTCTATGACCTCCCAGCAAGCTGTTACATTCCTTGGTAGATGGAAGATGTGAAAAATAAGTTGGTTCAATTGTTTTGTTCTTAAAGAAAGCACATCCTGACTTCCACTTTACTAAGTTTACTTGTAAAAGCATGTTTGCTTCTAAGAATAGCCAAAAAGACAGAATTCCACAATGCTTTAAAGCGTGTAATCACATGTATTTCTCTTGTAAGTACTGTTCTTTTATACAGAGTTTTAATTTGCGTGCTTCAAAATAAGGACACTTAGCTGTCCTCTGGAGGAAGAGAGACAAGTGTGTCAGTATTTAAGCCTTTTGAAAAGGAGGCCCTAAAGATCTGTATTCCAATAGTGATCTACAAAATAAATGAGCCTACCCCATTATTCCTTTCTTATGCATCAGAATAGCTGTCTTCGTAACTCTTGTAGCCACAGCATGACGCAGGCAGCCCATGCTTATTAAGTTATTTATCTGCTACCTGTTATGACCCTAACATTCTTTTCAGAATTACTGCTTTCCAGAATGTTTCATCCTACAAATATGACTACCTATATTTGTTCCCAGATATATGATTGCACATTTGGCTTTCTTTATATCTGTTCTTTAATTGGATATAAATGACCTATTCTTGCTATGATTCAGCTCTCCATCCATCATTACCTGCAGACTTTATCAATATTTATATATTTTCTTCTTTGTCACTGTTGAACACACGAAACACCACTGACCACAGAGATGGTATTAAAGATATGTCTGTAGGGTGTAAAGTTTTGGGGACAGGTTACAAAAAGGTACAGAAAATTGAAGCTCCTTGATTATTGAAATCCTAACATTTGGTTGCTACAGTGGTACTAAATATAAATAATGACATATTTATGTCCATGAAACAATGTTACTGTCGTTGGTTCCAAGTTTCAATTTCTCACTGTCAGGGGTAAGTATTGATCAATTCACTACTGGAATTCACTGTGGAAAAAATGCCTGGAAAAAAAGATGGCCTTTGGGAGATTTAGGTATGTTGCCTTTCCATTTCATTGGGTGAGACAATGGTTTTGTTTAAACAAAAGGGTAAAAAGCAGTGACTGAGTTACATTCCACGTTACTTTGAAATCTTTGTCATGTTAGCCTATATTTCTTTCCTTTTGAAGACAAATCCTGGTCATCCCCTTACGTCTTTTTTTACCTCTGTCCTTGACCCTGTCGTTACACAGCTGAACCCCCTCATGTATCTGTTATCTTTTTTTGATGCTGGCCAGAATAGGTCGGTGTCTCAGATGAGGATGTTTCATTGTTTTATAACATACTGTATGTATGAGAGAATTTCTGAAGCCACAAAGGGCAGTTAGACATCTGACTGAAAATCATTATTAACTGAATACTTCACTTCCTTTCTACCTTTGAAAATCTCACTGTATAATAATATTTCCCTCTGGAGTTGTCTGAATAAGAAAGATAACAGATGTCTGTGTATCGTGATTGCTTACCCAAGACATTGCTGTGTAAATCTAGTAAGTGAGGATCAAGATACTTTGTGATATGCTCTACCATGTCAAAACAGTGGCTAAATCTTTTCACTGAAGTGGTGATTAGAAAATTTATATTTAATCCAAATAGTCCCTAAATGCTAGTACAAAGAAGTAAGACTTCATCACATTATTGTTTGTGACGTATATTATATGCAGTACAAGTGAGAATAACATGCATTGTATAAAGATTTTGAGTGTCAGCTTTATTAATTGAGGGAGAGAATGTGAAAATTCTATTGTATTAACATTCTAAATACATTTCTGCTTTCTGAAGTTCCATATGTTTTCACTTAAAAGTGACTCTACTAAGGGTGATGTTACTAGAGGGAATATTTAGCTGTTTTTCTAACTTCTGAGTGTATACAACCTCTCTTTCTGCTTGCTTTATCAAGTAGAACAGGTACAGTAAAACAATATGTAGCATCTAAGAAAATGTGGACTGGCTGTATAAAGAAAAATTTTCTAAACTGCCCACATGCCCCAGTCCCAGTGACTCTCAATGAAACATGTACACCTGCGAGTGCCTGTATTGTTTAAGAAAGTGAAATGTAGCCCACATCAACACGTTGAAATTGTGGTGCCTTTGTAGCCCAGATATGTATATTCGAGTTAGCTTTAAACTTCAGTAACAGTAGCAGCAAAGATGTCGTGTATAGGGCTCCAGCATGGAGCAGCAGCCTAAGTAAGTGTCCCTTAAATGCATTGTGTCTATTTTGTAGTCCACACTATAGTTAGTGCCAGGTGACTTTAGTAATATTTTTAATCGGGCCAGTTAGATTAACTCTTGCAAAAGCCAGTCTAATTCTGCTGTCATCTTTACTGTGCATGCATGCCGTTTGACTCAAATCAGTGCAGTTCTTGTGAAAATGTTATTTCAGGCCTGTCAGATGAGAGAGACATGCTTTGATGTGACCATAGGATCAGGGGTGACATATTTGTGGCTCAATCCTCAAAAGAGCTAAGCTTGTCCTCACAAAATAGGTAAGAATAAACTGTATTTTAGCTGTGTGAGTATAAAAATTAAACAGAAGGACCGCTATACCTGGCTCATAAGGTCCCTGAACTGGAGATTGCTGGAAGGTGGCAGATTAGTGGACTGAAGAATGATTGTGTGATTATTCTGTCCTTACGCTGTTCCCCGGACATCTGCTATTGACCGCTCTCAGAGATCACCTGGGCTTTGGCTTGAGTCAGTACAGTACTTCTCTTACTCTTACACACATCAGTGCTTTGGTGGCTCTGGGTCATACTGCCACAACCATATAGTACTTAGCCTACATAGCTCCTTAGATCTCTTTTTGTCCTAAACTGGGCATCCCAAATTGGGTAGAAATTGGGCAGGATTTTGAACGTCAGCTGA